>NC_034611.1:4407567-4415067 GCF_900095145.1 Mus pahari | reverse complement strand
TCTTTCCCACCAGGAGTGAACATAAAACTTTCAAACCATGAGCCCAACCAACCGTCTCTCTCTTAAGCTGTCTTGTTATACTGAAGCAAAGGCTGATACAGAAAGTTGGTCCCAGGAGCTAGGTGGCTGCTACAGTTAAGCCTGACAAGGCTTTCAGAGGGCATCTGTAAGAAGGGTTTGCTGGGCTCTGGAGGTAGGGGCTAGAAAACCATAGCATGCAGAGGGCAGAGTTTGATGGGTGATCACCAGGAATTCAGGGGACCAGGATGCCTACAGAAGCTGGGGTCTTGGGACCTTTGATGAGACATTAAACAGCAGGCTACTCACTTTACAATTGGGGGGGTGGGTACGGGGAGATCTGTCCCTGTTCTGCCCGTATCCTGAAAACTTGTGCAGCCTAATTCAAAAGTAATAGATTAATTTTGTGGATGAAATTTCAAAGAATGCATAGGATTCTGGGTCTGGTATGGTTACTGTTGGTAGCACTTAGGTTTACAGTCAGAAGAGAAAGGAAAAAAGAAGAACATAAAGATGTGATAGATATACAAATGGCCAGGAAAAGAATGTGAGCACATTTAAAATTTCTGACAAAGTAGGTATGGGCAAGCATCTGCGATTACTAAACAGATCAGCACTACACACAAAGCCAGGAACCCTGCAGTGGGACCACAGAAAGGGTATTGCGTGACTACTTCAGGAAGTAGCAAGAGATTACCCTCTAAATGGGCAGGATATAAAACTTTATAAGACTTACATGAAAAGGAACTGCGACTGTGGTGACTTATTGAAAAAAGGCCATCTAGGAAAGTCTTTTTCCAAGTTTTGCCATTCAGTGGCTGCAGATCCACTGTGGCCTGGCTACTTCCAAAGCAGACAGCAGAACCCAGTGTCATCCAGGTAGCATTGTCAGGCACCCAGTATACTTGTACAAAGATTTCAAAGAGGCTACGCAATGGACACCGAGATCACATCCCCAGAGAAACCTGGGAGACACCTGGAACTAGATGCCACAATATGGGTGTTTGCCAAGGAAAGCTTCAGGCAATAAGAAGCCATCTTGAGAGATAGGCGGTGTGTGCTACAGACGGCTGCAAGGGAGGGGCCCAAGCCACACTGTAGCTCAGAATTATACAAGTCATGTGCAGCTGGATGGTTTGGGTTTGGCCCAAAGTTTTTTTGCTATCTTCCTGGTTTTCCATATTTGAATAGAATGGTAATGTTACCACTATATATTAGAAGAACAGTGACTTTAACAGGCCAACAAATGTCAAGTGTCAGGAGACTTTAAATTTGTACTTCTGAACAAAGCTGGAAACTGCCCAGGCTGTTTCTTAAAGGAGGACTAAATGCAGTTTTCATTATGACATGGTCAGGTCTTGGCAACCAGGGGCAGAGCATGGTGGCTTGAATGTGAGAGACCCTCCCCCACCCCCACAGACTCATATAGGTTTGAAAAGTTATTTCCTAGCTGGTAGTATTTTGGAAGCCTGTGGCTGGAGGAAGCAGAGCAGGAGGGTTGGACCTCTGAAGGCTATATAACTTGGTCCTTGCGTCCTTGGACTTGGTGACACGGAAGCCTCTGCCACACACTTCTGCTCTGCTGAGCTCTGGATGACTCACTCCCACAGGCTGGAACCTCTGAAACTGGGAGCAAAGCAATGCCTTTCCTCTCTTGAGTTGTCTGCTGTGTGTGTGGGGGGTAGGGGGGACGACTGCACTGCCTGCTTGGCCTCTTCTACCCCAGTGCCATGGAGGGGTGAACTCACTCCTCATTTCCTCTGTTCTCTTGTCCAAAACCCAGGAGTCTGGATCAGAAATGGTGTAACAACAAGTGAGAAGAAGGGCAAGCCAAGGCTGTGCAATGCATGCCTGCAGTAAGAGCTCTGGAAGAGCTAAAGGGCTCCTGACTGTGCTGTTTCTGAAACCATGTTCTATGAACACAGCATCCCTTCTCTTACTGTTTCCATCAACACATAAGCTCTTTCCCTTTTGTATCTAACCTTAACAAAAATCAATTTAAAAACTTCATTGTTTTTCTTTAAACATAGGCAATTTTCTAAATTGTTCAGTTAAATGAAACTAATCTTGAATTTTGCTTAAATGTTGAAAAAATATAATAAACTATTTGTTCTAAAATCCTTGGTCTCTTGGCCTCAAGTGGCATTCTTTTAGTGCTTCAGGCTAGAAAACTGAATAAGATACTGGATTTCTACCAAGAGTGTCCACAAATGCTATTTTTAGGTTGTATCTGTAAGTGATAAATCTTTTATGTGGCTTTGTTAATTTCCTTTTAATGACTATTACAATTTACCTTTTCTTGCTTACATTGCTTTTCCTTATTTCCTCACTTGACACTCTGACATATTCTATATGTGGGATTCTACCATGCAAGTTTGTTTGTAGGTGACTCTGCTTCCATGTTCTTATTGTTAGTACAAAGAAATTTACTGAACTATAACACACATGCCAGAAGAAACCCCACACCATCAGCACCAATCAGCTCCATAGAAACCCCACATCATCAGCACCAATCAATCAGCTCCATCACTTCCTGCCCTGTCCCAGCCCTGGGCAACCATTACTCTACTTTCTCTAACATAGATTTACACCTCCCCCCCCCCCAGGCATTTTGTAATAAATGGAATTATCACCAAACATGCTTTCCCAAATAGCATCTTGCACATGTAATGATTCTGGGACTTACCCACCTTATAGCATGCTTCATTATGTCATTTATTTTTATTCCTGAATAACATTCCGTTGATGTTTGCAGCTCATTTTATCCCTTGGTTCTTCAGCCAATGGGCATCTGAATTCTCTTCACTTTGGAGCTATTATGAATGATGGTACTATGAAAATCACCATATTATCTTTGTCAAGATAGAAAAATTACTACTTAGCTGTGGAGAGTGGGATGATCTAGAACATAGGAAACTGAACAGTCAAGGCAAACAAAATCAGATGTGTCATAGAACATGGAATGATTACATGCAGTCTGAGCAGCCCAATTAAACTCCCACCAACCCATGCACACTCTTACATCCTGCCCTGCCCCCACCTTGGTCCTCTTAGTGCCCACCACCACGTGGCACACTTCAGAAGGCTACTCTCGCCTTACCCTCCAACTACATTCTCCTCCGGCAACTCTGTGGGGTATTCAGTCTGAAATTTGTGTTGTAGAGTTTCACAATTCTGCAACCCTTCAGCAGACCCCTACTTATCAGGACTACATAAAATATCTTAGTGAGAAGACGACCCTTGATCCTACTAACCTGTCCAAGCTTGCATACATGTAGGATATATACAAACAACATTCTGTTGAGCATGGTGGTCCACCCCCATAACCCCATAATCCTAGCATTTAAGAACCTGAGACAGGAAGATAGTCCTGAATTTAATAATACCCTATGCTACGTAACAAGACTTGGAATAAAAGCAAATGGACAAATGTACACAACTGGGCATTGACACACGGCCTTCTCCTTCCTTCATACCTTCAAGGATGCTTCCCATGTCATGGAACTGTTTGAACTGATGAGGGAATTAGTAAACCTGAATTGAAAATTATTGCTGGCAAGGACACAAAACATAAACTTGGCTACTTCCTCTACAACATGGGCATAAACCTCCACTGCACTGCTAGATTGCATGGCCCATAGCAGTGTGTTTGACTTGAATTTATAATGCTGCCAGCCATCTATGTACTTGTTAACCCACAGCTAGCACCACAGTGGGTGAGCATGCCTATCTTTCAGCATCATTTTCACATGCCCCAGCACAGAAGTCAAAAGTCTATACTACAACAGGTTTAGACACCTGCTTCCTTCAGTGAGCATACATAATGACAGACAGACATTGTTAGAGCAGCACTATAGGCCTGCGAATGTGAGACTCCTAAAGATTTCACCTGTAATGGGGAAAATAATAAATGTGGCATCAGCATTTCTAACTGGGAAGGCTGCGACCATGAGTCTCTGGAAAGCCATGAAAATGCACGGCCTGCCTTCATCTCAGACATTAAAATAAAGATCTCCCACAAACTGTAGGGAAATAAGGGTTACTTTTTAAAAAATGTTATCAGAATTGTTAAAGGGTCTTGTTTGGTGTACAGAATTTTTCCCAAGTTGTATGAATAATCGCTCAAACTCAACAACATCCCTTATAGGTGAAGAAAATAGGGTAGAATCAGTTTTACAAAATAAATTGCTTGTGGGTTGTTACAAATTGGGCATCTGTCTGAGCTAAATGACTTTTCCAGAAAAATAGTGAGGATGGAAAACTCTGTGCCCTGGTGACTGGTGAGTGGGATGAACAATAAGATGAACACCAATTAGGAAATCAGACATGCATGTAGCATCCACACTGCAGGAATGTCCTTCCAGCTAGTGGTTCTCACAGACAGCTACCCAACCCTAAACAATGCTTTGGCATTAGCAGCAGCAGCAGCAGCAGCAGCAACAACAACATCTGCATCCGTATCAGCACAGTGGCTTCTCATTGTACAAAGGCAGGGAGGGCAGCATGATCTTGTGGAAAGGCAGCCACCCATGATGAAAGCATTTCATGAGGGGAAGAAGCAGGTGGCCTATGTGCAGGTACCCTGGCCCTAGAAACTTCCAAGAAAGATGCTTTCTTGTGTCATCTTGCGTCAGCCTTTAAAACTTGGGAAAAGTAAACTAGAAACCCCAGGTCCAGCCTGGCACTGTGAGCATACCTTTGATCTCAGCACTGAGAACTCAGAAGGCAGAGGCAGATGGATCTCAGAGTTCAGTTTGAGGCCAGCCTGGTCTACAAACTGAGTTCCAGGATAGCCAAGGCTACACAGAGATACCCTGGCAGGTCCCAGATCCAAAGACTGCTGAGTGCTGGGGAGCTTCCTGAACACTAGTGTCATAAGCAGTGACGCTGACCTGGGAAATCCTCACAGCACTAAGAGATGACAGCTGCCAAGCAGCATTAATACCCGAGGCCACCAAGTAAAATTTCTCTCCTCGCCAACTGCCTTTCACAGTGTGGCCACCTACTGCCAGTGCCTCCGTAGCACACGCTGCAGAGCTGAGTTTTCAACTGAGATTGTTACAACACAACAGAACCTGCAACCTATCAGCACACAGATACCAAAATAAAACCCCCCAAAAAACACATTAAATCAAGTTATTATCATTTGAAGCTATCCTAAAATAAACTAAAAATTACCATAATCTCCTATCTTGCTAAGTTTAACATTCTAAAGATAATTTCACTCTCTATGACTTGGAGTCTTACCGTCCTGATTCTGAATATATGCTACTAATATATGATAGTGGAAGGCCTTGCAGCTTAGGAGGTTAACCTCCAGTCATGCCTGAGTACAAATCTGTATGTTTTCTCCCTTTCTTTCGTAGGATCAAGGGGGAGCTGGAGACATGGCTCAGCTACTAGGAGCTGCTGGGTTCAATTCACCACTTCCATGGAGTGCTCACTTGACACTCCATTTCCAGGGAATTGGACACCTGTTCTGACTGCCATGACCCAGGGATACGCATGATACACAGATACACGTGCTGGTAAGACAGAGAGACACATGAAAACTGAAAGTAAATATGCAGGCAAGAATCTGAGCACAGGGCTCATGCACACAAAATGTGCACAAACTTGTTACTAAGACCAAGAACCCTTTATCCGGGGCACAGAACAGTATAGCACCTTACCAGCCCATATTCGGAAGGCTTGGGGCAAAGTCTCAGATTTTAGAGGGCTTTTGTTTTGTGTTTTAAATGCTTTCTTTTTCTTTATGAGTGTGAGTATTCAAGCCCCAGGGACTCAATGGGACAACTGTGACAATGAAGGAATCCCCTGATGGGTGCTGGGAAAACCTCGGGTCTTCTGTGGAAGTGTTGAGTGTTTTAGCTGCTGAGCCAGCTTCTAGCTCCTGTTTTGATTTGGACTGTCTACACACAGTTTATAGGGCTAGTGGACCTAAATCTGAATGCTGACAGCTTCCAAGAAGAGCTGGGCACTGAGAGTAAAACTGGGGAAGGCAGACCAGCTTCCCCGACAGGTCCTGGATTTGGGGATCCACCAACATTTTGAGGGACCAACCATACTGTGATTCATAGTCAATATTGATGGCTTACTCTTAGTTCATCTATGAAACCAAGAGGAGACTTGAGGTAAAGGACAAATCTACCTGCTTAAAATCTCACAGCCACCAGTCTGAGACTGAGCTGGTGAGGTTTTGGAGGCGCCCCATGTCCTTTCCAACAGGAAGCACAGATATGGAAGGTAGCCTGGGCTCTGCACTTCTGTGCTACACCAGCCCCAGCCGGCAACCCAACTGGGAAGAGAGGCATCAGGAGGCTCCATGCTGCCTCACGGGGATATGTTTAAATGTAAGAACACACTGCTCATTCTGGGAATGCATCAAATGCATCTGGTAATGCACATGCTCATCAAATGCATCTGGGAATGCACATGCTCATCTGTCTGGTATTTGTTTGATTTTTTTACTCTTCTCATGGAAGGTTACTATCACAAATTTATAGACAAGGATGTTCAAAGGTATTCCTTTTAAGAGAAGGAGCCATAGAGCTCTCCACTCTCCCCACCCTCTCTACCAGATGACTACCAATGCCTGACTCACCTCTTACAACACAGCCAGCTCTCTTCTACACCCATCTCTACCAGATGACTACCAATGACTGATTCACCTCCTACAACGCAGGGTGATCATCAGAAGGCTTATGAAAGAGACTTTATAATAAAATGACCACCTGTTGGATCTTCAAGGGCTGTTATTATACCTCTTTATCTATCTGTATAAACCCTAGCTAGGTAGGTATACATTTTAAAAATATTTTTTTATTTTCCACCACATTGAGGCATGACCAGGGACAAGAAGACAAGTAAGGAGGTCACAAAGAAACATATGTTAAAGAAAAATGCCGTAGAAATACTCAGTGTCTCAAGAATGCAAGCCCAGAGCTGGTTTGTCAGGTTAGAGCTGCTCTTTGAAGGTCTGCGGCTCTCAGCATTTCATCAGTTCTCAAGAGGTTTGCAAAGAAAATAATTTGTTGGGAAGGGACCACAGGTCTCTCAGCCATCGGTGTCTCTGACGAAATCTCTGCAGTTTAATCCACAGCTGGTATACGAATACTCTTGTGAAACAGCAAAGGATGGATGTGTGGGTCAGTGAAAGGCTGCCGCTAAGTATCATTGGGTTGCTATTCTGGAAATAAGTTTGTCTCAGTCCTGACTGTCCAGTGAAGACAGGATGGCCGGGGGGGGGGGGGTAGGGGTTGTGTATAAGTACTTATGTAATAGGTAGAGCTGAGCTAGGAACTACTATTGAGACATTATCTGAACCTGTAGACATAAATATAATTAGCCTGGCATGGTGGCATACACCTTTGATCTCAGCACTCGGGAGGCAGAGAGGCAGAGAGGCAGAGAGGCAGAGAGGCAGAGAGGCAGAGAGGCAGAGAGGCAGAGAGGCAGAGAGGCAGAGAGGCAGAGGAGAGG
>NC_034611.1:4405438-4407506 GCF_900095145.1 Mus pahari | reverse complement strand
GGTCTACAGAGTGAGTTCCAGGACAGCCAGGACTATACAGAGAGGCAGAGAGGCAGAGAGGCAGAGAGGCAGAGGCAGAGAGGCAGAGAGGCAGAGGCAGAGAGGCAGGCAGATTTCTGTTAAGTTTGAGGAGAGCCTGGTCTACAGAGGGATTTCCAGGACAGCCAGGGCTACACAGAGAAACCCTGTCCCAAAACAGAGGGAGAAGGGGAGGGGAGGGGAGGGGAGGGATAGGAGGGGGAGGGAGGGGCGAAAAAAAGAAATATATGTAACCTAGATATAGAATAAGAATTGAGGTGAGAAGGGAGGAGGACAGGGGAGGGAAGGAGGAGGGAGGGTGGGATAGAATGGAGGAGGGAAATATAAAATTTAACTTTAAGTAATAATCTATGTGCTGTATACTTGATATGAATTCCATCAATACTAAAAACCCACAGCATAAGAAAAACGAATAGGCACAAAGATGAACAGGGACGTGGAGCATAGCTAGGCGGGCTAGCCAAGGCTAACATCTGTCACAGACAATGAGGCCTGGGAGGAAGTATGAACTCTGCTGCTCTTTCCACGTGGCGTGGAGACGCCCAATGCTGGAGAGAGGAGCCTCACTGGAGAGCTCCCATTTCCAAAAGTCTCATCAGTCTCCCGCCTAGTGGTTGTGCCTCAACTAGATTCATCTCCAAATAGTTATGCTACATACAATTTACTAAGAAGCTTCACATCCTAATTTATAAAAAATATTTGGACAATATAAAGATTCAAAGTCAATCAGTAAGCTAAGAAACAGCATAAATTATTATTATTATTATTGAGACACCAGGAAAACATTTGACAGCACTGACAAAATTATAGCTCTATTATGAATCTCCTTGAAAATGGTTTTAAAAGAAGAGGAATGGAAATGGCAGGTGTACGTCAGTAACTTCAGGGGAAGTGATGGGAGCCCCTCTGTGTCTGTGATGCATACCATGGTGGTTAGCCCTCAGTGTTGCCCCTTAACAACAACTCAAGAAACAACACTGTGAAAAACAGCCTCATTTTTTAACCAGTGTAAAGTGTAACGTCTGTTAAGACGTTATAATATAAAACCTAACATAAAGTCACGGTTTTTAAACTAACTGAAAGGGTTCTCCATCCAGCTAATGTTTGTAGGAGAGAGAAACAGAGAGGGAGAGGGTGAAACGGTCAAGGGCACAGGGCGACCTGTAGGAAGGAAGAGGTTCTCTATTCCTCTAAATGGGTCTCAGAGGTGGGAGAGTTGAACTCAGTTATCAGACTCAGCAGCCGAGACATCATCTCATCAGTCCTCAAAATGCTAACATTTAAAAACTAAAAGCCGAAATCTTTTTTGAAGATTTCTTCTCTGTGAGAGAATCCTATGTTGATTTCTGATTATGTGAATTCTAAGATATTCCTTTACAATATTTATCAACTACAACTTCATCTCATTTTGTTTTGAGACAGGGTTGCACATAGACTGGCTGGCGGTAAGCTCGCTCTCGGGCAGAGGGTGATTCTGAACTCTTGGTGTTCCTGCCTCCATCTCCTGAGGAATAGGATTAAGGGTTGTACCACCAAACCCAGTTTATAACAGGGGAAACCAAACCTGGTGCTCAAGCATGCTAGGCAAGCAATCTACCAAGTACATTAGAGAGCCTGCGTATAGCTTTATCTTACATAACTCCATAGCCCTAAAGTTGTTTGTAAACAGAAGAAAATGGAAAAACTTGCTGTCCTTTTTTCAATCTCTGACAATAAAACAACCAAATTAATAAAGGATCTAAGAAGCAGTCGCACTGAAAGCATTCTCTGTGAAACACACTTGAATTGTGCTTTCCCTTACTAATGACTGACAAGTTTAGTTTCTGATTTTAAAACAGGCCCTCAACGTCTCAAACAGCCAGTGTAATGGGGCTGCAGACACTCACTGCAGGGGAGGGGACACAGAGCCAGCTTGAAATGAACTTTGTGGTATAGAGAGAGAGAGAGGGAGAGAAGAAGAAGAAGAAGAAGAAGAAGAAGAAGAAGAAGAAGAAGAAGAAGAAGAAGAAGAAGAAGAAGAAGAAGAAGA
>NC_034611.1:4340190-4405301 GCF_900095145.1 Mus pahari | reverse complement strand
GGAGGGGAGGGGAAGGGAGGGCAGGGTTAGGGAGGGGAGGGGAGAAGGGGGAGGGGAGGGAGGGAGACACAGAGAGTCTGTGTGGAGCTGGCTCTATATACCTTTACATGGGTTCCACATTGCCCTGACCATGGGCCTGAACAGTAAGCGACAGCATCTGCTAAGCCATCTCATAAGAACTGACTGCATTTGCTGTTTAGTTTCTAAAGAGCCAAACACCACAAAATCAACCTCAGTTTGGCCTCTAAATAGCTAGTGAACTTGGATCCATCAATGAGTAGTCATTCAACCTAACAGATACCTCATTTTCTCATTTTAAAATGTGATCATTGGCTCCACTTGGGGCCAACTAATCCCAGAGTTCAAGAGGCAGGGACAGGCAGAATTCAAGGTCAATCTGGTTTCCATATCAATTTCCAGCCCAGCCAGGAACACAGGAAGATCCCATCTCAATTAAAACAAACAAACAAACAAACCAAATCCAAAGACCAACCAACCAAAGCCTCACGACCACACTGGTGAGTCCCTGGGTTCTTCTGATGATTATCTGATGGACAGGAGAAGGCTGTAGGACAAGTAGCTGCCTCAGTGTGCGAAGGATTCTCTCCATCCATTCCGCTGTGGGTATGATAACCGAGCACACTCCTGCCGTCACGTGCTTTCCCTTCATGTCTCTGTACTCAAACTACAGTGCTGACAGTTCTGACAAACGTTATCACACGTAAATGAATGAATGAATGAGTGAATGAATGCACATTTAGGTAACTTTAGTATACATGTATTAATTTCTATTCATTTGCTACTATTGGCGCTTCAATCAGTATTAGTCTTTTATAATACAACAATGCTATTTTAGATAAGTAAGTTTCTATTCAAGGACATAACTAAGGTTAAGCATGCTCATGTGGGCAGCTGTAATACTAATAATGTCCCATAAATAAGCGAGCAGAGCACATACAGCTGTAGACAGACATGCAAGAACTCACACACACACGTTCTCTCAGGTCCTGTCACAGTCTCCAGCATAGCTCTTGCCCTTGCAGCTTGAGGCATAAAGTATGTCTGGGACCATTACAGCTCACACTAAAGATGACAGCTTGCAGGACACAATTCTGCTGCTTTACTACCTAAGCCACAGGCTAGGATGTAAAGTGTAAGTCTTCCAAATAAAACTGATTCAGGTAAAATCCGAATATACTTCACACTCTGACAAAGAATCATCTAGTTTAAGTTGACACAGTACATGTCCAAGAGCTGCATTTTGCCAAAGTTTGTTTTTTCTTTTCCCTCTGTCTTTCTCTGTAGCCTTTATCTGACTCTGATAACCAGGAAACCACACAGGGACATGTAACAAACACACCAGGTGTGTCACTGTCACCATCAGTCCTTGGAAACCTGCAGAAAACAAGAGGCTTCATCAACACAATGTCTGTCAAAACAGTGGCTCAACTAAAAGGAACATCATGAGATGATGAAAAATTAGAATAAAAGCATGTACTTATCACACAAGGCTTAAACACACACACATGCACACACAGCAGCAGTGAAGCACTAGTCACATATGTAAATCCAACGGCACATCAAGGCTAACCTAACTCCTGCTGTTTGGTGGACAAAGCTAATTAAGGTTTAATGATGTTAAAAGTGTGATCTAGACTGGAAATACTAGCTTGCTACAGATTTTTTTTTTAAATGGTACATAGTCATTTGTCTTAAATTCAAACTAAAGAATTCTCCATCCCATAATTCAGACCAGGAATTCTCTTACAGTCTCTTGAGAAAGGTGAAGAAAATACAATTAACTTTGTTTTCCAATGAAAAATTTAAGGTATACTGAACCAATATTATGCAATTAAGACCCAAAGTACCTTTATACAATGAGCTGTTCAGCCCTGAAGACAATTAAGCATGAAGGGGCTAAGAGACAGACTAAATATGCTCTACCTAAACACCATACCATGTCGGTTCTTAAATAAACAAAACTTCCTGAAGATATGTCATCATATGTTCCTTAAGGGAAAATCATCCATTTATAATTTAAACATTGCAAGACAATATTAGACTTTCTGTAGCATAATTTGAGTAATCTACTTTTTTTTTTTCAAAGACATGTTACTAGAAATAAGTGTCTCAATAAGTGAAGTGTCAACCAGAAGAGTTAATTCTGAGCCTGAAAGCAGCTGACTCCTACAGAGGCAAAGCCCTCCATCCCTGCCATCTGGTGCCACACAGCCTGGGACTGCAGCTCCAGGCTCGGAAGTGCAGTCCCATCCCTTGTTGAGGAACTCTGCAATTTCAAAATCAGTTTTCTGGCAACCATACCAGCAGCCTTCAAGAGGTGGTTCAGTCATGTAAAAAATAAACTAAGAAATCCCTTACCTGTTCTCCGATTTACATTATGACAAGGTACATGGTGCATTACAATGCAGTAATTCTGTTCAGAGTACATATACAGAATAGGGGGATTGCCTTGGTCTTTGGAAAGCCACTCTAGAGCACTCAGCAGACAAGACTGACTTATGACTGGGTGACGTGACTGCAGAGAGCCCTACAGATGTATGTGTGTATGTTGACTTGTTTAATTACACCTCAAGCACTGGACCCTTTGTTGAAATGCAGTCACTGTATCTTACTGTCTTTAATAGCAAGAACTTAAGCTTAAAGAGCTATTAAAGCTACCAACGATATTAAGAAGGCCTGTGTCTACCGTGTCCTCCAAGCCAAGTAGTGAGGTGTCTTCAGAGCCATTGGTGTTGACTGCACACAGACTTCAGAAGAGAAGATAGGAGTTAAATGGTGTCCTGACAAGTAAGAAATGCATATACAAATGGCCATTCCGAGCTCTGGCCTGTGAGCTTGTCAGTGAGCTGTAAAAATGTGCAAGAGATAACAGCAGCTCACTAATGGGGCAGGTCAATACTCACAGTCTCCTAGGCTTTTATTTCTGTCTTGAAATGGCAGCTCTCTCACTACATGTTTTAAGGCAAAAATTTATATATGAATATATATTCACTATATAAAATATAGTCATTATATTTCATATATAAATAATTATGCATGCATTATATTACATAGACATAGAATCACCATTGATCTACATATCCAGCTATTCTGTGAGTACATGTGTATTTAGACATGTGTATTACGTGTGTACTCCTTTTGTGTGCTTGGGTTTTTTTTTTTTTAACAGGACCAAGTACTGAGGGTGGCCTTGAAATCACTGTACAGCTGAAGATGTCTTTGAACTCCAGGCCCTCCTTCCTCTGCTCCCACCCTGCAGACTGTTGGCATTTATAGTCATGTGCCACCACACCCAGATGTTTTGCAATTTACCCAGTGAAGCACAGATGCTACCTATAATCTAAAATGTCTAAGGGGGAAAGAATGCCAATTCCTAACATACCATACTTTAAAAAAAAAGGCTGGGGCCGCAACCCTCGCCCCAGCCTCTAGTCAATCTGAGACAAGCTGCAGAGCTTTTATCACTAATGAAGTCATTAGTTTTCAAGTAACCACATTCCACAGTTTGAAATGAAGGTTACAGGTTAAAAGTTAGGTCTAGTTAATAAAACACAAGTAAATAATGTCTGATTCTCAAATTAAGTTTGAAGTCTTCAAACATGAAAATAATTTTCATATATTACACTTACTGCTACAAACATGAGAGCCAGCAGGGCTGTTTAGGCAGAAATGGTGCTTCATGGTTAAGATCACGGTCCTCAGAGTGGCAAACTGCCACTCAGGTGATATGTCCTTGGAAGAGTCACTTAACCAGATGAGTGTCCTCATCTGCTAATCCAGACATAACCAGAGAGTAACTGTGGATGCTGGGCACGCAGAGGAGCACTCCAGAGCTGCTGACAGATCAATGGCGTTTCTGCAAACTAAACCTGTAAGGATGTGTGAACTGGAAATAGGTGTACAACACCTAATGTTTTATTTAATTAAAAGCAACACTAAAGGTCATAAGAGGAAAAATAGCCCCTGTGAAGATGAGAGACAAATATGCACGAAAACGGCGCAAAAGCAAAACGAGTTTCAAAGGAGGCTCAGCAGCGAAGGGGTTTACTGCTAGTCCTGATGAGTGGAGTTTGAGTCCTGGGACCCACATGGTGGAAGAAAAGAACCAACTTGGTGCAGGCTACCTTCTGACCTCCACAAATGTCCACTGCAGCACTCACGATAAATAAGGAAATGCTGTAACACCTTTAAGTAAAACAGACAAGTACCCGAGAGAAATGGCCAGTGTCTCAACCTTGAAGAAGGTGGCATGGCCAAGAGCACACGGGCATCAGCTGTCCTGTGAGGTCAGCAGCCACTGAGACCAGTGCCCACCTGAGTACACACCGCAGGGGAATGAGCAAACAAGTCCCCCAGGCTGGGAACTGAATGAAAAGCGGTAAACGCAGTGACAGACAGTAGAAAAGATTTAACTCATCCAATCTTCAGACATCAAAACTCGGTGTCACAAAACATACCCAAGATGCTAAGAAGGGTAAAAAATACCAAACTTAAGGTGTTTGCACTTCATCTCAAGACCACAGACACCTGACAGAGTGAGGAGTCAGAAGCCGCATCCCCTCAAGTGTACCCTGATCCCCGAAGGGACATGTCCAACACCCTGACTCCTCATAATGTTCAACAGCCTTATACACGCTGTACAGATGATTCTCATTTCTACTTTGTACTTACAGATGCGCATACTCAACAGGCTTTATTTAGTCTTAACTGCAAAGCATTCAGTGTTCAAAGAACTAAGGCTATGTCTTTGAATACAAGCAGTCCCAATGTTAAGGGAGCTGAAGTTCTCAAAGGGTAAGTTACAAATAAAGAAAAATGTATCACATGTTAATAACATGTTTAACAACATGTTTAATAAATCTCATGGGCATCATCAGTGGATGAGTGGTGAAAGTCACTGGCAAAGAGGTCAAGCGTAGTATTTCACAGCACCTGTACATGCAGACTGAGAGTTGATGGTAAAACCTACAAAGGTTTTCTTTTCTCCTACATGATACCAGTTTAATAGCAGGTAAATAATACTACCACTCAAAAATACTTGACATATAAAAATAAGTAAAAAAAATTTTTTTCCAAGCTCTGAGGTTAAAACTTAATGAATTAACTCAACTTGTCCAACACTTAAGACACACACTTTCCAAATAGAAACAATAACCACCAATAAAGATATTTGGTGTTTCACCTTCAAATGTCATTTCAACAAGTTCATAAAAGAACTCTCTTAACAAAAACATGCAGGAATATAGGTAAGTTTTATTCTGTTCTTATTCACATTCCTCTTATTGCTTATAGTTTCTAATGTATTAAACAATTTAAAATATTTAATCTAATAGTCAACATAGTGCAACATGAAAGATCCAAGGATTAACTCACCTGTGCCTGTACACAGTGCAGAAGATCCAATAAAGTGAAGCCAGATGCGAGAAAAATCTGCAATGGGACAAAACCCAGACATTAGTGAGGATGCAGAGCCCTGCTGGGCTCCTCAGAGCAGGGACAATTTTTATAAATCAATATCTAGCTGATACTTGCTCAATGCTCCCGCTGCACAGGAACATTCACTAGTAACCGTTCTGCACTGAACTGCATAGCAAGGCAAGAGGCAGAATGGCCAAGGCATGGCTTCTGCTTGTGGAGTGCAGTACAGAAGGTGCACGGGATATTTCCTTATGGACATCAGGGCACATACAAGATTTCGAGTTCTCATAACTACAACGGAGATGCTTAAAATTACTAAAATAAGGGGGCTGGTGAGATGGCTCAGTGGGTAAGAGCACCCGACTGCTCTTCCAAAGGTCCGGAGTTCAAATCCCAGCAACCACATGGTGGCTCATAACCATCTGTAACAAGATCTGACGCCCTCTTCTGGGGTGTCTGAAGACAGCTACAGTGTAATTACATATAATAAATAAATAAATCTTTTTAAAAAATTACTAAGATAAAACAAAAATCTATATAGTAAGTGTTTAAAAGAACAAAGATGACAGAGCAATTTGTCAGGGTCTATCTCTGAGAGCGAAGGCGGCAAGCGCAAGCCGGCCGGCTGCTGCCTGGACATACAAGATGCAGACTGAGAGACACGAGACCTAAAACGCACGCTTAGGCTATTTTATCTAGATTAACTGTATATGCTAGGGATGCAAGAACAAAGCCTGAGTGCTCCTTACTGCAACAGTTCTGAAATCGTAGTCTTTTGGAAAAGCATTAATGTTACAGACTTAGCATCAAAGAAATGTTTTTGCAACTGAGCTTCAAGGGTTGTATTTTCTTCATATGACATCAATCTCCAATAACATTGTATCCATTACCAAACTTAAAACAGTGCTAATGCATTTAAAGCTTTTTATTTTTGTTTTAGAATAGAAAACAGAAGGTGAAGAAGCTAATACCAAATTAATATTCAAACTGCACTTTTTCTAAAACACTGGAAACATCTGACTATATAATGCCTACATAGTAGAGAAACTGACAAGGATGAAGTTTGGTTTACAGCAGAACATAGTCTTGAAATCATCATATATAATAAAATGTAACATGGGTATCAGAAACAGTTGGATAAAAGTAACAGAAAGCGTATATGCAAACAAGTTGTCATAGTAAAGTGAGTGGCAGTCAGTGGCAGGGAGTAATAACATCCAGAAAGGAACTCTCCATCCTTTCCTGAGACAGGGGCAGATTTTAAACCACGCCTTACATACACTAGCCTTCATGTGCCACTCCAAACCCCATCCAATCCACTGCTCGAAGGCATCAAGCAGTCAACAACTATGAGCTAAAGCCTGCAGTATCGGCAGGGCACTACCTGCTTGCTCTATCCTATTCAGTATGCTTTGATAAGACGTAAAAAACAACATGAGGCCACCTATCAATTCACTCCAGTTAAAGACAGATACATAGGAAACCAATAGGTTTCCAGATATCCTTAGTGCAAGTTCCAAACAGAAAACTAACAAAATATAAAGTTACAAACTCAAGTTTTAAGTTTAACACTACTTTAAAAAGTCACAGTACATGGCATAAAAGGTAATTATGCAATTAGTAATCATCTTACTGCTCTGTCAGTCTTGGGGGTGGGTGGGTTGGGGGAAGAAGGCCACTGACTGGGGCTTGGGAGAGTTACAGAAGACAGGAGCCTGGCACATAAGGCAGAGGGCACATAGGGCAGAAGACAGGAGCACATAGGCACATAGGGCAGAGGGGCTGCACTGTGGGTTCACTGCATTTCCAGGTGTCGCTTAGGCATAGTAGGTCCACAAAAGCATGGTGGGACTGGTGCAAGAGCCGAGGTTAGATTCCTTATACAGACTAGGTCTCACCCCCACAAAGACTACTGCTATCCATAAGATTATGATTACCACGAGACTAGTACCACAACCTGGCACATCCATCACAGACTTCATTGTGAAATGAAAATAACAATGTTCTTTATGTAATCTTGAGAGAAGCAAAGAGAGAACCACTAGAGCTTGGCCCATCCACCCCAAATCCACCTAGCAGGTCCTCATATATCTACCCTTTAACCCACCTGAGTGCTGGAGACAGGGAATGCTAAACAGTTTTCAAACCTACTTTAAACTTGCACTGACCCATTTCAGACTTACTGGAAAGTATCCATATAAGCCAAGCAACAGAACAAAATCGAGTCCACACTTCTGTGTAGGTTCACACTAAACAGAAGAGGTCAAACTAATTCAACTGGGAAGGCTGGTCTTTGCAGAAATGGTTCTCAAGCCTGACTGCACAAGTGCACAGAGAAGCAGCCTAGTGCATCGTGTACAGAAACCCACTGGAAATGAAGCAGGACACGGGCCTTAAACACCCATCTGGAAAACCAAGAGCTCCTACCACTTACTAATAAGGAAAATAACTTTTTAAAAACAATTTTGAAAATAGTGTGGGGCTGGAGATCTGATGGCCAGGAGTTGAGACCTAGCACACACAAGGCAGCTCCCAACAGCCCATAGTTAGTTACTGGGGGTTCAATGCTCTCGTCTGACCTCCACAGATCCCTGACGTGTGCACACATAAATTCAGATAAAACATTCACATGAGTAAAATAAAAAGGAATCATTAAGAAGGAGTTTTAAAAAGATGCATGCATGTGCCATGTATATGCAGGTAACCTGTATGTGTGTATGCTATGTCTATCTATGTAGGTATCCTGTGTGTGTGTGTGTTCCGTGTATATGTAGGTGACTATAGATAGAGGCATCAATCCCTTAGAGGGATTTAGCACCTCTATTACATGTCTTACAGGCTGTGAGACATGTGGTAGAGGTGCTAAAATCTGAACTTCAGGCCTCTGCGAAGCAGCAGGTGTCTTAACTACAGAACTCTCTAACCACTAATGCAGTTTCTTAGAAGAAGTAAAATACACATTTGCTCAATATTAGGGTCTTGGTCTAAGAAGATCCAGCTATTTTAAATCTCCCCCTACTGTATGTGTGTGTACTGTGTGTGTGCATGGGTATGTGTGTGTGTAGTGTACATGCATGTATGTGCAAGGCAGCCACAAAAGGGCATCTTCCTCTATCACTCTCTGCCTTATTCCTTTGAGGGGAGGCAGGATCTTTAGCACCGCATCTGCTTCTCAGCTAGGCTGACAGCCAGCCCCCTCCACCCACGGCCACCAACACTGGGGTAGCACGATTCAACCTCTTGTCCTCACAGATGTGCAGCAAGTGCTCTCAGATGCTGAGCTCTAGCTCCCATGCAACTGTTTTTAAAAATACTCGAGTTTTTAAATGATCCTCTCTCTCAACCCGACCAGGAAGACTGAATGATTTCTACAAGATGGTTCTTTGTCCCTGTTCGCGCATAAAGGTGGCAAGAGAAAGGTCTTTCTAAAACTATGTGCACCTTGCCAGTAGATCATCAGTTAGCAGGCCAATCCCTGCACCACGTCTACTCCGTGTATAGTCTGCGAGAAACATGAGAACAAGTAAGTTGAGGGCATCGGTAAGGAACAGTCACACTCAGGAGCTTCCCAAATTTTGTTAATAAGTGATTATAAACAGAGCCAGGGAAAATAAAGTTGGGAAGAAGGAAGCGGTAGCTGTGCTACCTACCAAAAGGGCATTTAATTTGCCTGAAGGGGTTTTTGGGGTTTTGTTTTGTTTTTCTATTCAAGTCTGTACACAGTGTCAAACTGAAATACCAACACACAAGCAGCTGTCATCTACTGGAAGCTTACTGGGTGAGCACGGGGTAGAAGGCACCTGTGTTCCCAGTTCAATCTGTACACACCTAAGGCAGGTGTTCTGCCACATGTCCATATTGTCCCCGAGGCATGCCTGGGGACATGTCCATATTGTCCCCGAGGCATGCCTGGCGAGCAAGGTCCAGCTGTAGAGCTCAAGGATGGAAAGGTAGGCAAGGCTGTCACAGTGAATGGTCACTATACCTTCAGGGCAGACAGGGAAGGTCAGTTTTGATAATGCTATAATTGTTTGCCAACTAACCGAGAAGGCAGAGGTGTGACCCCCTGAAAACTGCCTTCTGATCTCTGATGTCACACTAATAAGAACAGCAGAATTACATGGTCCCCTTCCTGCCCTGGTACATACAGGCTGAGAGCAAGTCCTGAGCCACGAGATTTTCTCAGTCCAAGCTGTCACCGACCAAAAGAAGCCATTCCTATACAACAGAGTATGGTGCTGGGGGAAGCCACACTAGTCATCAGCTGTCTGCATTTCTGACACACACTGGAGAAGCCAGGTGTCTGTTAGAAAGAGATGACTGACTAGCCAGACAAAGGAAGCCAGGCCACTGCCAGCCTGCAATGCTCTGGCTGACAGAGACTAGCCTCGTCAGGCTAGGGTCACCCCAGCCACCCCTACCCCCACCCCACTCCCACCCCAGGTAGCCTGGCAAGCCCCAAGGACATATAGGGATAGAGAAAGCTGCAGAGGAGTCTTCAAATCCCTTATACCATACACGATATGGATGCCAACAGCCTATGATACATGGTCAATACAGTCATGATATATTGTTAGCAATTAATAATAATAATAATAACAACAATAATAATAATTTGCTTAAAAACACAGAACTTACCACACAGTTAAAGATAAAATCAAATTTTAACAGTTTGCTTCAAATCACCCTAACGATAGAATGTGTATGTGTGTGTGTCTGTGTGTGTGTGTGTGTACCATTATATGTCTCAAAAGTTTGATAGTCTTGCCTAGTAACAGCAAAAATTCATCACATACCCGTCAAATGGTTAGATTTATAAGAGGAATAAAAATATTAAATTTGGAAGCTAATCTGAAAATCTTAATTAGAAATGGTTACGATCTTCTGAGAAAAAGATACAAAGGAAAGTTATAGCCCAGAGAAACACCAACACTGGAGAAGAAACAAAAGCAAACTAGCTAACAGGTGGAGCCCGGCAAAGCCAGGGAAAGGGACCCAAGAGGAGAGGCACAGCCTTCCATCCCACGGGATGGGAAATCAGGCTCCGATTTGACTGGGTACTCAGAAATACTGGGCCCTTTAAAAGCACACAAAGAGAGAAAGATATTTATTAGGCTGGGAATGGCTGAGGTGCTGACAAGTGAACAGGAAATAAGGACTCAGGTTTAGCACATGAAAATGACAACTGTCATTCCCTTAAACTAAACTGTACCTTGCTATCTTTGTGGGACTTCTTTGAGTGCAAGAGTAAGGCCTTAGTGGTCCTTGGGAGAGCAGGGCTAAGGAGTGAGCCAGCTCTGAGTAGAGTGGCACCCTTCCTGGCGCTTAGGCTAGAAAGCTCTGAATCTGAACACAAGGATGGCTCAGCTTCGCCTTCCTACCAAGACTAGAACAGGCCACGTGGTCTCTCACACTAACCAGTTCCTCAAATTAAAGACTATATTAAAATTCCTCACAGTGAAGTTTTTCTGTCCTTACTTCAGTCACGCAGTGGACAATCTCAAATTATAAACTCCCTTCAGACATTCACCTTCACTTAGGTTTTTGGGTTTTATCCTTAATTATTGTTAATGAAATCAATCACACTGAAAAATAAATGAGCCTTTACCCTTCCTTTTATATTCTTGAGTTTAAGGTAGACAAGCCTGTATGACACTTCAGGACTGCCCAAGACATATATAAAACATCTTCAGACACCAAAAAAAAAAAAAAAAAAAGCTGGGCAGTGGTGGCGCACGCCTTTAATCCCAGCACTTGGGAGGCAGAGGCAGGCGGGTTTCTGAGTTTTTCTGAGTTCTACAGAGTGAGTTCCAGGACAGCCAGAGCTATACAGAGAAACCCTGTCTCAAAAAAACAAAACAAAACAAACCTTCAGACAATGAGCAAAGCAATTGGAGCAAAAGTAATATTTAAACTTAATGATCCATCCACACAGGGTAGGAACAGTTGTTAACACCCCAAAACACCGCCAACAAGCAGCAGACATCTGTCTACCAAAGGTGCCTCTGTCACATGATTGTCACCACATTAAGATAATCATTTCACTATGATAAACAGAAGCTGCACGTGCATGTGCGCGCGCTCACAGGCGATGAGGAGGAAACCATCTCTTCCCCTCCTCCTCCCCACAGCTTTAGACTCCAGATGCTCATGCTGCCCACGGCTGACATACTTTCTCCACTCAGCCTGAGGTGTTTATGAGTCCAGGAACAATAAATTCTAAGAGCTTTGGTTGAAACACCCTACCCAACTTTCCCATCCTGGGTGAGTCTTATGCTTACAGAGAAGCACGAAGCCTTGAGATCTAACATTCATGGATGGAATGTCTAACAGTAGAGGTGTAAGGGAGACTGGACAGATCTGGAAATGATTGGTCTAGCATTTGAAGCACATACTTATGGGAACTGCTTTTGCACTCGTTTTTTTACTTGGTGTGAGGTAATGATACACGCTATCACAGCTACGGAGAGCAGCTATGCATGCAAAGCTATGGAGAGCAATACAGGCCCACAATGGGCATGCATGGGGCCCCTGGCAAATCCAACCCCCCAAATGTGTATCATTTGTTTATATTGGAACAGTCTGGATCTTCTTCCTACGCCACTGGGAAATATATAGGACTGACAAATACAGCAAGTTTACAGTGCTATAGGAATGTATTATTCCTATCAGCTGTGCCACTAGCTGTCTCTTCCAGGAGCCACTATCCTATTCTCCAGGTCTATGAGATCAAGTTCTGAATTCCCACATATAAGTGAGAACATACGGTATTTGTTCTGTATCTGACTGCATAACAAAATGTCCTCTGGGCTCATCCATGTCACACCAGTCCCATGCTATATGTCCAAAGAAAAATAAACCAGTGTGACAATAAACATGCACATACCAGTATACACAAAGACTGATTCCAAGATTCAGAATCAACTCAGGTGCCCACCTGTACAAGCAGATAAAACAGTACTGTGCTATTCACACATAAAGAGACAGGGCCTACTGACTGCTGAGACAGGTACCAATGGCTTGGCTGTAACTTTTACAGGGATTATTTTAATTACTTCTCACAAAGAGTTTAGTGCCAGTAAATGTTGTTTACGTTAAATCAGAAGAATGAAAGACCTCCCTGCTTCCGTGTCTCTCCCCTACTTCTTTCTCCACTCAGAAAACGCAGCTGAGCACCAGAAAGATGCTTTGCAATGTGTAACCTTACCTTACCTAGCTGCCAGCAGCTACCTAACAAAGAACTGCAACTTACCACCCGAACAAGACTGCCCAATTGCTTATGCCAACATAATCAAAGAAAATAGAAGAAATAACATCACATTACAACAGAGGTGAAGGAACACGTCAGACACAGGATATGATGTATAAAAAGAAAGTGAGCCAGGCGTGGTGGCGCACGCCTTTAATCCCACCACTCGGGTGGCAGAGGCAGGCGGATTTCTGAGTTCAAGGCCAACCTAGTCTACAGAGTGAGTTCCAGGACAGCCAAGGCTACACAGAGAAATACTGTCTTGAAAAACCAAAAACCAAAAACCAAAAAAAAAAAAAAAAAAAAGTGAAACCACTCTGAAAGGAGTGTTTGGAGGTTGCTGGGATGCAAATTGCACATAAATGTCCCAAATATTCAGGCTAGATGTTAGTTCCATCCCATACTTTACACGAGAATGCAAAGTGACCCACAGGTAAATCTGCTAAGTCCATAAGAAAACACATTATTTCTGACAGTTTTAGGAACCCCCAACCATAAATTTGTTTTTGTTGCTGCTTCTTCTCTGTAATTTTGCAAATGAGCACTCTCTCAGATCCTACAGTTCCTGGGACCATTGGGAATATGTGTTTGCTAATGGTTGTGGACAATCAACAGTCACTTCAATCTCAGTCTTACATTTGCCCTTACTAAATATTGATGCTTTATATCAAGCCCTGGGGGACAAAGTTCTCTATAAGGTTAAGTAAAGGAAAGCAAGTAAGATTGGAAATATGGCACATACATGCACTAATGCGGTGCTTGGGAAGAGGGTGGAAATGATGTAAATACATTGCACATGTGTGACACTCTCAAGGAAAAAAAAAGTGCACACTGAAAAAGTGCAACGGAGCCTGAGTCCTGCAAGTCACCGATCCATCTGCGGAGGGCCCACTTCAATTCCTGTGGACCTTGCTTTAGTGGCCTGGCCTTGTATCATAGGTTCCACTGACAATCAAGGATGAGAGTGACACACAGAACTCGTTGCTTTTCATAGAAGCTATTACAAACTAAATTTCCCCATTATTCACAAAAAATAGACATGACTATAAAATGGAGGTTTTAAAACATCATTCATGTAGGTTTGTTTTTTTTTTTAAACTTTACTGACACATCAAATTTAGGCCAAAATGGTACCCTCATGCTGTGCCCTAAAGCACAATAAAGAACAGAGATGCTACAGTTTAAACAAGTTTGGCGCGGGGTAGGGGATGATACCTTCTATAATGCTAGATTTTATTGAGTAAGGGTCTGTCTTTTTTTGTTAGATGTGACCCACACTTTTGTGTTGTTAACTGATCTTCCTGAACTCTAGGGACCATCTGTAAAGGCACATGAAATGACAGTACCAGGGCATCACTGGTCTATCAAGCAAAGGTGCCCACTTCACAAATGCAGGTGCCACCTCGGGAGACTCTAGCTCTCCAGGGCAAATTCACGAAGAGCAAACATCCTCTGTACTCAACACCAATCCACCAAGAACAGCAAGTACTATGGGCAGGCAGCCATAAACCACAGAAGGAAGACAGCAAACTATCTATAAGCCCTACAGACTGAAGTATGTATTCACCTGAATAGGTTGCAGTTGTGGTAATGTCACTCGCAAGGTCAAATGTTACAGAAGAACATGATCCCTGAATGGGACCATGGGAGACTATAGATGGCAAGGACCTTGGCCACTTCTCCCCCGAGACAAGAGGCTAAATGCCCTCCCATGAAACCGGACAGCTTTGGCAAAGAGCAGGAACTGGTGAACCTCACACATCCACCTGAGAGCCCTGTGTCAGTGTCCTGAGCTACCTATGGCTCCCGGTGGCACTCTGTTGAGGTTATGCAAGGCAGTAAGTCACAGAGGCCATGTCCAAAACTATGGGAGCAGCCGAGCCAGGCCCAGCTGTTCGATGTGCTCTACTCTATCCAAGTTCCTAACAGGGATGCATGAGACAGAGTGACATTACAATCGAATAACAACCAGCAAACTATATATACAGTAATTCAGTAAGGGCTTCAAAGTTAAAAACAAAGCAAAACAAAAAACAAAACAAATGAAAAACAAAAAAACACATTTCTCAAGATCAGAGAGGAGCCAGCCAGAATGGCATGGAACACAAGAAAGGCCCAGAGTGACTGGGACCACTTATCTGTCCTTTATTTCCAAAGGCAGGCTCTGGGGATCTGTAGGTGTTTATCACTTTGCAAGGAACTGTATCCACACATACCTACCTACAACTGATTTCCCACACATCTAATAGCTTAGCAGCACAGTGACTGTGTACTGCCTGCTGCTTCTGTTTCTGCCAATGGCTGGCTGGGGCTACAACTCATTGCTCTGCCCAGGTCACAAAGAACCACACCACACAGCAGCAGCCTGGAGAAGATCCCAGCGCTAAGTCTGAAGTGAGCTTGCTGTTCAGTGCCTAATGGCACTTTCACACTGCCATAACACCTAAAACTCAAGAGCAACAACTACTTCAAGTCTCGGACCCTATACAATAACTGAAACATTTTCAGTACTGAAGTTGGAGAGATGCTCGGCAATTTCAGAGCACATACTGTTTTCATACCTGAGTTCAATTCTCAGCTCTGACACCAGGGAGCTTACAGCCACATGTAAGTTCAACCTCAGAATCCTATATCCCTCTGACCTCTGCAGGCATATGATGCTGCCCCCACACCTTACACACGCACACACACACACACACACACACACACACGCACACACACACAAATTTCAGAACACCTGACTTTAAAAAATTTAAATTTGGGGCTGGAGGGATGGTTCAACTGTTAAAGGCTAGGTTCACAACCAAAAGATTGTAAGAAACTTAAATTTGAAGAATGCTTCATGATGTCTTCCTGTATATTTTAATTTTTCCTCCCTCACAAAAATAGCTAGCCATGAGGAGCATAATTAAGAAATCAACCAAATTTGTCCAAGTCAAAACCTAGAGCAGTCTCAGTGTCACCCAAGTCTGAGTCCCTCCACGAGAAGGAGTGAAGGCAACATCAAAATCCCACAAAAGGTCTGCAGATTACCCCGCCATAGTTAGCTGTCCTGTATGGTATGTTTGGGTTCTCGTTTTAGACTATAAATTCAAGGCACGCGTAACTAATCCCTTTCACTTTTTCATCACTGAGTATGGCTGAGAGACCCTTCTAAGATACATTCCAGACCAGCTAAAGGACTCCCCTGCTTTACTGCAGCTGTGACTCCAGGACACGGGTGGGAAACAAGGCGAGCAGGAAGTTGCTGTTTTTGCGGGATTTATGTCTGTCTAGGTGTGCTGCACTTTAAACAAACACACTATGCCAGTGGCTAAAATAATTCTAACTGCTTCTTTTATTAAAGAAGCACAATGTAACCTTTCATAATACTATTCTCTAGGTCCTAAAATTAGTCAAACTTCTTCTATTTGTAGCTTTCTCTCCTCAAATGTCATATGACACCAAAGGGAACACAAATAAGAGTCAATATTCGACAAAGTATTTTTAAACTTAAGAAAACTGCTTGATCCTATGTGGTGAAAGAACAAAACGTCATCAGGTAAGCACGGTGTCCAAGATCGCGGGCCGTGCAGCTCTACACTTGTCTCCTTGTTTTCCTTTCCTTTCTCACCCTCCCGCTAAGTCCCCTCACCCCCTGCAAAGAGAGAGAGAGCCTCTGGCCAGCCAGTCATCCAGGCTGGTTCACCTCCCTCTTATAATTTCAGTTAAAGCCCAATACTTGCTACTATGTCAACTTCCTTTTTAAAATAAGAAAAAATTCACAATGTTAACTATTAGCTTATCAAAACTTTGTTCAAAATACTACAAAAGTCAAAACAGTAGCCTTCAAGTATGGACCTGCTGAGACAGCTCAGCCATTATAATATGGGAGGCACCAAGTCTTACTACCTGAGTTTGATCCCGGGGACCCAAATAGTAGGAGGAGAAACACTACTCTCTGTAGCAGTCCTGACTTCCACATAAGTGCCATGGCTCCAGTGTGCACATGGGGACACACACACATACACACACGCATGTGCACATACACTAAGACTTAGTAAACGATCACCGTGCCCTTCCCCAAATACTGCCATCTAGAAGAGATGCCTTAAGAGTCTATGCAACAGAAGTCTCAAGCAAGGCCCTCTCTTCTCAAGGGGACAGATGCCAAGCAATGATCTGGGCTCCTGAGATCACCATTGAGCATCTCTAAGACTCAAATTCATCAGTGACAAAAGAACCCACATACAGTCATTCTCAAGTTCCTGATTTGTTTTAAAGCTCACAGTCCCTCCTGTTCAATAGACTAGTTTTCAGGCATAGCCATCCTTTGTTTAATTAAAAGATACAACCATTTCTCTAACCACACCCTAAACAACAATACCCCCCTCTTACTGTTTGATTGAAGCCTACAATTGTGAGGTGTCATGAGCTTTTAATTATGCCCTGCAAATGCTCTGATGGCACTCGATGTGACCAAAGCCACTCAACCATGGGGTGCACACAGACACACATATGAACACATATGACCTGAAAGTAGAAGACTCATGGGACCGCATGAACAAGGAAGGAGACAAGGGTTCAGGGTGAGTGCTTGAAGGCATGTGGGAAGATACTGCTGTGCACCATTCAAATATTGGAAAAAGAAATCATTCAGCCACAAAAGTCTAGAGCTTAGGCCTTCTGGCTCACTTGCAAATACCCAAGAGCTACAAAATAAATTTTATAGTCCTAAGAAAAACACTGCATCATTTTTAATTAATACATTGTTTCTAGAAGTTATGTTGCCATATCTTTTGTTTTTGTGTGTTATTGTTGTATTTGTTGTTTCCAAACAGTGTTTCTCTGTGTAGCCTTGCATGTCCTGGAACTCACTTTGTAGACCAGGCTCCCTGCAAACTCAAACACCTGCCTCTGCTACCTGAGTGCTGGGAAAGGCCTGTGTCACCACTACCTGGTAAAATATTATATCTTACATTTCCTAAAATAACACAGTTTGGGGCCTTTATGTCTCAATTTTTTTTTCCAGATTCCAGGCACAGGAAGACTCAAGTGCCTATTAGGTTATCAAGTGTTGATAATTGGTGCCTTTCTTGGTTGAGGGGAAGAGTCTGTAGTGTTTTAAAGCAGCAATGCACATAAGCATTTTGGTTTGATACAGATTTTACAATTTTCTTGCTCCACACACATTCAGTGCTTTTAAGAATGCTGTCACTCTGAGAACACTCTTATTAAGCATTCTGGCAAGCACTTTCATTCATTTTTAAAAGTTGTTTTGCTGGGCGTGGTGGCCTGCGTCTTTAATCCCAGAACTTGGGAGGCAGAGGCAGGCGGATTTCTGAGTTTGAGGCCAGCCTGGTCTACAGAGTGAGTTCCAGGGTTATACAGAGAAACCCTGTCTGGGGCGGGGGGAGTTGTTTTATTTCTAAAATAACAAATCTGAATGGTAGGCTGTGGTGGTACACGCCTTTGACCCCAGAAGCACTTAGGTGACAGAGGCAAGTGATCTCTGAGTTCAAGGCCAGTCTGGGCTACACAAACACACTTCATCCCCACCACCTGGATGGATGGATGGATGGATGACACAATGACTGGTTTATACTTCCCCCAAACCCTCATTTTTTTGATTTTATTAAAAATCATGTAACTTTCCTACAATTTCCCCTTTAACATCTTTAACACTATATGCTTCTTGCTATGTAGGACTGTTAAAGGCAGCCTGGTTTTTCATTGAGCTAGGTTTAAACCCCAGAGACCCTGCAGATAACTCCACAAGGGACGGCAGGTGTTTTGCCATGCTCGTAGACACCAGACTCCTGACATGAGGCTGCAGCTCTCCACTCTATAGGTCTGTGGGCATCAGTCACGTAAGGGCAACGCCCCAAGCCCCTCCACAGGTAGAAGTGTCCACAGATCACGTAGCCTCAGGATAGATCTCCATTTTAATGAAGCGCCTAAAGTTCTGAAGGGCTTAGCCAATTAAGCTCCCCTTCCCAGACACACCTCCCTGCAAAAAGTATTTAACCTCAGGTCCGCCCTGAGAAAGTGGGGTTTCGCCACTCTCTGCCATGACAATGCTTTAACACCATGGACCTTCTCATTTCATCCAGATCCACCGTGAGGAGCAATGGAGCAGGCCTTCCTCTAAAGAGCTGGCCACCCAGTCTCCCACAGGAGGCCTCTCAGCGCTCTCAGCCAGGTCTCCAAGCCAAGCCACCCTCCAAGAAAGCAAAGGACTCTCTCCTCCCAGAAGGACCCAGCCGGAGCTCTCCTCCTGCACTTTTCCCTTCAGCCTCGGGCTATGTCCAGCCCAAAGCGCCCCCCCCCCTTGGTTCTCAGTTCTTCCTCTGCATCCAGCTGCATCCGTGGTGCCCAAGAGTCTGAGAACCTGCCATCCCGGGCCTCTGTGCAGGTTCGGGGACCCCCGGAGCCAACTCTGGCACTCCCCATAGGACCTCAGACTGCGCTCCCAAACCCCTGGAGTGGGGGTCCTGAGGTTTCTCAAAGCCCAACGCCTGCCTGGCACCATGGTGGGGTGTGTGAAGCCTAGGCCCTGTATGGACTCGGGACACCACCATTTAACCCACATGGCTACACCTCAAATGTTGATAACCAGTATTATACCTTGAGGTCAAAAGCAACCACAAGACAGTAAGTAGCATTCTTTATGATTGCAAGGGCAAAGTTACTGAAATGACAGCGCATGAGATAGTTCATGTAGCTACAGTAAACCAATGCTGAGGAACCAAGGGGCCCTCAGCTCATCAGAAGTGTGCGCACTTAGCACAGATCAGCAGAAGGTAGAGGGGATGACATCAGGGAAGTAACGCTCAAGACCATCTTCTGTGTCCATGGTGTCCATGTCCAGTGTCCATGAAGTCAGCATCCAGGTACAAGCTTTTACACTCAGCTGGCTAACTGGGGACCAGAACTCCTGACAAATATGGGGTTTGCCCTATTTATAAAAGAGAAAACTCTGAGGCAAAGGCTAATTAATCCAAATTATAACACAATTCCCAGAAACGAGACATTTCTAACCCTTCTTTCAGACAACTGTGAGCTCCCAGGACAAACCAAACACACTTCCAACTAATAGTGGTCAGCAAGCCCCAAAATACTTCAAAAGCTTTTGAAAATAAAAGCAGCTTAGTAATTTAAGCTGTTTTCAGGAATAGCATCTTTACCACTTCAGGACAGAGGCATGGCCTCTCACTCGGTGATGTAATGCCTTGAGGCTGACAGGGCTGTGGGAAGACAATAAGAGATTGTGGTGTAGTCTTAAACCTCCTCCTCATTTATACATAGATGTATAATACAAGTATTAAGGTTTATGCAATACACAAATTTCTGCTTTTATAAAGAGAATGAGTATGCATTTGTTTCTAAAGATTCAAAAGTGTTTAAAGCAACAGCTTCAGTCTGTGCTGGCTAGATTTCAGACACTCCAGAACTTCCTGGTCCTTAAGCACATATTGTATCAGTCTCCCACCCTCCCCCTATCATATCTGTCTTAGAATTGAGAGGGTGACTCTCCCAACAGACCACAAACATTTGGAAATACAATGTACATTTCAATAGCATCAGTGTTCTCCACAAATACACAGCAAGTCCAATGTCAACAAAGCACAGCATCCCAGCAAGACTCAAGGACAGACAGCACAGAGACCAGCACAGAGTATGCATATGCACGGCACCAACGACCAAGGCACAATCAGTCCATCTCCTGATATGAAGGAAGATTCTATAAAATAACTGCCCTGTAAGTGAGGACACAAATCCAGAGCCACTTGAGACAGATATAACTAAGGCATCGTTTGAAAAAAAAAAAAAATCACACTAAATGATGAAACTACCCAAAGCTCACGTCATCGAAAAGGCATGTCTGAATGTCCAAGAAATAAGACTGCACCTGCAGACTGTTACACTGGAACACACACACACACACACACACACACACACACACACACACGGACAGACGAAGGGGGAGAGAGAGGGGGAGGGAGGGACATCCCTTCACTGTCAGCTTGATTCAAGGAACACTGCTCTAAGGGGTTCTGGAACATTCTTTAATCTTTAAACAGGACACACAATAGCATCCACTGCAAAGTGCAATGTAATTAAAAGATGTCAAATGCATACCACCACCTCACGCATGGCATCAAGCCCTCTTCTCTCAGTAGTAAACACTCTGAACCATGTAGCCATCTCACCAGCTCACCTTTTAACTTCTGAGAACAGAGCCATTTCCTACAGGTCAAAGGCAGAGCAGAGCCTTCCTGAGTGACAGTGGACTCCAGTCACCTTGACAACCTGAGTCTTTCCAAGCATTTACACAGTTGCAATACAATGTATTTCATAGAAGTATGGGGAGGTCAAGAGGTTTCAGTGCGCTGTGGAGGACTGCACATGAGCTCAGCATCTAGATGCAGGTTTAGGGTCAAGAATTTGAGTCTGAATTCACTGAGGAAGTAGGGGAAAAAAGTACACCCCTGGAAGTTTGTGGAAAAGATGGAGCTGTCCAAGGCTCATGTTCTAAGAGACCCTAAGAGAAATAGGCGAGGAAACACCAAGTAAGCCCTGACCGTCCCCCAGTAACAGGGAGGGCCTGCACACCAACCATGAGCATGAGCACACAACTTGCCCAGCCTCCTCCATGTTCGGCTTACCCTTTACCTGCGCATCATCTTGGCATCCAGCACCTCTCAGGGAAAGAAAGGATAGCAAAATTCTAACCTTTGAGCAGCATTCCGAAGAAAAGCACTCACAAACCAAACCAACCAAGTGTCTCAGCACATGCACTAAGCATGGGCGTGAGCGTGGTGCCATTGTGAGTGAGCATGGTCTTCAATGTCCACACTAAACTACTAACTCTATTAACAGTTACATTTAATATCAAAAATCACATGAGAACTGTTGGGAAAGTGAGTTAATCTAAAGGGTCTATGTGTCCAGTTAGCTTGGATATATACGTGAGAGATTCTAAAGTTGCCTAGGAACGGAAATTGTAAACAAGGGCAAAGTCATCAGCAGGGATTTACTCCCTGCTTTTACGTCTGTGTGGACCCAGGAAAGGAATGAAGGAGGAGAAAGCCATGAGCACACACAAACTAAACCACGTGACAAATGATCTAACCTAAACCAGAGGAGGTCACTCAACAGTGTGATAGCTCCATGAGAAGTGATGCTGCCCTTCTTTGGGTTAAACCCACAATCTTGCCACAAGCCTCAACCAAAGCCCACAGCTGGCAGCTTTGAGAGCCTCCAGTGAGGAGCCAAGACTGCATGAAAACAAGCAGACCTGGGTCTGACTGCGCTAGGCCACACCCTGCCTGCTGAAACAGGTCGCTACTGGGGTGGAATATTATGCTACAAAACTAGTGAGGCTCAGAATTGTAACGTGTTAATGGTCCTCAGAAAGCACCTGCAACAGCTAGCAGTGCATGTCCTTCCCATGAGGCATCACCCAGAGGCAGGACAGCGCCTTCACACATGGCTTCAAGGACATGCTGACTCTTGGCAAACTCTACACGTGAACCTAGTGTCCTCTCCAAGTCAAAACACCTAAGGTTAAAGGAGAGTCTTGTTAGACTGTTAGAGACTGAACTTGGTTTACAAGGACTCAGGGCTGTTTAATGAGCTGTTTTAAATACACACATCTTTACCAAGCCCTGGGTGTGCCTCGGCAAACCACTTAGCACAACTCCAAGAACCTAGACACCTTCCACCACAGTATCGCATCTGTAAACATGTAAAGAGTGAAGCTATGGTCTGGTTTCCAGATCACTGCGGGCCTACTCTCCAGCCCCAGCAGTCCCAATACTAGTTCTTTACCAAACGATTGAAATCATCTTGTCAAGAGCGATCTGCAGGAGGCTGGAGAGGAGGGTTTGTGGTTAAGAATACTGGCTTTTCTAGAGAACCCAAGTACAGTTCCCACCACCCACAGGGTGGCTCACAATCACCCATAATCACCAATCCCAAGGGACCTAATACTGTCTTCTGGCCTCTGAAAGCACCAGGGAAGTGTATGGTGCACAGATTTACATGCAGGCAGAACGTTCTACACATAAACTAAGTAAATATTTAAGAGCTATCTACATCCTCATATTCACTGCAGCACTGCCCTAAAGCTATGGTGTACAATCTAAAAGACAGTGGCCTAGAACCATGACAGATGCATGTATAGCATACATTCAGCCTTAAAAGCCAGACTATTGTTTCTGTCAACCTGGGGTAAACTAAGTGAAATAGAATAACCATAGGAACATAAATGCTATATGATCTCACCTATATACAGAATCAGAAACAAGGGGACCCAGGACACTCAAAGTGAACAGTGGTTCCAGAAGCCAAGGATGTAGGGAAAGGAAGATAACAGGCTCGGAGGACAAATCCCCTAGGAGGAAAACACCTGTGGGTTGATGTGGAGAACTGTACAATATGAGGGACACATCTACTAAACATGTGTTGACAATTTCAAAATTGTTAGGAGTAAATTTTGTATTCTCACCATAAAGCAGGTAAGGCTGTGCGATGACGGGTATCTTCATTATTTTGATTTAACGATTCTACACTGCTTTAATGACTCATAATGTCACTTTGTCCCCCACCAACATAATTATAAATAGATAGTCTATAATTTATCTATAAGAATAAAAAAAGAGAGAGCTGGGGGTACAGTTCAGTGGAGAGCCCCCATATGGCACATATGCAACCTGGATCTATCAGCAATACATACACACACTATATGAGCTGCATATAGCACAAGGAAGATACGTATCTTACATAAAAGATAAAAGCTCCACAAATAAGACAGACATATTTGACAAGAGACAGGAGACATAGCACATATATAATTTATGTGTGAAACTACTCAGGCAAAGGCGACCCAAGTAGATGCCGGAGGGGCCAGGGAAGGGACATTCATTTTCCTTCACATAGAGTTCATAGCTTTGTTCCTAATCAGGAACAAAACTGCAGTTTTTTCTCATGAACACGTTTTGGTTTCTGAGGCAGGCTCTCTATGCAGCCCTCCTGTCCCAGCCTCTCCTAACCTTCCAGTTTCTGTGAGCTTTGAAATATATGATTCTTTAATCAAGAACAAAACCTTTCTCAGCTATAATATACCTCATAAATTTGATTCCTAGAAACATTTCCCTAAGTTACATGATAGAGATTTTTGGTTAAATGACCTAGCATACAAACCTATCTACACCTGCTCAGAAGCTACTTCCTCACCAGTCACCTAAACTCAGATCTAGCAACGCTGTCATTAAATCCGGGGACTCACAGAGTGTGCAAACCATACTTCCGACATGGCTCTTACTGAGACCTGGTACACTAGTCTATAGGACTTAGTTGACATTATCAATAGGAATGTGTTCCTATTACAAAGATTTAAAGATAAACAGCAGTCACTGGGCATGGTGGCACGTGCCTTTAATCCCAGCACTCGTGGGGCTCAGGCTGGTGAATCCTTGTGAGTTTCAGGCCAGCCTGGATTCTATTACTCAGAGAAACCCTGTCAAAAGATAAACAGCAGTCACTGTGTGATGCGCACAACACAGACACGCCTTGTGAGTGGCCTTTCATAAAGATAGGAGGCTTTGCCTGACTACGGTGATACAAATCTTAATCCCAGTTCTTGGGAGGTAGAGGCAGGCAGATCTCAAGGCCGCCCTGGTCTACAGAATGAGTTCCAGGACAGCCCGGGCGAAACCCTGTCTCGAAAAACTGAAGACAAACAAAAAATAGATAGCAGGGTTTGCCTAGGTAAGGGAACCTTAGATTTCTATGTAAAATACCAACTACTGCATGTTATAAGTAGCTGTAAGAACAATGTGGGTTATTTGCTAGTATTTAGTATGTTAATGGGTAACAGCAACATGTGCTCTTAGTACAGTTCTTCCAGAACCCTCACCCCTGAACATACTTAAAATTCACAAGTTTTGGGACCTGACAAACCACAGCTCCGAATGTGACATCTGCTACCTGCCCCACATAAGCCAGCTCATCTCCCATGGCCTGAGTTACTTCATCTGTAACCTGAGTTGTTAAAAATGCAAATAAGGAAACATCCACAGAGGTCATAGAGGGGGTGTGATGAGTAAGGATACCAGTTACAATAATCGCTATAGTTACTGCTACTTAAATAAACCCCCCAAAAACCCAGGACCTTCAGAGATATTTCACAGAATTAATTTTTTTAAATGTCTGTAGGGACTGAGATATGACTAGGGGGCAGAGCATGTGCATAGCATGTTGGGAGTCCCTGGGTTTAACCCCTAGGAGCAAAAGAAAAAGAAAAAAAAAAAAAAGAAAAATAAAGATGATAGATACTAGGGTTGAATTCTGGGGTTGGCAGAGTCCAAGTGGCCTCTTGTTATGCATGAGGTAGACTGGCAGGAGGCTCTGCAGGTGCCACCTTGACGCAGGTATCTCATTATTATGTGGAGGCTAGACTGCCAACTCCTGACTCAGAGGACACTCACACAGAAACTACTGAGGCTACTCCAAACAGCCCGGGAGCATGCAGCAATCTTCAATAGTTAGTCAGTGAACAGAGTCCATGGAGCTCAGAGGTGTGTACTGGAAACCTGGCGCATTCCAACAATCAGACACAATCCTGAACTCTCTCAAGGACATGCACACAAAGGAAATGGTTAAGAAAACATTCTATCCTTTAGTATGCCAGTTAGCAGAAAACAGGAGTGGCTACTAGCTTCAACAGTTTCCTTCAGTCAGAGTGGGGCTGGGGGTGCTGCTCAGTGGCAGAGGACAAGTTGGGTGTGTCACAGGCACACAAGCTTCGGAAAGGAAAAACCTAAAAATAGGGGAGACTATCAAGAGTGACTCACAGAAGAGAGATGGCTATAAATACAAACTACATTTAGATAGCACGTGCAGCAACTTTCAGAACTCACATCAGTGCTGCATGACATAATTTTCTCAGTTAAAAAGCAACATTATCAGGGGTAGGAAAATAACAAAAACAGCCAACTTCAACAAGGTTACTAATACACAGCAGGAAAGACTCGTGTGGACGGTACCATGAGTTTGTGAATAAGTGCTGACTGCATTAGGTTCTCACTGTTCATCCTGTGCTGCTGCTGCTGCTGCTGGTGGCGCTGTTCCTACAAAGAACAAGTGTGCCACATTGCCAAAGCTATAGCTCTAACACCAGCCCACTCAAATACTGTGACCCAACTACTTTTTGAAATTTTGCCACGCAACAGGACAGCATGAATTTAGCTTGGTAGGAGGAGGTTGTAAAATAAATAAATTTTTTTTAAAAAATAAAGTAAGCCTCTAAAAGAGTTCAATACTTAAAAATAATAAGCATGTATAAATACAATCATTCTATACTATACAGTGAACTGGCTCACGATGTCCAAGGCAATCCTGATCTCCAGAGGGGAAGGTTGAGTTCTGCGCCCTAGCCTCATCTAAGCCACCCAGACTGGCTCCATCCCAACCTCTGCTGTCCCTGGCACACATACGTCAAGGACACATATTCTCAGGATACCACATTTCAAGCTGGTCACCATTACACCTCAAACATGTCTGCTGTCTGTAGCTCTAGCACTTGGGAGGCAGAGGCAGGCAGATTTCTGAGTTCGAGGCCAGCCTGGTCTACAAAGTGAGTTCAAGGACAGCCAGGGCTATACAGAGAAACCCTGTCTTGAAAAAAAAAAATGCTATTGCTGCCAAGTGGATATAGCCAACTTGATCTTCATGCATCAGTCATTCATTCACCCACTCTCTCTATGAATTCATCAAGCCAGAGGTATAGAAATGTGTTAATGGTTTCCTTTCCCACAAAGGATGTTCTTTAGAAACCAACAACTTCTTCAGGTTAAAATTAACCCACTTTCTTACTCATCTGCAAACCACCCCGCTATCCCTGGAACCTGCTTCAGCGACCCCATTTCCTGCGGCCTGCTGATCTGGCCGGGTCCCCCTTAGGGCACCCTGTTCCCTTTAAACTTGAAAGATTATAAAATAAGTAAGCAGTCATTACAGAAAATGGAGAAAGGGAGAATGCCCACTGTTCCCCACCATGAAGGAAACTCTGCCAATATTTTAAATAATATCTTGTTCACTGGCTCTGTCAGATGTTTTGTGGTTCCTTTAGTAGATTTAGCTGGGCATAAATCGACAAAACACTTACCATTTGCTGCTTCCCCCAGCTCTGCTCTTGCCACTGCTGTCCATGGCACCGCTCATCTAAATAGTGCTTCCATTTTACAGAACCAAATGCCTCCATCATATGTGGGCAAAGTCTGCACAAAGCATTACTGAGCCAAGAGAGACGAATTGTAAAGATTTCGATTACAAAACCAATCATTTTTCAGAAAAATAAAATTAATTTACACGAGAGTGGTTTCTAAAGGTTTTGTTTTGATGACACCCTTAATGCAGTCACCCCTTTATCAATCATTTAATAATTTAACAGAAAATAGTATGTTAGCTGCTAATTTAAGAAGACCCCATTCTAGACCTATACTCTAGAATGGTCTCTGACCATCAACAGATGATACAGGTAGCCCACTGATGTGGTCTGGCATTCTGATCTTTCTGGCCAAAGCTCAGACACTACTGCCTCATGGGCTCATAAACTGAGCCCAAAACCATCACCATAAGCAGTTGACCATTCTAGCAACCGTGAGTTCAGATGGAGCCACCAGGAAGCCAGCCCCGGCTACTCCCCACCTCCCAGCAACTGGCAAGACAAGCCGAACACCCAGCTGGGGTTTTAACAGACTTCCACCGAAACTCCAAGTTCTGAGCAACACTTCACTTCTTCCTGCTGCCAAGCTAGGGCTCCACATATTCTTTTCAGGGTAGCTAGATAATATGACATGAACTGAGTCTTTGAATAAACCTGGATGCAGAAAACATGTCCCCATTCCTATTTACAGTTTCCCACATACATGTGAAATGACACAGCCACTTCCCTGCTGTTAGTTCAAAACAAGATCACAAAAATGAATCAATACAAATGAAGCCAAGGACAAACCCTGGGGTTTTAATTCTCAGACTTATACATAAACTTAAGTTGCAGGATAATTCATTCATTAAACAGGCAACTCTACAGGAGGAAAATTGACAAGTTTTAAATCTTCTAATGTAATTACGTATTCTTATTTGAGGCAGGGTCTCGTGTACCCTTAGCTGGCATGGACCTCAGATACCAGCCTGCCTCCCCTCCCATGATTTGGAATTCAAGACACACACAGTCACGCCTAGCTAACTTGTTATCTAGTTATTTATTTAGCTATTTAATATAAACATGTTCATATTTAATATTTTAATTTTTATGTTACTTATGTATAAAGAATCATGAAGATGGCTGATCACAGCCTCAAACCCTCAGACTGAACATGTAGAAACACCAGCAAAGCTCACTACTTGGGAAGGAGGTACACAGTCAATCCTGAACATGCTGGCTGGGCCTCTCAGCTCCTCTCCCACCCTCACGATGCTCTAAATGCAGAGGTGGATGAAAAGTCATTCACTATTTAACCTTCGAAGCCTGGACTCTGGAGACTGTCAACAGTCTCACAACCAGAGATACCCTTAAAAGAAAAGACCCCAGTGCATTATCAGCTCAGCACATCCTCGGGGTTCTAATAAATAACTTACTCTCCAGGTTTCACTAAGGCTCAAGATGGGACAATCAGTAACTCAACAGCACTAACCCACTCCAATGCCTTTGCTGATGTCCTTGTTGAATTTCAAAGTTTTCCATTCCTGTTACACGGTGGCATACAGTCTTTGAATCTGCTCCAGGGAACTAAGTCCACTCTGCTTGCATCTGCAGCACTTGCACATGAACAATATTCAAATGAACCACCCTGCTTTGTATTTAGTTACATTTGAATCGTGGTATTATTAAGGAATCTATCTGAAATAAGTAAAGTAAACCTTGTAACAAAAAAGAAAATAGCAGTGTGTCACTCTCCTAAATACTCACCTACACTGGCACAGTCAAAACAAGCCCAGGCATTTTTACAGAAATCATAGTGACCAGAATCCAGTACCAAGTTGTTCAGTGGTACCTGAGGGCTTGCTAAGTATAAACCAGCTTCCTCTGCTAGTGTCTCACGGATACCTATTTTAAGCAGCTCTTCCATCTATCCTAAAGAAAAAGGAAAACAACTGAGGCATAGACCACAGCACAGACTGATAGTTTACTCAGCTAAAAGGCAACCGGTTCAGCAGCAGCGATGATCTCTCACCGTGCTTGTCCTCAAAACCAAGCCAACAACACAGAGAAAACAAGCCTGACTGTGGCACAAAACCTACCTGGTTTCCCAGCTGGGTCTTGCTAGAGAGAGCAACCACCCAGTGAGTAATTTAACCAATCACTGATACATTAACAGAGTTTTTTAAAAACAAGATGAATATAGAAAGTCAGGCTGGATGGATAGATGGAAAGATAGAAGGATAAATGGACAGATGGCAAATGACAGCCAATGACAGACAGATGAAAGTTCTCTGAAGCCGCATGACCTACCTACCACCAGATACCTCCAACAATCCCCAGTCCTCGGGAAGGAGCATGCTAATGAACTAGCCTTGTGCATCCCAGAGACTCAACCCACATTTCCTGATTTCTATGACAAAGATTGTCATTAACCCTCCAAGATCACCAGGAATGCAGTACCAGTGTGGCCACACTTAAACCTTTCATCTAGTCGGAGCAAAACAAAAACACTGTAAAACAGGTACGGCAAGTTGTACAACCTAGCAGGATCACACCTTCCTAGTTTCAGATGAGACCGCCTGACTAATTAGCATACCTAAGAAACAGAAAAGTGGAACATGCGGAGCTTGTGTTGGGACAATAAGAACTAATCAATTTGACCAAGCTTGAACGAGTAAGCTATTTAACAAAGATGATAAGAGACCCAAATGTTGTAACTGCTAGACTTCTGTGGAAAACAAAAACAAAACAAAAAAACCCAGAAAACAAACCCACGTTTCATTTCCAGCTGTAAAGTTCCTTACTGTGTTCTTTTAAAAGACAATTTTACATCTTTGGCTATAATTTGTGACATTCTCGAATATAACTTTTTCTAGTCCCTCCAAGCCATCTTTGTATGTACTGTTCAAACTCAACTCCTTAGAAACGTCTCACTGGTTAAGATCAGAGGCTGCTCTTGCAGGAGACCTGGGTTTGAATTCCTACATGGCAGCTAGCTCACAACCATACCAACACCTTCTTTGGATCTTTCGAATTTGTTCACACAGATAAAGATTTTTATTGTGGTGGAAAGAACTTAAGTGTGCAAGGCTCCAAGTTCCATGAGATCTGCTGCTGCAGAGGAGTGAGAATGTGTGTGTATAGTCTCACCATTTAATTTCTGTAACTGAAATTCTAGAATAGCTATTCCTGGTAGCATACCTGTAAGCCCAGCCTGTGGGAGACGGAGGCCAAGCCCCTTACATGGTGAGCTTGTGGCCAGGCTGGGGGCTGCTCCTCGCCTCGGCCCAGCCCCATCCCACAATCTGAACTAAACAGATTTCTAGACTACTGAGAGACGGTTTCTACTCCCACAGAACTGTGTTAATATCAGTGCTCAAGTAAGAAATCAAAGCTGCCTTATAAAAAAAAAGTAGGGACTGGGAGACTAGGGTCGGGCTACATAAAGCAGTTAATGCACACCACACAAGTACAGGGACCTGAGCTTGAATCCCTGTGTAAAAATCATGGCTGCAGATCCTGGAGCTGACCCCACTGGTCAGCTAACTAGATGAATTACTGAGCTCCAAGTTCAGTAAGAGAGTCCATCTCAAGAGCCAAGGGAGAGAGGTGATAGAAGATTACTCTGGCCCACATACACGCTTGCACACACACTGAACATATCTACTACAATACACTCCAAAACAAAACAATGGAAACATACTGGGAGGAAAAGAATCATCAATATATAATGTAGAACTATTAATCCCTATGCATGAGAATTGCACATTAAATATTTTTATTTTGAAATATAGCTTATAATTTGCATTTCCCCTGTATCAAACTAAATTTCTTGCTAATGAATTAAAATGTAAAGAACAGGGAAAATAACCCTGGCATTAGTCAGGAAGTGATGTATCTCCCAGAACCCTCTTGCACTGCTGATAAGACAAGTGTCACCACGGTTAAACTGGTAAAAAAGTTGTCCCTGAATGTAGAAAGGGGTAGGTTTCAGGACTCCTGTGCACGCAAAATGCTGTAGCAGTTCAGGTTCTTCTACAAAGCCAACTACTGTTTGCATACCCCCAACTCCTTCTGCATATGCAAAGGCATCTCTAGATCACTCACAATGCTTACCACGGCATAAATGCTGTGTCTGCATGGTAAACTCGCACATATTCAGCAATAGGGCACTTTTTGCTTCACATTCTTTCAAAGCATCGGGCAGAACCTGTAGCTACAGAAAGCTAGCTGGGGTACATCTCAATTGTCAACTAGATGAGCTTTTGAATCACCTAGGAGACCTGCCTATGGGAGTTATCATGATTAGGTTAATTGAGGTGAGAAAGCAGCCACCCACTGTAGGTAGTTCCATTCCTTAGGTTGGGATCTTAGTCTATATAAAAAGAGGCCTAGGGAAAGCACACGCATCTCCTTCTGCCTCCATCTCCTGCCCCCTATCTTCTCCATTATTCCGGAAACTCAAGATACACACTGCCTTTATTACAGCAAAAGAAAAGTGACTAATACCTGGATTACACTTACTATATAGTTCAATATACAGTATTTCTAAGAATAAATAATTTAGGAGTCACATCCTCTAACAACATATATAGTAATCTTCACAGTAAGTTCATCCCTAACAGGCAAAACTGATGAGCCCCAAATATTCATACAAATATTAATAATTCAGTCCACATCAGTGAAGGCACTATAAGCCAAACATAGATGGATCTCACAGATTTAATGGTCTGAAAAGCAGCTGGACACAAACAGTGTCCCCCTCCCCATGCTTCTATTTTTATGACGTTAAAAGCCTGATTAAAAAAAGTCATCCTTGGGGGAGAGAGACATATCTATAGAGAAGAATGTCGAGATGGCAATTGTCTTTGGGAGGGAGAAGAGGGAGTTTTGACCATCGGTCACGCCCCAAGTGTACACGGGCAGCACTGTCCACTTACTCCAGATGTACTCCTAACTACGGGAATACTCATCTCCATGGCATCCACCGTCGCTCGCTGACTTTCCGACTTCAGCAGGATAATGCGGCAGCTATGCCTGCCTCTCTTCCTCTGCACGGCACTTTGGAGACAGAGCTGACAGTGAGACTGTAAACCACACAAGTGTGTGTGTGTTCTTACCTAGGGTCTTACTGCACCACACAAGGAGTGTGGAGACGGGACATCTGAATGCCAGCAGTAAGAAGCAACAGCTGACAACCATGAGCAAAAATCAGAACAGAAACACAAGCTTTGGACAAGTCTGATGTCTCAGAGCAAAATGCTCAACACAGCAACAAAAGCCATAGGTGTGTTTCCTCACGTCACAAGAAAAAAAAAAGTCACCTTGTGTAATCTTAAAAGGCTTGAACACAACACATTTAGGAAAAACCTTACCTTTGAAGTGCTTTTAAAACCAACTCTAACTCAGAAGAGGGAGGTTATCTCCAGTTACTCAGAAAAGACAGCTGTGCAGAACAGATAAAAGGCTAGCAGCTGCTGTGACCTGTGACATCTGTGAATGCCAATACTCCAGAGACTGAGGCAGGAGGATCACAAGCTCCAGGCCAGTCTGGGCCATGTAATGAGAAAATAATACAGTAGTTTTTCTCTATCTCTACTCTTGATTAGTGACTTTGTTTGAAAGGTTCTCTGGCATGAGGACCCTCAGCACAGCACAGAAGTTTTAAGATAAACAGGGGTTTATAGGGATGCCCACACTGGAAAGCTTTCAGCTACAGAAAGCAAAGTCTAGGTTCACAATTTCAACTACGTGTTCTCTACAAATGCTGTTTATGAATCTTTAGATAATAGTTCAAACTAAAACTACTGAGATCTCTCTTAAGAGAACAAGAAAAATACAGAGAAGCAGCCCTCTAACCTGACTGAGCGATAGAAGTTGAGAAGCCCCCTAGACAACAGAGCAAGCTCACAAAGGACCAGGACAGGACTTCCTAGCCTCTGTCCTCACACCCACTTTTACATCCTAACTCATCCAAAAGCAAAAATCTGGGTCCTGATAGAATACAAATCTTACAAAAACGAAGTCAGAGTCATTTGTAAATCTGGTTAGCACAACTCCAGCTCATAAGTTATGCAAGGCAGTTTCCTTTTCACACTTGTCTACGGCTTACAGAACTCCCAGCTGAGAGCAGCCCAGCCGAGGTGATGAAGCCCTCGCCCTTGTTTGTGGCACTCTGCGCCAACCATTCAGAGCTATACTTAAGGCCCCGAGCTGCACTGCCTGGAAGAAGCACAGTAGACTCAGCCGTGGCCACGTGCCCCTGAAGCCCCAGCTCAGCACTGCCTGTGCTGCCTGGATTTTGCTTTCGGTTCAGTCTTTCTGAGGAATTCTCTCCTTCTGGCCCTCAGCTTCCAGGACTGTGCATGACTTAAACTTTACTTTCAAATGCAATACTCTCATTAGTAAAGTGGCAACCAAATATTGTGAACAAAATAAAAGCCTTGTGATGGACTCTGAGTCCTGGTCAAGGTGTTGAGATTCTCACAGACAGGGTCAACCATGGTTCAAACAGCATGGCTCTCGAGACACACAACAGGCTGCAAGCCATGGCTCTTGAAACACACAACAGACTACAAGCCATGGCTCTCGAGACACACAACAGGCTGCAAGCCATGGCTCTCGAGACACACAACAGGCTGCAAGCCATGGCTCTCGAGACACACAACAGGCTACAAGCCCCTCAAGGGCAACTCTCCTTTAGGTTCTTTTTTTTTTTTTTTAAAGATAATTTATTCTTTTTAATGACAGGGAGTTTGGGGGGAATGAGCACATGAATGCGGGTGCCCATGAAGTCCAAGAGAGGGCATCAAATTCCCCGAACTGAAGTGACAACAGGCACTTATGAGTCCCCTGCCACGGTGCTAGGATTCAAGCATGGTCCTCAGGGAGAGCGGTGAGGGCTCTAACCACTGAGCCATTGCTCTAGCTCCATTTTTTTTTTTTTTTTAAATGAAAAAGGAATGTCTCCTGATCTCCTTTAAGATTTCAAAGAGCTCACTTAGGAAAAGTGGGGACTCAGTGAGGACCTGTAAACCCACTGCTTTGCCCAAACAGAAGCAGCCATCCACAAGAACTGCAATTACAGAGGCTGGGGAGAAGCCAACACAATTGCTTAGAGCAAAAGCAGGGCAGAGTGCTCATGATTCAAAATGGTTCAATGTCTAGGAAGTTTTAAGGGTCCAAGTTTTCAGCAAGACAACTACACTGTGTTTTCAGGGCATCTGTGCCAAGTTCTGTCCACTGTGAATTCAAATGGCTATAGTACAAGCAGGTTTCAAACTATGCTTAATAACTAAAAGAAAACCAACATTTGACTAGTCAGGACATTACATTACAGGATGCAAGTATTCCTAAGCCTATGTACAATATCGGTCTTAAGGAAACTTCTTCCCAAGCAACTCCTAACTCCATGAAGGTGGGTCCTCCTCTGTGGACGTTGACAAAGTCTGCCAAAACCCCCGTGACTATTTGAGACACAAATTCTGTAGCTGGTGAGGTGAACACTGTGTAAGTGAACGAGTGCACAAGGCATGTCACTATTTAAGCATATTTGCCATATAATATGTATATCAAATCAAAGTGTGCCCTTAGAAATAGCTCCAAGTGGCTGCACCTGTACTGTCTTCATTGATGGCTCAGAGCCTATTTAATCTTGAAAGCTCAAACTCCAGGAGCCCGTAGTTCAGCAGGCCACATGCTTTCTTCAACCGTGGAGGGAGCTGTTTCATACGCCTGAGGCTTCACACGGTGGAGGTGAAAAACACATTCTTTTTACCACAAAGAACAGTGCCTGTGCCTTAATCATTAGCCTAAGTCGTCAGAATGCTTGTGTGAGCTAAATGCCTCACTTCACAAAGAACTTAGCTCAGTAACTGGTCTAAGACCCTCTGTTGGCCCAGAGCAGAGAACCAACCCTGTTTCCGCTCTAAACCCCACTTCACCCTACCCCCAACTCACCCAGATCTAGCAGCATCATTTCACAAAGTGATGGCTGGACAATGCTTTGTACAGGTGCTTACATGCCATATTTAAAGGACTTTATATTTGCAGAATGAATTAACTAAAATCAGAACTCAATCAAGTCCAGAATAATGTGAAATGCTCACACATCTACTGATGCACCTTATGGGGTGCTGGGACATGGGGACAGCACATGGCAGCTTGAGTCTCAGCCTCAGCTGCAGGCTCTTTCCACTCTGACACTCCAGAATGGAGCCCTGAGCAATGTTGGCCGTGGGCCTTTTCCTCTGTAACAGCTACTGCTGCCCGGCTCAGCATCGCTGTACTGACTTGCTGTATTTCAGCCTCCTCCAGAAACTGCTGGGCAACTACAGATGACAGTTTATAAAAACAGCTTACATACTCTAAACTTCCGAGTGTGTAGTGCACACCTGTATGCAGAGGCATGGAAGCTGGAAAGGAAAGGCCTGGCATCTCTGTGGTCTCATAACAGAGCCAGGCCGGCCATGCTGGTGATCGATCACCATCCAGAGCTTGCCACTTCCACCTCCTCACCACAGAGCCACGTTGTGCTCTAGCAGAGGTGTTCCAGCTTGCCTGAAGGTGTAGAGGGACATGGGTAGGTCACAGCCTTGGGAAGTGCTCTGTACACAGAGCGTACCTGCTAACTGTTCCTGTCCCCCCTGCACCCCATCTCATGTGTGATCCCTGGTCTGTCCAGTAGCTTCCAAGCTACATAATCTGTACTGTCCACTGCTAGTCATCAAATATGAAAGTAGTCCATATCATACCCAATCCTGCCTGGAAAGACGGTTCACAACCCAACTGTCATATCTGATGCACTAACTTTTGGTGGCTCTTGATGGTAAGGCTGTTTTTGTTTTTGTTTGTTTTGTTTTTCACTTCTTGCTTCTTAGGACAGTGTGTACCTTTATATTGACTTACATAAGCTCATTTCCTTTTTCAGATAGATTAAAACATCAGTTCTAAACATCCTCTCTATCCAACTCCACACTGTGACTATCTTAACTTGAAACTTTAAGGTCTGGCGTAGACCAAAACCTGTATTTGAGATCCCAAGTAGAAAATTTCACACCACAAAACTTCACTTCATTCCAAGCAAACTTGCAAGGCTGAGTCAGGAAGATCTCGGTGAGATGAAGGCCTACCTGGTTTAAATATCAAGTTCTAGGCCTGCCGGTGAGACCTTATCCCAAAAAATAAAATACAATTCATGCACAAAAAATTATTTTCAACATTGGACAAAAATCACCATCAGGCCATGTATATAAGCATATAAAACATACATGAATTCCATGTCTGTACAAGTATTCCAGAATCCAACCCAGTTCGAAGCCAAAGCACGTCAGATACAGGATACTCAGGATGAAAAGCCAAAACTGGGCATCAATCTTAGCTCTTCACGGCCGTGCTCTCGTTGAAGACGGGTTCACGGGTTCCGTCCTCAGGAGAGGCTACCAAACAGATGTTCTTGCTGACCAGATCGGACATAGAGGGAAAGCTGACTGGCAGCATGTCATGGAAGGTGGAGCTATGTCAGCCATCTCTGCTTCAGCAACCCACAAGCTTCCATATGTACACTGGGACATATGGACACTGTCCCTGTCACTATGGTCTCTGCCCCTCACTTCTCTTAGCATGCACCCTAAGCCCTTCCTAAACAGATATGAATACATGCACTGGGTACCATAATGGAGCCTAGGAAGCACAACCCAGCTAGCTGCTCTCAACCACTGTAGTGTATCTGACAATTCAAGTTTTCATCTTGCAAAACTGAAACTGGGTACTGAACAACTCAGGTCCCTTCCAAACCCTGGCTGCCAGCATTCTACTCTGTCCCTCTCTCTACATAGTTGACTAGGCACCCTTTTTAGATGTTTTATTTTGTGTGTGTATATGTGTGTGGTACAAAGTTGCTTACTTCACAGCTAAGACATTGAGGCAATCGAGGGGCGCACAGGCAAAGCACTACACCCACCCTCAAGTGACCATGATGTTTTCTTGAACCACCCAGTCCCTCCACCGCCTCACAAGAGCACTGAAGGGAAGACCAAGCCATCAGTGCCTGGGCCTTTGGAGACACTGTCCTTCATGCTAGGGCGTTCATTCTCTCTGCTGAGCTCCTGCCAGAAGGTGAAGATCCTTACCCTGCACACAGGACAGCCTCTAGTTTAGGATGAGGATAGTCAGGGTCTTTCTGGAAACTAATCAGGGTCAGCTCTCAGAAGCTGCCACAACCACACTGGCTGACTTGTGGCCAGAAGAACACCACTGTAAAGTCACTGGCAACGTGTGCCTCTCAGCCCAGTTCTGGTCAGTGAAACCTTGAGAGGAAGAGGTCAGAGTCACAAAAAAAAAAGTGAAATCCACTTGCCCAGAGCAATCTTTCTAAATAGGCAACAAAGTAGTCAGGGTTCCCACTGCAAGGAACCGACTAAGAGACTAAAGGTAGGCCTCCACTTGCCGGTGATGCTAGCTAGCAAGTGTGGTACCTGGCCTTTATGTGCTAAAGAAAGACACCAAGAGCCACATCCAAGTCCCAATACTGCTGCTAGACTCTCAGCCAAGGACCAGTAGCAGCAACGGTGGCACTGTCTGGTTGGGATGAGCACTGCAGTTTTTTACAAAGGAAATATTAGGCAACTGTGGTGGTGCCGGGCAGACAGACCTCTGAGTTTGAGGCCAGCCTGGCTTCCACACCGAGTCGCAGATGACCACAGCTACACAGAGAGAACCGTCGACAAACCAAAAGGGAGGGAGGGAGGAAGGGGGAGGAAAAGAACTGAGGGAGGGGTAACTTAAGCTCCAGGATGGACAAAATATCAATGCATTTCATGATGCTGGGGTCTCAGGGTTCTTCTGCCCTGTTTCTGGGGCTGCAGTTAGGATTCATGGCCTCTGTACGATAGGTAGAGCTCTCTAACCTGAGCTACACTCCAATCTCAGACAATTCTTAACTGTCATATTCCTTGATATATACTCTTATAACACAAAATGTTAGTAGTTATATATTAGTAGTTCTCTGAGAACTACTAATGACCTTTGTGGTACAAAGAAAACAGATACAACCCAAAAAAAGATTTCTATTTAAGTACTTGCACATTTGCCGGCCTCACACTTCCATTTATTAATTAGTAACCTTCTATTCAATGACATGCAAGGGATAATCTGTCTGACTTTGCCCAGGAGATGTAGTTACGGGGTAAGCAGTGGACCTTAGCCCTACGTACGTACCCAGCACCTGGAACGCCTCAATTAAGAGTGTGTTGGCGGCAGTTCTTCTGCGTCAAGCCTGGAAGTTCCTTTCTGTAACTGGGCAGGCATGAGTGTTCCTGTGAGCTATGTTCTGCGGGACCCTGCTGGGTTCTGTGAGGGGAGCTCGTCAAGCTCAGACCTCCAGACATGGATAGAGTGACCTATGATGGCGTGCATGTGAACTTCACTCGGGAAGGTGGGCTTTGCTGGATCCTTCTCAGAAGAGTCTCTACAACGGTGTGATGCTGGAGACCTACAGGAATCTCACAGCTATAGGCTACATCTAGGAAGAACATACTATTGAAGACCATTTTCAAAGTTCTAGACGTCATGGAAGGTAAGTTTCCTGTGCAAGCTGATGAGAAAATGCCTATGAAGAAAGTTGAGTATGTGCTACAAGTTGTAAAGAAAATCAATTGCGTACACTAAGCACTGCTTTCAATTATGGATGATTACTAAACTTCACAAAACCATGCATGTCTATGGCAGATATGTAATTATTGTTTGCAAAGCATTCCATTACGTTCAAAGACACAAAAAAGAATGGCTTAACAGATTATGTCACTGTTTAAATCAAGCCCAGTAGAGCCACCCTGTAGAAGAGCAAGTGTCTTCAGTCTCATACCGCTTAGCTATTGATTAGGTGATAAGTGTATGCCCCAAACTTGTAATAAGCAAAAATACATAGTAAGTATGTGCTCAATGATATACTTGTAATAACATTAATAAATTTAGAGAGATGGACAGTTTATAAGATTCAAGAATGGTTTTCTGGAGAAATTTTAATCCCTGTACCACATGTCTATGAGGTAAAAAAGTCAACTGTGTGAATGCAATGTGGAACCTTTTCACTTGTTATTCTTCTTGTGATATGGATGGCATAGGTTACTATGGAGACGAGCAATGTGAGCTTGGGGATTCTGAAAGAAGCATCATCCCTTTCTCTTTTCCAAAACAATCAGAGGATATGCAGTACACCCCACTTTGAGTAGACATTCTAAATGTGCTATAAGTTCATAAATAACTAGTTCCCCAACATTATTGGGGACATTTACCAATTCAAACTGCTGAAAAGGGAAGTAGAAAATTTTTTCTGTTTGCATTTGTTCATGTTTCGAATGTAGTATTATTCCGATGATAGCAAAATTTGTGAGTGCAGTCAGTGTGCAGAAGCTCTGAATTCTTCCTGCTGTTTTCAAATGTGTGAATGACTTCTTATAGAAAATGTACACTATAGCTGGGCATGGTTGCGCACGTCTTTAATCCCAGCACTTGGGAGGCAGAGGCAGGTGGATTTCTGAGTTCGAGGCCAGCCTGGTCTACAGAGTGAGTTCCAGAACAGCCAGGACTACACAGAGAAAGCCTGTCTCGAAAAAAAAAAAATGTACACTATAAATGTGAGCCGGGTAGTCAATACTCTTCCCATCCCTTGTGTCTTCAAAGATGTAAAACAACCCACAATGAAGGGGAGCACCTCTGAGTGTGAACAAAGTGACCCTGTGTTCAGCCCACAGCGAAGGGGAGCACCTCTGAGTGTGAACAAAGTGACCCTGTGTTCAGCCCACAGCGAAGGGGAGCACCTCTGAGTGTGAACAAAGTGACCCTGTGTTCAGCCCACAGCGAAGGGGAGCACCCCTGAGTGTGAACAAAGCGACCCTGTGTTCAGCCCACAGCGAAGGGGAGCACCTCTGAGTGTGAACAAAGTGATATTGTGTTCAGATCAGATTGCTCTTTACAAGGAAACCAAATTGTAAAGGAATTCATACAGATTTTTTAAAAAGTGTGTTGTCCATACATGCATTTTGTACTCTATCACACAAGACCTTTAACACAACACGCTTTAACCTCACTTTCTTCTGAGTGTAAAGGACTTTCCGGGATAATTTTTTTAACTTTTATAAAATTTGAAATAATCAAACGAATTATTTTCCTCAGTTTAAAGCATAAGAAGATTTTTAGTTCTTCCTAACATTTGTCCAATTCAAATAAGACCAATAATGTTAAGACACTTCTAGTTTAAGATGCTGAAGGAAATGTAAACTAACCCAGCCTCTTTGCACAGTGTTGCTTGGTCGTCCTCTGACAACCCATTCTCACGTGTAACCCCCTGACAACAGTAGACATTTCTGAAGGCACTAGATACTGCTAGGTACCAGAAGACATTTTATGCTATTTGGGTTTTAAAAAACAATTCTTCATAGGCTACAAGTCAACATACTCTCCAACCTTTGTAGCTTCATATACACACACCCTAGGTAGCTGTAACTCATCTTTCAGAATTTATGTCTCCTTGGGAATAATGTGGATTCAAAAGATGATGTTTATCACAGACAAAATATAAATGACATCACCGGACAAATTACATGAGCTAGCACCTCGATCATTAACTATTTACTTGTATACTGTCTCACTGCAAGCACCCAGCAAAAGTAAACAACTGGTACCCCCAGATAGTCAAGGAAGTTTGAATTACTCCAAGAATGACTGTCTATACATTACTAAGCACCTATAGCTATGAATCTGGGCACTGGGAATAACTTGCAAGATGCAAAACCACAAGAACTGAAGATACTCAAATATTTCTATAAAATGTATGTTTTTATTAATGAAATTGGTGGAAAATACCTACTTATGCCTTTCCCTAAAGTTTTATTCTGTGTTATTTAGCATCCTTCTCCAAATATTAAAGCTTGCTAATAGACGGCCTGTTCTAAAACCACCCCAGTTTCCGAGGTGGCACAAAAGCCTCCAGCATCAGTCCTGAGCACACTCAGCACATGAGCCGTGCACGAGCGGAAGGAAGCTGCTGCCTTCCTTTAGTTATTTCAATCCAACCTGAAACTCTCCGTCCACATCACGGTTAAGAAGAGTGAAAAGGAAAGAGGAGATTCTTCAAGATACTGAGCTTCCCCAAACCTACCTCAGGTGACTGTGGGACTTGGAACTCACTGGGGCTGTTCTCGTAAGTATGGGTGCTAGGCTACTCAACTAGCACCATGGCCTTTTTAATGAATATACTCTATGCACATAGCACAAAAGTGCACGTCTATACAGTTCTATAAAAGGTAGAGAGCAAAAGCAAAATATTCAACAACAACTCAGAACCTGGGTTAATGTTGTCAAGGTCCAACCACACACAGGGGCTCATGGTGCAGTGGGCCAGTGCCTCTGCCCAGTGATGCTGAGGCCTGTGACACCCATGGAGATGGACCAATGTTTCAGGGACGATGGCAGGCACCGAGGTGATCTATGTCTGGAAAAGGCAGAAGCCCAGCCTAGGAGGTGTGAAGGCAGGTCCTAAGGAAAGGCAGCCCTGGGCTACAAACAGGAGCTAGGCCCTCAGACCCCTCAGCAGCTGTTCTCCTCCCCTGGGTGAGCTCTCTCCTTCCCCCTCAGCACTCGCCTGCAGCTCTGCTGGGGAGGGGGGCAGGGCGGGAGCTGTCTCCACCCACAAGCCCAACAGTGACACCAACAACAGAGCACTGGTGGACACACTGGAGAGCAGAGAAGGAAACAGACTGGCAGACACACAGACAGCTTCTCTTTGATTCCAGGCAGGGATCAAAGCGAGGCATAGAGAGGAAAAGAGAAATGGAAAAAGACATCAGGACAGTCATGGTCCGACAGGAGAAAGTCAGGGTTGTAAGTGTCAAGGTCTGTTTATTAACCAACTCAGGAGTTCAGAAGCAAAACATAGTTCTAAACTGCATTAGAAAAGATAAAAACACTAAACCATCTCAAGAAGGCAGTTCATTTATTTAATGTAAAACCTGTCTCAAGTGGGGTTGATGTTAACCTGCTCCATTCAATGCCAGTGCCAAACTACTGGGGAATAGTGAGGTACAGCAGCAGCCAGGTAATGTGCGAGTCACTTCTCAGCCAAGCGCCTCAGCCACACCCACACCTGGAAATGGTTAAGCCTGCCATGCCATGGACGTTAGTACTTAGAAGAGAGACCTAAAGATTAACCACATCTGAAAGTTAAATTATCATTTCATATAGCTCCAAAGGATTACCAACAAAGTAATATGGTTGCTTCCCAGGAGTTAAACGGAAGCAGTGACACACAGGGACACGAGGCTAATGATCTACCTCCAAGGCCTTCATTCGAATTTCTATCAAAGAACTTGTAAATGTGTCCCATGTGGCTCATAACTTTCTTCTTCAGCCAGGGTGTTCTTCAAATTCAGAAATGTCAGTTTTCAGCCAGATAAAATTTCAAAGCATTTGTAAGGAAGTAAGTAGAGTTACGGTAACTTTAGCCACACAGCCGGTGACCATGTGCGGGACAGTAGTAAACAAATCTAAGGGACAAAGAAAGAAGCCACTCAAGCAGGAGCTACAAACAATCTGCAGTAGTCAGATGCAACCCAGATCGGCGTCTAAGAAGGACGGACACACACTTGGCCCTCCTTCAGGTACCTTGTGAAATTATATTCATACCAAGAAAAACTCTTCATTTGGGTTTGTTTTAGCTACAAGATCTTAAATGCAGCACAGGCTTTCTCACTAGCTTTATGTGCCTAATACCTTCTGCCAATGTTCTCCAAAGCACAAGAGAATTTTCACATCCACCACCCCCCTACACACACACACACACACACACACACACACACACAACTACTTTTAAGTAAGCAAATAAAAAAGATGCAAAGTGGTTTTGCCAGAGACCAGAAGACAGTGCTGGGCAGAGAAGGGGCAACTACAAGTTCACACAGCAGCGGGAGCAGCACAGACCTGACCGAGCCTGACAACCAAGGCCCCAGATCCAACCATCCCCCACCACACTGTGAGTCTGCCCCCCCCACCCCGTTCCGCCCTGGGGTGCGAGCCCAAGCAGCAAAGGCTGCTTACCCTCAAATGGCCTTCCCTGCGGGCCTCTAGGGACTAGTATGTCCTGGTATGTGTCCTAGAGTGATCACAGGTGGGTTACCTGAGCCGTTCTCTAAAGCAGAAACGGACAAAGTGTGTTTTTTTTTGCCATTCTCTAAAGCAGAAACGGACAAAGTGTGTTTGGTTTTGGTTTTGGTTTTGGTTTTGGTTTTGGTTTTGGTTTTGGTTTTGGTTTTGGGGACAGAGTCTCACTATGTAGCCCTGGCTGTCCTGGAACTCGCTATGTAGACCAGACTAACCTCAAACTCACAGAGGTTCACCTGCCTCTGCTGGAAATAAAGATGTACACCAACACACACAGGTACAGACAAAAATGTAAGCACTGCCCATTTAAGCACACAACATTTCAGCAGGAGTCCATTTCCCTATGGATTCAAAGCTGCACAGAAGCCTGCTTTTCCGGCCTTCGCCCTGGCTCCACCATTCTGACCTGTGTCACAGCTCTTAATAACTGTTTACAGCCACTGGGTGTAAGTATCAAAGTCGCTGCTGAATGATAATTACATCTTCTTGCGACATCCCTGTTGATAGGTCCAGGCCTGGGTCTGCAAGGAGCATAATACTGGTTTGTCTGCCATGTTCAAATTTCAGATTGTTCCTGAGATGACTTATCAATCTGAACCTGGGCTGCCTGCCTCGTCTCTAAATGCCAACAAGGCAATTGTTTCCTTTCACAGAATTAAGACACTGTGTTATCACAAAAGGCCCATGAGAGGGAGCAGAAGTGTCACCAGCCAGGCCTATCCTGCAGGTGCCCAGAAGTAGAGCTGGGGCACAGGAGAGACAGACATGAGACCTGGGGCTGATCACCACTCACTGCCATCTCCTGGCTATCCATTCCCAACTAGTCCCACGTCTTTCAACACGGTGGGATTCTACTAGCCTCAACTTGCTGACAGACTAATCATGGTTTCCCCCTTCAAAACTACCACTTTAATAATTGTAGATACCATCAGCGTAAGGTGCAATGGCAGACACATGGCCAACTGGCCAGAAAGGCTTTCCTGACTGTGAATAAGGTACTCTTTGAATCCTTGGTTCTACAGATGAAGAAAAGGCCAGGGCAAGGGGATTTGCTTCTGATGTTTACAAATCTACTCACACACAATAGCTCTTACCTTACATTTTATAGTACTATCATGAGTTGTTGAGATACTGTACCAAAACGAATGATTTTTAAAGGAGGAAAATATATAAAAGCTAGGCCTGCTAGAGCATAATCAATGAATGTCCACTTCAAGCCAAAGCCTCATTATACCATTACAATCAAAACAGCCCAGGAGGCTGGCCACCCAGGAGCAGAGTTGCATAGACTCTCTTGGCTGTGCCCGGGTCTGGGTAAGTTTGCTCCCCTTTGAGAGGCAGGGTAGTCAAGTTTCTTAGGAAGAGAATGGTTAGCAGCTTCATGAAAGGAAACTAAACCCATCTGCAATCAGCTTAATTATTCTCGGTCAGTAGTTCCAGGCTGTGCTCACTGCTTAGACAACAAGAAAAGGATAAGTAAGACAGGCCCCGCCCAGTAGGAGCCTCAATACAAAGATGCTCCAAGCTGCCTGCCACCTGCACATCACAGAACTGAGGTGAATGGCAAGACCTCCAAAGACACAGACTCTGTGTGACTATGAAAGGCTGTAGAGAGGGCCCTTCACTCCTTTCCACAGCGGAGATGTAGGCAGTGGGGGTCCCCTAAGAGCTGAACCCAGGGAGGGCAGAACAGGCCCAAATGCTTACGCTGGCTCACTGGACCAATGAGGTCAGAAAAGGCCAGCAAACTCACAGGGGTGCCTGGCCAGTGTCTGGCAGAGCTTCTGCTCTAACTGGAGTCAGAGTATTAAATCCTAAGGGAGAGTCTGGGCGGCCCAAGGCATGTGATGGACCACAGTCCTCTTCTGGGAGGGCCTGGGAAGTGGTCTGCATGAGGAGGGCAGGTGCGCACAGAGAGGACAAAGCGCACAAAAGCAGCAAGAGGACTGCTCCCAGGCAGGGATGCAGCAGTGCCCGCACAGAAACCACGAGACCTGGGCAAGAACTGGTTTGGGTGGGAAAGTACTTGGTTTCATTCAGCTGTGTGACACTGTCGAGCAAGCAGAGCATCATGCAAGGTCGGGCTGAAACTGGTCGATTTAGAAGCTACTCAAAGGTGGTGACACTGGATGAATAAGATCACTTGGAAAAGAGCACATTGGCAGATTCCAGAGGAAAAGTCATTTAAAGATGACGGGGGGGGGGGGGGGTGTGAAGGGTAAGCCAGAAGGAAAGCTAACCCCGGCCATGGGGGACTGACCAGAGACTCAGTCTGACAGAGCTCACCAGGAGCTGGTGGCTATGAGCATTATGCAGGGACAAAACATGAAGTGTATAATGCCGACTTGTGTGTTTAGCTCAATGGGAGAGTATTGGTCTAGTGTACACAAGGTCTGAGGTTGGATCGCAGTAATAATGGTAGAGCAGCAACACAGGTGAACACATCACATCGAGGAAGTCACACGGGCTGTAGGGAAATGAAACCGTTCTTGCCTACATGAAGGGGACCCAGGAGGGAGGCGGCTGTAAATAATCAGAGGACATAAGTATAGTTACCGGTACTGCAGAAGCAGTGCAGAGCACTGGGAACAACAGAGAACTCAGAACTGATAGTTGAAAATGATAACATAGTTATACAACTGATAGTTGTAGAAAAGTATATGTTATTGAAGTTGACTCAATAATAAATTTAAAATACGCAATATCCATAAAAACAAATTGACCTTCGAGTCTCTAACAGATAAAGATGATAGCTGTAAATCAAAGGAAAAGGAATGACTAGCAAAGATTCAGACAGGGACTAACAGAAGAGACAGGTAGTCCCAATACTGTGTGGATCCACTGGAAATAACTGTACTTTCAGTTCAAGAAGTGACTACGTGTCCCACGCCAGCACATCGTCAGATGCTGAATTCTGACACCTAGGAATTCCTTCATGTGATCTTACAAATGAAATACGACGTGGTCACTGCCTCTTTGATGCTCTATTCTGAATGGGCCATCGTGAGCAAGTTCTACATCTGCACCACATGTAGCAGGACAAAGTTCTACAAGTTCACACTCCAATGGATACATAAGGGAGTTCTTTATCCCCAGCTAACTTTTATAAAACTAACTCTCCCTCGTGGGAATATGCATGTTAGCACACTGCTGTATGTCCAGGCACTTTTATTTAACATAACATATAGCATCTATCTCAGATGCGTATAAAATCTTATTTTGGGTAAAGCAAGATCAAATGTTTCCATACCTCCACAGAATGCCTAGCACATTAATTAATGACTTAAGCAGATTATCTGGATTCAGGTGGGCAAGTGTATTTCCTAAGTGTTTGCTTAACAGAAGAAGGAAAAGCAGCAGCATACAGTGGGTGGGGGGTGGGTGGCTCCAGACGAGCCGGTCCCAAGGAAAAGCTACTGCATTGTCTGTCGCCTTCACACCTCCCTGGCAGGCTCTACTTGGTTGCTCTTCCTATGCTCTTCTCTGCCACCATCTTTGGCATTCCAACAGAGACGAAAGAGCAGCAGCTCTCCAGGGCTCCTCCATGCCTTCAGCTCCAGCATGGGACTGCTGAGTCTGGCAGCCTCATAGACTGAGCAGCTAGCATGTTCTCAGAGTTTTCTTTTATAAAACCAAAGTCAAAATTCCTTAAAATGTAGCAAGCCTAACCAGCATATGATTTTCAGTTTTCTGAAAACTAACAGCAAAGCAAACTGTTATGGCCCATTACTGGACAGCCACTGGCTCTGCTAATCAAGGCAGTATATTCAGAATATTTAACATTTTTTCCTGCTGGGAAGCATAGTAGAAAAGCTAGGCAAAAGGTAGCTCTCGTGAAAGCATACTCCTGTTTTTCATCCCTGAGTGGATGTGCTGTATCCATCATGCGAGCGTCAGCCAGGTCAAATGGCTGACGCATGACTCTTCTTCAACTGGGAGTGCTTCTTCAGAGGGCTCGTCTGGAGTCCTTTCAGGCCCTGGCAAGTGAGTCGGTGATGTGAGCTTGGTCTGCTTACTCTCTAGTTTCTCTCTTGCATATTATAATTCCTTATTTGATTAATGTTTGCCTTTTATCAAAAAAGAGTGACTTGTAGGCTAGAGATATGGCTCACTGAGTGAGACATCTGTCTGCTGGGTAAGCAGCTCCCAAGACCAGAGTTCAAGCCTGAAACCTCACTGAAAGAAAGTCAGCTGCTGCTGCTACTGCCACCAGGGGGGGGGGGGGAGAAGAGGAGGAAGAAGAGGAGGAGGAGGAGGAGGAGACAGAGGAGGAGGAGGAAGAAGAGGAGGAGGAGGAGGAGGAGGAAGAGGAAGCAGCAGCAGGAGGAGGGGGGAGGGTAGGGGAAGGATTCTTGCCAGTCAGCCTTGCCTCTTCAGCCAGTTCTAAGCTAGTGAGAGATGGCCTCTGATCTCCATACAGTCTGCCTATGTACACAGACATTTCTGGAACACAAGAGGAATGCGTTCTTCTCTAACTACAGTTCATTTTAAGTTTTCAGAGTGTCAAGGAATTTCTCCATGCATAGGATCCAATTAGCCTTTTAATTTAATTTTTAACAAAATACTTAAAATAATCACTACTAGTTTACTATGATGTACCAGCCTTTTAACTGACTTACTAACGATTTTTAAACATCTAGGTACTCGCAGTATGATTTCTCCTCACCATGAGGGCAGTACGATTGCTTTCCTTTTAAAAAGAAAAAAAAAAAAAGAAAAAGATTTTTATTTATTTATTTTATATATATGACAAGTACACTGTAGCTGTCTTCAGACACACCAGAACAGGGTGTTTGATCCCTTTACAGATGGTTGAGAGCCACCATGTGCTTGCTGGGATTTGAACTCAGGACCTCTGGAAGAGCAGTTGGTGCTCTCAGCTGCTGAGCCCTCTCTCCAGCCTGACTGCTTTCCTTTTTAAATGAGGAAGTCAAACCTAGTTGAAAAGAAAATCACCAATGCTCCCAAGTTTATCTGGGTCATGAGACTGGAACCAGTATTTCTAGCTCCAAAACCAAGGCTCTCTCACCATGCACACAGATATAAACTACATAAAGCACCTTCCCTATGCCCACAAAGGTTGCAGGTATGTAACAAAACCAATTATGACATGTCAATTCTTTTAATTTTTCCAAATAGTATCCCACTCATCCAAAACTGTATGGGCTTCCCCATGTAACTGTACTGAGTTTCTGTATAACTAAACACTCACTTACTGTCTATTGCTGTGAACGCACTGTGAAGCGCATGAGGAATCCACAGCAAAGACAGGGACAGTTAAGAATGAAGGACACCTTAATAATGGACCAAAGCACATAATAACTGAAATCCAAGTTTTCCCCCAAAAGTAATCACTGTTGCTCTATCAAATACACTCTCATATTTCCTGTTCTCTTCTACATCTTTGTAAAATGACAATCTACATACAGTTCATTCTCCCTAGTCAAACAGGCTAGGCAGATGAACCTGGACTGTGTGTCTAATTGAACTTGGCCATCCTCTGTAGATGAAGCATTCGCAGGAGGCTAGGCAGAGGCAGGTCTCCTTCTACACATAATGTCAGTATTTCAGATCATCCAAGCCACGCTAGAGTGAAGACACCCTCCTGTTACGATGTGTTTACCTTTAGAGTTTCTCTTTCTTTCCATTAGAACACATTACGTTGTTGGAATCCAATTATCAAGGCGACCTACCCTGACAATTGCAGCAATCTGACGTGCGGCTGAGGGCAGAGAATTTATCACCACCTAAGCCAACCACCCTGGTGTTTGAAGAAAAAACCTTTACTATTATGATTAACAGGAAGTTTTAAAAAGCAGTTGGCATATAAAATGGAAAACCTGTTTTGGCAGAATTGGTGGGAGAGACCTTGGAAATTAAAGAGCTAAACGGTGACGGGAAATGCAGGTCGGTGGGTCGGTGGTGGAAAGCTTGCCTAGTATCCAGGACGCTCCCTGTTCAATCCCAACACAGCCCAAAAGAGAAGCAACGTGCAGGGTGAAAGCGAACTGTCCAAAGACATGCATGTCGCCTGTGGGAGAACCTGGATAAGAGCCTGCCAGCCTACTCTTTCTGCTGCCCACAGCTGGGCATCAGTGCCGGCAGCCGCCAACCCCAACCTCTCCCTTGCCCCAGCACCAAGGTCACTGTGGTGTGAGCTCTATAATCTAAGAACAGTATGTGACCCTGTGTGCTACAGTCTGATCACTTCTGGGGTACACTCCAGCTCTCCGATGACCTTCGAGGATGCTTATAAACAGACTGGCTGAGTGTAGGTATGTGAGCACAACTATCTGAACATCAGTTTTCTTTTTAATCTTCATTTCACACACTGTCTGCCAAACCCTGGCTCTGGATTCCATCTCACATGCTGTTACCTCAAATGAAAGCCATTCTCCCTCATCTCTCCCACCCCCAGAAGAAATTACTTTACTTGGGCCAATCTCCCTTCTCCTAAGGTAGAACAGAGGTTTCTGCTATACTTCCAAACCCATTCCTGAAGCATGACTAGGAAAATAGACACTTTTCTTAGATTGGATTTTTATAATGACCTAAACCACAGAGTGACCTGAGTTATGCATCCTTCTTTTTAGGGTGATCTCAAGAGCAGGAGTCCCTCAGAAAGCAGCCTTTCTAAGACAGACAGACACGCATGTGCACATGCACACAGGAGGGCAAAACACAAATACACACCCACATAATTCTCAATTCATTCATATTCTCTCTCTCTCTCTCTCTCTCTCTCTCTCTCTCTCTCTCTCTCTCCCACCCCCTCAATAAGCGACATCATTAAAAGAAAGAAAAAAGAAAAAACAAGAACCGGGGCTGTAGCTCAGCAGGCAAAGCAGAAGCCCAGTGCAGAGCCCAGGCACCACAGGAAACAGCACCTAGATAGGTGTAGAAGGGAGCAGGGCTTCCGGGTCACCCTCACTTACAAAGCAAGCTTGAGGCCAGCCTGAGCCACACAGACTGTGTCTCATACGTACAATAAAAGACAGAAAGGAAGTTTAACAGTGTGTTCCTATTCAAGTAAACATCTAGGCAAGGTCAGGGAAATCTCTGCATCTCTTGGGTACTCATGAAGAGTTCAATGATATGGACAGTGACAACAAGCTTGATCAACTAAAGAATCCTATAAAGAATGTTTGCAGGATAGCAATCTCTAAAACTAACAGAACTTCTGTCTGCTGCTGAGATGTCTCCTGTTGAATTTGACTGCTCCTGGCAACCTGTGTTTTATTCATAGGATCACAATAACAGAATGAGGGTACTGACACCCATCAGTTGTCCTGTGACCACCACACATGTACAGTGGCATGTCTACACCCGTGCATACATGTAAGCACACATAAAAGTATAGAAATAAATGTATATCTTTAAAAGAAAATAACAGCAGTTTGCTTTAGAGTAGAAGATGTATATTGTAGGTAGCAGATTCTAGAAAAGAGGGTGATTATTATCAGAACTACGAGCAGTTCCAATATAATGAATTTGTTTATGGGGCAAATCAAGGCCATCCAAGCCTGCTGTAATTAAAGGTGTTTGGCACAGATGTTGGTCCTCCAATGCCAGCTTTGCTAGCTGTCTAACCCATACTCACACTGTGGCAATCAGCACACTGTTTATAGTACTGTAAATGCAAATTCAACAAAATGAAGCTATCATATACTGGGAAGTGAGTGCTGACTGAGCTATCTGATGTACTTATATCTCTGTTACTATGTCAGCTGTATGTACAGCACATGGCCAAGTCAGCCACGATCAATATGCAGAAGACTAAGCAAGACAATTGTTGCCCCTCACTAGTCAAACTACATCACCACCCCCTAAAGGGGTGACTTAAACATAAACCAATATGGAGTTTCCAAGGGCACTTCTGAAGACACACGTTCAGTCCCTATTTATTTTCTGAGGCTCTGCTACACCAAACACTAGTTTGGTCCTAGAGACCAAGCAATGAGTAAAAATAACAGGAGAAAGAAAAAACAAAAGCGTCCCAGTTACCTGACCTCTCCCCAGCTGAGGACTGAACTCAGAGCCTTGTGCTGGCAAGGTGAGCGCTCCACCACTGACTAAATCCCCAACTCCTCAAAACCTATTCCCATAGACTCTTTAATCTACTAGAGACTGGATCGTTTCCTGTCATACTCTAGCTCCAAACTACCGTCCGAAGTCCTCAGCTAAGAAATATCCCCAAGCCATGCCCAAAGTTCAACAGGAAACCTACCACTGGCAGCAGTGTCCAGAGACATAGTCAACAACAGAAGAAATAGTCTGCCATACTGTGTCTTAGGAATGACTCTCTCATGCTCACAAGCAACCTAACTAGGTCAGACCATCTGCCTGCCATAATGACTACAAAGACCACAGGAGAGGTCTGAAAGCCCTGTCTCCCGAGCACAAGGAGCTTTATTGCCAAGCGCTCCTGAAGCGGCAATGCAGTGGCCCACCAATGATGATATAAAAGCCCAGCACCAGAGATCACAGGACCTCCCCCCCCACCAAAAAAAAAAAAAAAAAAAAAAAACCCAACACCATTTGCAAACTAAAAACTGTCTAGAGACCACAATCCAGAGAAATGAGTAAAGGAGCAGAGAAAGATACCTAGAAAATATCAAACATGACATGTTTCAATATGAAAGATGTGTTTAATTGTTGTACGTAAATACCTTTGTTCCCCAAAAGTAAGACACTCATCAATTCTGGTTACTTAACATTTTAAAACCAGCAGGAACACTTAAGAACAGAAGGCAAAGGTTTGCTATCAGTTGCCTGTTTCACCTGTAAAGGGGGCAGGAGGGCTTTCCCCTCCTTAGACCCTTCCTGAGGCATTAGGTTCCACAACCCATCACTGCACTGTGAAACATCTTACTGGAGTCACTGCAAAGCTAGCTGTGCTCGCTAAACAGGGAGCATGGGCCGTCTGGCTTCCAGTCACCTTCTCCCGGGGCCCTCAGCTTCAATCTTCTTTCCTTAAGGTTATGTGCACTCTCTCCTAAAACAGTTCTTCCTGCGCTTTAGGAGTGTGCTGTGATCTACCCCTCTGCTGAAGATAGGAAGCCTTGCTCAGTGCGTTCCCTCTGCTTGAGATGTGCTTTTCATGCTATCAATATAAGAACAAGGAACAAGCCAAAAGACTACAATACTCAGGACTAATAACAGTCAGCGAGGTGAGGACTGTGCACTGAAAACCACACCCACTGCTGACAGAAACCAGAGACTGAGCATGGGAAAACACCAGGATACTGATAAAAGGACAAATATCCAAAGTCAGCTAGCGAGTCAGGGTAGTTCCTGTCAAAATGACAATGATCTTTTGTATAGAAATGGAGAATGAATCCTCAAATTCATAGAGATGCCAGAATCCAAAATACTCAAACAATAGTATAAGGGAGCAATGTTGAAAGACCTTCACTACTCAATCTTAAAATTGCACCAAGACAGCACAATCAACAATTGTACTGGACTATAGAACAAAAGTAAGGCTGGTGCCTGTGGCCAAATGACTTCCAACCATGCCTGAACAGTCAGTCACATGGAAAGGAATAGAGGTGAACCCCTACCTAGCTCCTACCAAATACAGAAATTCCCACAATGCTAAGGCTTTGCAACCTTGAGCATGGCTCTAAAAGCAACAAACTTAACTTTAAATTTATCAAAATTAAGAGTGCTTGTTTATCAAAAGACAGTACTGAGAAGATTGCAAACAAACAATCAGAGACTCGGTGAGTGTCCAGGACAAACAGATGCTCCATTTTAAGGCAGGATTGTAGGAAAAACCTAATGCACATTAAACACAGGGCAGCAGCCACACTAAGCAAGCGACCCATCTAGAATCATCAAGCAAACCTTACCACACGTTTCATACCTCCAAAGTCAGCTTAGACCAACGAGGAAGCCACGGTACCTGAGTTAAAACTGTAGCAATCAGTGAGAGAAACAACGAGATTGACGAGTGCTGCATAGCCACTGTCTTCCAACAAACTGGCTATAATCTAAGAAGTTACACGCTTTCCTGGTACAATTTACTGAAAATTCACTATCTGTCCCTTCATCTCACCTTGCAAGTTACTAAAGTCCCAAGACAAAACACATAAATTGCAAGCTGTCCTACTGGTATTCACTGTGAATTTAATTAATAGCACAAAACAGAACCCTTGCATTTAAGGACAGTTCATTACACATTGTTAAGAGGCCACTAGAAGCCTTGATGCCCTCATCATCCCAGCCAGCCCATGCCTAGCTGTATTAATCAGGGTTCTCTAGAGTCACAGAACTTACAGGATGAAATATATACCTATAGTGTGTGTGTGTGTGTGTGTGTGTGTGTGTGTGCGCGCGTGCATGCACATGTGCGTGTGTGTGCGTGATTTATTGAATGACTTAGAGGCAGCAATCCAACTAACCCAACATTGGACAGCTGTGAATACCAAGTCCAGGAACCCGGCAGCTGCTCAGTCCCGTGAGGCTGGGTGTCTCACTGGTCCTCTGTATAGTGGAATCCCACTGAAGAAGTAGGTGCCAAGAGATGTGCTGACAAAGTGAGGACAAGCACACCTTAAGGAGTGAGCAAACCCTTCCTTCTTCCATTCTCCTTCCACAGGCCTCCGGCAGAAGGTGTGGCCCAGAGGACAGAGGTGCCTAAAGATCTAGTCAAAGGCCTGTTCCAGCCACCTCAAGATCTGGAGCAATAGCACTTTGTCTTCCTGCCTCATGATCTCAATCACAGATGTGCCCAATAGTTCTGGATTCTAGTTCATTCCAGATATAGTCCAGTGACAACCAAGAATAGCCATGACACTCGCCATTGCCAGTACAGCCAGGTTTGCTAGTCCCCTTTCCATGTGAACAGAGAATTGAAATATCTCTGCTGGCTAAGATATTACTTATGGAATACTATCCCAGTGCGCACCCAGGCCAAACACGTCATTTAAATAATAAAGGCTAGTATTTGTAAAAGCATAGAATGCTTTTTATGACATGAATTTGCATGTCATCCTTAGGGGGGGCATGCTAATCACCTCTGCATTGTTCCAATTTTAGTATATGCATTGCCAAAGCAAACACTAAAGATAAATCTTTTTAAGAGTCAAGTTAAAAAATAATAACAGGATTCAAAATTGTATCTAAAACTACTCTGGGTGATTTTCAAGCACAGAGCCTGATCTTAAGTTCTTAAGAGCTTCTAACCCTAACCAATCACTGAATAACTTTGTCTATAGAGGAAATGTTTACATGAAAATTGGAGTTTCATCAAAATTATTAAATACAAAAGTCTAAATAAAATTGTGGTTATGAAAACCTAATTTGGGGTTAGTGATTTAGCTCAGTGGAAGAACAATAAGCATGAGGCCCTAGATTTGATCTTCAGTAGGCAGCAAGGGGTGCTTAATTTACTTTAAATCATGTGTACTATATTTTTTAACTCAAGAAAAAAAATTACTATATATATATATATATATATATATATATATATATACACACACACATATATATATATACATACACATGCATATATATACATATACATATTCAAAAATATTTTCTAGCTTTATCTTACAATTTAACTTAAAGAGGAGCTGGAGAGATGGCTCAGTGGTTAAGAGCACTGACTGCTCTTCCAAAGGTCCTGAATTCAAATCCCAACAAACACATGGTGGTTCACAACCATCTCTAATAGTATCCTGATTCCCTCTTCCGGTGTGTCTGAAGACAGCTACAGTGTACTCATATAAATAAAATAAATAAATATTTTTTAAAAAAGGAAATGATTTTAAAAGAATTTATCTTAAATAGATCTTAAAAGCAAACCGTTCACTACTACCAAATCTCAAACAGTTTAATTATGAGTAAACACATCTCTAAATGTCCAGTCTCCAAACAGAATGCCAGTATCTGTGAAGTGCATTCCTTCATCTACAGGAGCAGTGACCATGTGACGGGCAAGTTAGCAGGAATCAGAAACATGCCCTTAAGAAGAACCAAAGGAAAGCTGGGCAGTGGTGGTACACACCTTTAATCCCAGCACTTGGGAGACAGAGGCAGGTGGATTCCTGAGTTCGAGGCCAGCCTGGTCTACAGAGTGAGTTCCAGGACAGCCAGAGCTATACAGAGAAATCCTGTCTCGAAAGAATAAGAACCAAAGGAAATAATAACTTCTGGAAAATTCCAAGTATTTTAAAGCAAAACCCAGAACATACCCAGAACAAGCCATGTGGGCTGGCTTAATGCTTGCACCTTCATTGAATACCTGCCTGTCTCAGAGCCATTAGCACAGATACAACGGGGCTGAGTTTCCAGCACATATTTACTATCTTACACAAAAGCATCTAATTTTAAATAAACACAACAGATTTGTGGGGCAGAGGGTGATTGTGTGGGCAGGAAGTGAGAATGAGGAAGTGGGAAACTAAGGAAAGCTGTCAATCAACACAGCAGCTCCTCATCAGCTCAACAATCGAACTACAATCGAACTGACTTTCTCTCTGGAAAGGCACTGGGCATTTAGTTGAAAAGTTTCTTTCCAAACTACTGTAATGAACAAGAACAGTAAACAAGTTAAAATTTGCCACAAACCCATTCGTAGGTATTAACCCGATATGAAATGAAAATGTATGTCAGATATTTAGTAGCGGTAAGGCTTTTCTGTTCCGGTACTAACACAACTTAGCCACTGCAGAGTGGCAGCCAGGGGCAGGCATGGAGCTCACATGCTTCAGGGGAAACTACGACGGGAAAGAGCGCTCCCCAGGCGCAGTGCCTCGTCCAGCAAGGCTGCACATTTAAGCCTTCCCAACTGCTGACCAACTAAGTGCTCTCTCAAATGCCTGCCCTGAGTAGGGCTACCCCAGCAAGCAAGAGCTCATGGCAGCTTTGTGGCAGAGACAGTCAAAACTTCCTTCCTCTGGTGTGCGGGTGAAGAGAATGGGGTGTGGCTGTACTTTGGAGTATGTCTACAGTAAGAAAGCTTAATTAACACGCAACAACCAAGCTTAAAGGTGTAAAACTCCATTCACACTTCCGAGAGGACCCAGGTCGGGGGTGCCAGTCTAAGGGTGAAAACAGGGGTGACTTAAAAATACAGTAAATTTTCTAATTATATACCCTTGTGTCTAAGTAGCTTATTACAAACATTTGTCAAAATTTGCGATTTTATACTTACAAAGTTGATGTATGTATATAAATATACACATATTACATATAATTGTATTATTTATTGCATTATATATTTTATATGTTGTATTATATTTAGTAAAAATATAATTGTATTTTTTAATGCTCAAAAGAATAAAATACTGGTTATGACCTAGAGTTCTCTAGAGACAAAATGTTCTTTATCTTATTATAAAATAATGTTTTGGAGCCAGGTATGGTAGTTCACATCCCTAATTCTAGCACTCTGGGGGACCCAGAGGCAAGCAGACCTGTGTGTTTGAAACCTCCTGGTCTACACAATGAATTACATACAGGCCAGACAAGGCAACACATTCAGACTTTGTTTTAAAAAGCAAACAAATATAAAATGTTTCTCCCACAATAAATAAAATGTACAGTGCTGGTGGGGATAACAATGAAACAAAGAAATCAAAGTGGAGGAGACTCAAAGAATGACATGAAAATGAGGGAGACAGTGCTAGATGATACACATGGCTGTCAACCCAGAGTCGAAACACAGAAGGCACAAGGGCCGATCTCCAAGACCAGGAAAAATATGGACAGAGGGAGAGCATTGTTAATCCAAGAGCACACAGAAAGGAGGTTTCGCTGCATTACTCTAAGTTTTACTGTCAGGGCTAAAGAGAGAAGGGCTGAGGGCAAAACCACACACTCCCAAACAGGCTGCACTCTGGGTGGGGGGTGCAAACAGTGTGCAGGGGCAGGAGGGGGCAGCAAACAGCCTGCAGGGGCAGGAAGGGGCAGCAAACAGCCTGCAGGGGCAGGAGGGGGCAGCAAACAGTCTGCAGGGGCAGGAGGGTATAAAACAGGGGAGATGATAGAAAAAGCAGTGCAAGAAAAAAAGCTTTGAGACACTCAATGGTAATAGTTAATCAGCTGATAATAATTTGTTAACAGTAATGTTGACTTAAGAGAAATTCATTCTTTCAAAGAGAAACCATGTTAAGTCAAAAATAGAAACAGCACCAAGGGATACTTTCTGATTTTTTTTTGGAGACAGTCCCTGTTTCCTGCAGCCCTGACTGTGCTGGAACTTGATTTGTACCAAATTCACAGATAGTGGCTTTCTGCCTCCCAAGCGCTGGGATTATGGGTATGCACCACCATGAGAGGCTAGATTTTGGGAGAACTAAATCAAATGATGCATATTAAAGTCCTTAAATATAAAAGTGTGACTAGTCTCATTACACCCTCTCTATGCTAAAAACTAATTAACAGTTACCCACACAGATGATCACAGACACGGTGCCGTCCGTATTAGGAGGTATGACTCAGAACCACACCCGTGGGACATCAGTCTCTCAGCGCTCTACTCTCTAGTTCCCAGTAACACTACAAAATGAGCACTACTTCGTGTGCTGAAGGAGAGGCCACCACTTCTGAAACAGCCAGGCAAGTCCTGTGGAGGCTGACAGTTGTGTTCCAGTCTGCTCCTGCTGACAGGGCAGGGACTCTGGGTGGATATTACCGTGTCCATCTGGGGCAAGTATAGAAGGGGTTCATGACAAGAAACCGAATGGTACATTTATTCTGCGACACCTTATGCTGCCCTAAATCTTTCTAGCTTTGCTTTCCCAATGCACTTGAGACATTTGTATTTGGTAGCAATATATAATAGTTGCTTACCAAATAACTGGGGAAAAATACATTCATTTCAATCTAATAAATATGTATGGACAGATACAATATTGGAGACAGGCTTAACAAACTAAGGACATAGAAACCACTCATCAGGGCTGGAGAGATGGCTCAGTGGTTAAGAGCACTGACTGCTCTTTCAGGGGTCCTGAGTTCAAATCCCAGCAACCACATGGTGGCTCACAGCCATCTGTAATGGATGCCCTTTTCTGGTGTGTCTGAAGACAGCTACAGTGTACTCATATACATAAAGTAAATAAATATATCTTTTAAACAAAAAAGAAAGAAAGAAGCCACTCATCTAAATCTCTTAACTCAAAGCCAGATTTTACCTCACGCTCTTCTCAGCTTTATCTTCAACAAGACTATAGGTCTTCTTTCAGAAGAGAATATCCCCATTTTCTGTCATTTCCAGAATGTTTACCATGAAAGTTCAGTTTCCCACAGTGCCCTTTGGAATTCCAAGCAAACATCTTCCAAATGTGTTGCGTGCCACATGGGGTCAGATGTTACATAGGTGCTGAGACATGGACATTTCTTTAAGCTGTCCTTCAAAATGGAAAGGAAAAGCAAGGACGGGGTGAGGAATGCCAACAAAAACAAAAGGATTTTTTTTTTTAAGTGTTCAGCAAAACCATGAAGGACTGGGTAGGTCGTGAGCCATCCCAGACCACAGGTTATCATGTTAGTCATAGAACAATGGGCGGCAGAACAGAGGTTAAGTACCAAGCTAGTCCACCGGCACGGAGACAAAACAGTGTCCCACCGCCTCCATTCACCGTCACCTCCATTCACCGCTGCTCACACTGCCCTTTCCTGGCCTCAAGTGCCAAGAACCATTTCTGGCTTCCAAGTTGAATTTATACAGAGCTCCAAGATCCTACAAGGGCCTCTTGCTGCAGTAGTCCAAGGACAGGCAGTGGGAAGGGCAGCATCTACACAAGGACACAAGTGTGAGGACTGAGGTAGGGCACAGGTTGGTCAAAGGAAGTTTTAAAAAATAAAGAAGGAAAATACTTGATAAAGCTCTGCAGTATACACCATGGTACTGAATAAATTAGCAATCTTTTTTCTTAATTTTTCTTAAGCACTCTATTCAGAACTATATATATCTAATGCCTGTGTTTGTTTAAAAAAAAATACAAAAGCCTACAAAGTTCTTTAGCCTTTTCTTTAACTTGGAGCCAAGCCTATGGCCTGCGCTTCTGTTGCAAGCCACATGGATGTGGATGGCTGAGGCAGGCAGAGCTCCAGTTCAAAGGCTGCCTGGGATACAGAGTGAACAACTTAGGCCTGACCAAGCACAAAAGGAAAGAGCAGGGTGATGGCGGTGGCGGTGGCGGTGGCGGTGGCGGTACACACCTTTAATCTCAGCACTAGGCCAGCCTGGTCTAAACAGTGAGTTCCAGGACAGCTGGGGCTGCACAGCGAAACCCAGCTTGGAAAACCCAACCATCAAAACCAAGCAGCTGGGTGCTGCTCAGAGACTCCCGGGATGCTTGCCTCGGGCAACAGACCCTGGGTCCAATCTCTAGTATTATGTGGAAGCTTGGTGTACTTACAAAGACAGGATTCCTAGGCAATCCCAAGCCTGCCCAATTGAGACCCCAATTTTGCAGAAGCTAGTCAAAAGAGACTCTCACACAGAAGAAGCAGCCTTCCTGCTAGAAAAGACTAAGGGTGAAGGCTGGACTCCTGAAGATTGCCAGGAGTGGGTAAAACCCAAGTCTACAGGCAGTGACCATCCCTGGGGAGCACCGAAGGAGCCTCTGCAGTGTTCCCAAGGGAGAGTGGGAGCACCCGTGCACTTCACATCACACTGCACACCTAGCCCTCAGAAGCTCCACCCATGCTTGGATAGAGGTGTTTAAAAGCCCCATGTCACTGACAGACCTGGCTCCCTCTCCTACCACACTGGCCTTGTCTCGGGGCTGTGTCTCATTGAGAGACACTGAACACTGTTTTGAAATTAAACAAATTCAAAACAACAGCATTAGTAAGAGTGGCATGAGAACTTGCATGCCGATTTCTGAAGCACTGTGGGAGTAAAGCATTAATTGCTGCTCTTTCCTCTCTCCGGTTCTCAGGAGGTGAACCACATTTCCACATACAGTGAAAGACTACCAACAGAGTAGCAGTTACCCCAATAACATACATAAATACAACTGCTGAGAGTGTAACATGGCTTGTAGAGTTGCTGTACACAGGATAATCACAGTACTCCAGCTTTTAGGGAAAACTAGCTCCTGCCTCAAACAGCTCCAATTTAAATGTTTGATTATCAGTTTCCATGTATTAAATGGTACTATTCAAAATGTTAGAAAATTCTCAGTATAATAATTATAAATCTAAATGCTAAAGATGTTTTAAGACCTACTTTCTAAAAGTTTAAAAAAAAAGAAAAAAGAACCCTATTACAGAGAGACCCACTGAAATAAAAGAGCTGCAAAACAGTGAGCTTGTCTACGCTGGGCCTTAGGGAGAGAAACGAGGGTCTTCAGGTGGGTCAAAGGAATACGCACACGGAAGTGGCCTTGGGTCTAAGGATGTTAGCACACAGACTCCAGCTCTTCCTTCTGGTCTGTGTGAGTGCAGCGCTCCTCAACACTGCCCACATTCTGAACCCATTAAGAAAAGAAACTCGACATTACTACGGACTCACAAGGGAAGATCTATAAGCCCCTGTTTGCTCCATCTTAGGATGAGGACCGGGAAGTACAACAGACTGCAAGGGTTTCGCAGTGCTCAGGACAATGCAGAGGCTGACAGCACGCATGCAAGGTAAAGGGAGTTAGCAGCAACAATGGAAGATGTGAGGCTGGTGGGTGCTCCGTGGGGTCACTCTTCAGCGCTAAGACACGTGCAAGGCTTAGACAGGGCATCACTCTACAGAGTTCTACATTCTGCCCTCAGCAAGCACAAGTCTGGTGAGGAAGCACTCAGAGGGGAGGCTGTGGAATCCTCTAGGCCAGGACTTTGTCCAACAAATAAGCTCTCAGACAAACAGGGGAGTTTTACAAAACTTCATCTCTAAGGCAAGTGAAGGTAAACAGGAGCCCAAAAGAAGTGAACAGATGGAAGAGAAGCAGTCATTACCTATCCTTTACGACAGGAAGAACTGGCTGTCGATTACTTAGCAGGTAAAGGCTACCAAGCCTTGGGTGTGAGGGCCATCCCAGACTCTCTCAGGCTACCCTCTGATCTCAGTGTGGGCTGATGCATCGCAACACCACAGACAGCCGACCGCACGAACGTGCTTGCGATGCTCACACACGAACACACAGAATAATGGCTTTATTGATTCATTCCTTTTAAAAATCTGCTACTGAAGCTAAAGCAATCCATTACAATATCCTGAAAGTCATCAATTCCATTTCTCTTACAATGTTGGCAAAGTCCAGTGTGAGTAAGGTTCTAATAGTCTTCACTGAGTTCAAGTATCACACAATGAATCCTACTGATATGCTGATTAGGACGGCAGTCACTGGTTGAAGCCCTCAGAAGGAAACCACCAGACTGCACTTTACTAACTGCAATCCTGTCACTCCTGGAGGCAGGATCCCCTTTCTTTTTCTTTCTTTCTTTTTTCCCCCCTAATTACTTTTTTTCTGATAGTCTCATAGTCTCATATAACCCAAGTTGGCCTTGAATTTGCTATTAATAACAACACAAGATAATCTTGGGTCCACCTGCCTCCCCGCTTCTGAGTGCTGGGATTACAGGCACGAGCCACTAAACCCAGTTTATGAGGTGCTGGGGATTGAACTTGCCTCTCCACAAGTAAGCACTCTACCAACCGAGCTGCATCCCTAGCCTGCAAATTCTATTTTTCATGTGTCCGTAAATCTACCATATAAAACAAAATCAGTATCGCTGCTATAATGGCCACTGAACTAAATAAAACAGTGACTCACTAGATGTCTTCCAAAAACTACCATGACAGTCCTCCAGGGACAAGGACTTTTGACACTTTTGGGTCCTGTCACATTAACTATTCCTCATTATATATTTATCACTTCCCTTTTATCTCTTAATATGTGGCAGTATTGCTAAAATAATAATCTTAAGTAACAGTTTGAACATGTTGTAACATTCCTATCACTAACAAATGGATAGATTTCCTGAAAACTCACAGCTCATTTGACAAACTGAAAGATTATATGCAGACTCAATTTTTGTAACTCAAACAGTTTAAACATAGTTTGGAAAATACTCATTTAAGAAATCTTTAGTATAACTGGTTCTTTGATAAAATTGAATGTGTAATTGAGTGTATAAAATTGAACATACACCAACATAAAATGAATAAATCAGCCCTGATTAATCTGGTTTTCTAACTCTGTATTTCTTTAAAGTTTGTTCATCTTTGACAGCTCTCTAAAAACCACCTTCCGGGCCAGGTAAAGTGGTATAGAACTGGAATCCCAGCAGTCCAGAGGCTTAGATAGGAGGGTGGCAAGTCGTAGGTACATCTAGAGTACAGGGCAGGCCCTATTTCAAAATCAAAGCAGACAAGGGAACAAAAAGGCTTATTAGAAACATGGTACCAGGCTAGAGAGATGGCTCAGCGGTTGAGAGCACTGGCTGCTCTTCCAGAGGTCCTGAGTTCAATTCCCAGCAACCACATGGTGGCTCACAACCATCTGTAACGGGATCTGATGCCCTCTTCTGGTGTGTGTCTGAAGACAGCTACAGTGTACCCATACACATAAAAATTTAAAAAAAGAAATTAAAAAGAAAGAAAGAAAGAAAGAAAGAAGGAAGGAAGGAGAGAAAGAGAGAGAGGGAGAGAGAGAGAGAGAGAGAGAGAGAGAGAGAGAGAGAGAGAGAACACCAAGCAACTCCTATGAGACTGGAGCAGAAAAGTGTGATTTACTGGAGCTCAGGTTTGTTAGAGCAGCATACACAACTAACCCACTGTCTCCTGCACCCTGGTTGGCTCTTCAGGACAAGAGCAGAGAACCAAACACGTTTCCCATCATGAGGTGATGAGGCTGAGATAGGGCCAACCACTCCACAGTGGTCCAACAGCCCTTTCACAGAGGTTGCCTAACACCATCAGAAAGTACTGATACTTATATTACGGTTCATAACGGTAGCAAAATCACAGCTATGAAGTAGCAATGAAGATAATCTTACAGCTGAGGGTCACCACAGCAAGAGGAACAGCATTAGAGGGTCGCAGCGATGGAAAGATGGGAACCACTGCTGTAGAGGCACTGGTAACAGCTGGAGGCATAAATAAGATAGGGGATCTGTTCTGGGTACATGGGCTGTCTGGATCTCAGGCCCTACATTACTCTGTTTGCTTTGCCTAAGGAGTGAAATAAGAAACTATAAAATATGACTGAAACCACTCAGTGTTCTTGCAGGACTCTACACATATCTGGTCACACAGTACAGAGCGGAGATAGTAATAGAGCAAGCAACTGCCTGTCAGAAAATCCCAGGTTTTCTCTCCTGACACACTCCAAATTTATTACTCCGTGTGTGAGCAAGTTACATTTCAAATAACAACAACTGTGAAGTAAGCACCTTTATTGTATGCCTAAGTACACACTTCAAGAGTCTCCCTGTTAAGCAAACAAGGTGGAATGCTCTTGTGATCCCAGCAACTGGGAGGTAGAAGAAAGGGCATCAGGCATTCAAGGCCAACCACAGCCACATAGGGAATGGAACCAAACTGGAATACATGAAACCCTATCTCAAAAAACCAAACAAATAGAATCTGCTCTAATAGGAGAGGGGGGGGGGTTGGATAGAAGCCCACCCCAAGCTTAAGAAGCTGTGATGGCAAGGAAAGGCATGGAAGAGCCAGACAGAGCATGAGTCTGACCAGCAATGCTGAAGAGTAATTGAGATAGAGATTTAAAATGTAAAAAACAAAAGGTTTTCTGCCATGTAAGAAAGGGGAGGAGCCTCGGGGCTGCGAGGGAGAGGAAGGAGGTCTGTGATTTCCAGGCCAAGCTAGGGTTACAGAGTGAGACACCATCTCAAAAACAAAACAAAAAAGGTTAAAAAAAAAAAAAAAAGCTAAATAAATGCATGTAACCTTTGTCGTAGTAAGTAATAATATGTTATTTATGTTGCTGCAACAAAAATAAAGATAAGCATAACCATGTGCTAAGGTGATAAATTTTGAAATGTATTCTATATTATACAATAAAAAAATATAGAGTAAAAAACACAGGAAAATCTAGATTTCTTTACAATATACTTAAGACAGCAATATCAAATGTACAAGGACAGTACTAATGCTTGTAAAAACTTCCAGTGTACCAGGCGGTGGTGGCGCACGCCTTTAATCCCAGCACTTGGGAGGCAGAGGCAGGCGGATTTCTGAGTTCAAGGCCAGCCTGGTCTACAGAAACAGTCAGGGCTGTATAAAGAAAGCCTGCTCGAAAAAAACAAAAACAAAAACCCTTCCAGTGTGCGTGCAAAGCATGATTTTATGACCCTCTAATCACAAGTACTGTGAGAACACTTCAGTCAAAAGGCAGAAGAACCCACTGCAGGCTCCTACCAGACCCGACCTGAGGTGGAAACTCCCTGTCCTTTCTGGCCATTATCACAGGGACCTCTGAGAAGTCTAATCTAACCCTGGAGCTTTCTAAGGAGCTGGTGTTAAACACTGGAATCTAATAATAGTAAACAAGTAAAATACAGTGGTTAACAAAATATAAATATTCACAACTATACTGCATATCTGTGTAAGTCTTTTGGAAAATATCAGGCCAAATCACATTAACTATAAGTCAACCTAACCAAAAAGTAAACAATTGGCGAATCAGATACCGAAGTAATAGGCAAGAAAAGCAAAACGACAGAAAATACAACCCAGACATATGAGTGCACTCATTTTGAAACCCTACAAAGGAAAAGATTCCAAACAATTTAAAACAGTATTTCTGGAAACCAGAATCTGTTCTAAAATTCTCAGAAGCTCAAAGATTGTCCGCCCATAGAAAACATCTCCCGGAGCTCTGTTATCAGAAAAGGGGAAGAAAGCATGCACTGTCCAGAACTGCTGAGACCAGTTGGAGATTATGCAGGGCAGTACACCCTTCAGGTTCCAAAAATGCCCTCAAGCCAAGTGCCTCAAATATTAATTTAGGTAACTTTATGATTTAACTGAGGCCACGTGTATAAGCTGGGGACGGATGGGGTCCACCAAGAAAGGCTGCTTTCCACATACATAAAGCAACCAACACCGTCGGACACAACATCACTTATTTTTTATTATTATTATTATTTTCTTTATTT
>NC_034611.1:4332128-4339074 GCF_900095145.1 Mus pahari | reverse complement strand
AGTCCTCTATCAGATTTAGGATTGGTAAAAATCCTTTCCCAATCTGTTGGTGGCCTTTTTGTATACAAGCTGGGTCCACTACCTGACAACTGATGCACACCAAACAGGTGGTGCAGCCCAACATACAGGCTATACTTCCATTCTAGACGGGTCTCTTTCTCCACTCCAGCCTCAAGCAACAGCTGTCCGATTTCTGTTGCTCCATCTCTCTTCTTCTAGCTCCCAAGTTTCAGAGAAAAAGAGAGAGAGATTGCTCTGGTCTCTTACACAGCATGTCTGCCCCATCTACATCTATGTGACTGTCACCTTTCTCACTCACTGCTTCCTTTTACAGCTTAACAGGATTCCGTTGGGTGACTTTCCCCGTGAACAGACACTTGAGCTTCTCTTATGTCTGGCTGCATGAATAGGCCACTATAAGCAGCCACACACACCGTGTTGTGGACGCACGCTCAGCTTCCATCCTGAGAGAAGAGCTGAGCAATATGCCAAGTGCACAACAGAAACCCTCTACGGCGCTGGCAAGCTGTGGCAACATCTGGTCACCTCTTCCCCTGCACTAGGTGTGCGTTTCTAACTATTCTGTCTATATAAATTTAAGCTACAATCAAATTGCCAGGTGGTGGTAGTGAACACCTTTGATCCCAGAACTCCAGAGGCAGAGGCAGGTGGATCTCTGAATTTGAGGCTAGTCTGGTCTATAGAATGAGTTCATGACAATCAGTTACACAGAAAAACCCTGTCCAAAAAAAATAAAAATATAAAACCTGTATGTCCATGTATTAGTTAGGGCTCTCTAGCGTCACAGAACTTACGGGTCGTCTCTATAAAGTAAGGGAATCTGTTGATGACTTACAGTCTGCAGTCCAACTCCCAACAACGGTCAGCAGCAGCTGTGAAGGGAAGGCCAAGGATCTAGCAGTTGCTCAGTCCCACAAGGCAAGCAGGGAAAGGAGAGAGCATGTATCCTCCTCCTTCCAATGTCCTCATGTGGTCTCCAGGAGCAGGTGTGGCCACCACACCTGGATCTGGGACTTGCTTTGTCCCAGATGACCTTGAACTCAGAGATTTCCCTGCCTTAATCTTGTGGGGTCCTATGCCTCAAGATCTCCAATGCTGGGATCCAGGTCAGAAACTTGTATCTCCTAGCCTCCAGATTAGGATCACAGGTGAGCCTTCCAGTTCTGGATTGTAGTTCATTCCAGATATAGTCAAGTTGACAACCAGGAATAGCCATTACAGTGCCTAAGTATGCTGACACACACCTTTAATCCCAGCATTCGGAAGAAGAGGCAATTGGATCTCTGAGTTTAAGGCCACATTTCTTGAAATGAGTTAGTTCTCACAAAAGCAAGATGTTATAAAACAGCAAGGGTGGCCCCTGAATCTTTCTGGTTTGCTGGCTCACCATATGACACCTCAGCACATATTCCCACTTCTGTGATGACATTAGTCGCAGGTCCTCAACAATGGCCAAGGGATCTGGCTTGCTGACCTAGAGAACTATCTTCTTTAAAATATATATTATTTTGCGTATTGGTATTTTGCCTGCATGTACACCACTTGCATCCTTGTGAAAGCCAGATAGGGTGTCACCATGTAATGACAGGAATCAAACCTGGGTCTCCTGGAAAGACAGCCAGTGCTTTTAACCACTGGGTCATCTCATCAGCTCCTCTCTTTTCTTAATAACGCACTCAGCGAGAAAAATTATTTCAAAAGTACCAACTGTCTGTTATTTGAATTTTTAATTAAAGAAAAGTTTTTTGCTTGGCTAGGAATTTGCTTGTGTCGCAGGGTGGAATAGCTCTTTTAGAAACCCAAAAAGGATTCATAGGCTAGGGAGATAGCTCACTCTGTACAAGTGCAAAGACCCAAGTTCAGACCTGAAACGCCTACATGAAAACTGTAACCCAGTACTAGCATGGCAGACACTAACAGAAAGATCCCCAGAGCGCATGGACCAAGCAGCATAGACAGTCCTAGCATCCAGGTCCAGAGCATCCGAAGGAGACAATACTGCCCCTCTGGCTTCTATGAATGTGTGCCCGCATATGTGCACACATATGTGCATTTACTACAGGCAGTAGAGGTGGGCATACTTGGAAATCAGAAGGATGCAGAAGATGCTATTTCAGCAATGCCTTTGCAAAGTGAACAACTAAAATAAAACTAAAATGTGATTTAGAAGATGAAGGGCTCCCTGTGAATCCAGCTGTAATGGTGTGGCGAGGCAGAGCGCCTGCATAGACTGTGCTTACATCACACTGCGACACTGCTTAGACCTGAGAGCTAATGAAAACTCAAGACGGGCCTTCCATGTTCCACACCAAGGAGCATCTCAGACATGCTCAGGTATCACACTACCTACAAGTCACAGTACTTCTTTTAGGAACTCCGCCCTTAGGGAGCCATGAAATATTGATAGTTAGCCTTCTATCCCACAAGGCTCTCCATCTGAAAAGTAGAGATGAAGAATACAGTCAGAGAGAACACTCACAAGGAAGGCAGAGTGGCCTTAAACAAGGTAGGCAAAACACTCCCACTGTCAGTCCTGTGGAGGGAAAGCTGTAGGCACACACAACTGTGCGTTTAGCTTTGCCTTTACCTGAACTCTGCATCATACTCTCAAGTTTTCTTTTATATTCATTAGCTTTGTTTTGGTTTTATACTGGCTACAGCTAACTAAAGTGATTTCAGGACTTACTAATGGGTTAAAAAATTCAGTTTGGCCAGGCATGGTGGCACATGCCTTTAATCCCAGCACTTGAAAGGCAGAAGCAGGTGGATTTCTGAGTTCGAGGCCAGCCTGGTCTACAGAGTGAGTTCCAGGATAGACAGGGTTATACAGAGAAACCTTATCTCGTGGGTGAGGGCGGGGGGGGGAGGGGACCTGCTAAAGAAACGAGAGCAGAGGTAAATGGATAGAACATCTCTGAATTCTGTGAGGTTATAAAACACACCGGAATGTAACATTACCTTAAAGGTATATGGTAATGGATGGTTTATTTTACGCTAAACTTCCATCAAAAAAAAAAAAAAAAAAAGAACAATGAGCTTCAACGTTAGTCGACAGGCAAAATCTACTCACTTGCCCAAGGTGACAGTGTTAGGGGGCAGGTCAGTCCAACACTTATTTAATGCGATTTCCTGTTCAAATCTTCCTCAGGTACATCTCTCATCTTCCACAAGAGAGCGCGGGGCTCATGCTAGGAACAGCTGCTGACCTCAGTCCTCCACAGTGCGGATGCTGGGCTGGCCCGCTCCTGACCCCAGCTCCAGCTGACACCAGCAGCACAACCATCCATCTAAATTTTCAAAACTACACAATCGATTTTTCCATTGATCATGATGGGATGGCTTTCTGCAGCAAATAGGATCACACAATCTTGTGCTCTGTATACCATGCAATGGCCAGTGCAGGAATCAAAAAGGCGCTGTGGGTATTTATTTTTTAAGACTTAGGAATCAAAACTCTTTCAACGAATGAAAAACCAAAACAAGCAAGCAAACAAAACCACTAATGAACATCCTCTAATAGTTCTTATTTTGTAGATAGTATTCTTAACATCTTAATTCATGGAAACTCTATGAAGAATATCAGCCTATCTTCCAAAGAAAATCTTATTTCTGATCTATTAGAAGTGACCTGTAATCTGACATATTTCTACTCCTGTGAGATTATATAGAGGGAATAGTGAATCCAACTAAACAACTACATCAAAACTTAGTACTCACTATGTTGCACTGATCAGTATGACTCAAAATATTCACTACAAAATTAAATCTTTGAACACTTCTCATGTCTTTAATTAATCTGGCAATTTTGAGCCGCCCATCTTTCCAATCCAACATTCCAGGCACTGAGTTGAAAAGAATGGCTCCCATTTCCACAGCAGTGCAAATAGAAATATGTAAATTAGTTTACGTGCAGAGTCATTAAATAAAAAGTTTTCAGAAAGACAAATTAAAAACCCAAAATCTGACAGTTCTTCCACAAAATCTAAAAATGAGGCAGCTGCTATCACTGGAGCCCACAACCCCAACCTAAGCAGGCAGGAAAGTGTGGGGTTCTGATAGTGCTTCAGTCTAACAACTAACCCGGTAAGTTTGCCTCTCATTCCACAGGCTGAAGCTGGGCTAGGCACCAGGGTCCGAACCATCATCTGGCTCTTTGATAAGGAGGAGAAAAGTTGGAACCACAAGCAATCAACTAACACGGACTGATTCCTTCCACTTCTCAGTGAGGCAGCCTAAGAGACACTATCCATGTCACATATCAGGTCTTGAATACAACAGCCACAACTGGGTCAGAATACAACCCAACTAGTCTATGTGACAATCAGACATGCAGTTATCTAGTCAGACCTGTCAGTGCAGTACAGTTTAAGTGCCATTCTGAGCATTTTAGGTGCTATGTACAACTATTTCTAAAAGCTAAAACATCATAGAACTTAGCCTCCAGCCTGAGCTGTTGAGTCACTAGCCACTGCCATTACAGAGTAGGCAACCCACATGTCTGTCCACAAGGCCTAACTATGCAAAGCCAGAGCTAGAGACGAGGGTAAATGTGTAAGGAACATGGTGTGTGGCTTTTCAAAGGACTCTTATAATTAAAAAAAAAAAAAAAAATCCCACCGATTTCTTACCATAAGTCTATGATGTACTATTCAAAAATAAAGACCTTATAAATTTAGAATGTTTTCTTAAGATCAACAAAATGCTAACAAAACAACTTACATAGGCCCAGCTCTTACAGGGACAATACTGAAAAGACAACATGAAGTTAACAAGATGCTGTTTAAGTAAGCTCTGCTGGAAGCAGTCTGATGATGCTCTCAGATGTTCTTAGTGGCTTGGTTAATGCAGTCAGACCAACTTACTCTGGTCTATAGAACTCCCCAGTGGATGAGCTAGGATTCGGGAGCAGGCAATGTTTCCAGTCTATATGCCTTTAACCAGCAGGCATGCTATGTTCCTCTCACAGGGCCAAACAGTTAACAGGGGATGTGGGAAGTCTTTTATAAGTATCTTAATGTTTTAAGATGCATCTTAGAAAATGCACACTATATGGTAATTATTCTCTATGTGTATGTGTGTGTAAAAGTGTATGTGTGCATGTATGCAACAATGCACATGTGGAGGTCAGGGGACAATCTGCATTCGTCACTCTCTTCTTCCACCATGTGGGTCCTGAGGATAGAGTTTGGTTGTCAGGATGGGCAATGATTGCCTTGAACTCCTGAGCCATCTTGCCAGTACTATTCTTCCACATTTTAGCTAGAATTTAATACCATGCAAGACTAAATTCTCAAAAATAGTTAGAACAATTACCTGATTTCTAAAAGATTTGGGTAAACTTGAAAGCTTTCTACCCACCTACCCACCTACTGTCTAGACAGCCACCATCTTCCACCTCTAGTCATATTTTGAGAAGTACGGGAGAAATCCAGTGTCTTGGAAATATTAATTAAATGCATTTAGCACATGACAGGAGAAGAAAGATCCAAGCCTCTCACGCTCACTGAAAAATAATTATCATGTGGCTATACACAACCTTTCCAAGTCCCTGGCAGTCTCCCTTTTCCAAGAATGGTCTAGACACACACATCACTGCTTGGCAGCTGTGTCATGAGTCTGCCTGCTCGCTTATATTGTCAATGACAACAGTATCTGCTGTCATTTCAGTTTACTGGAGACAGTAGCAGAGAAAAGGAACTCAGGCTAAGTAGATAACCCATGGCAGGTAGGTAGAGGCAGGAACAGTACTTTAAAGATAGCCTCTACCACACATAGTGTTCAAAGTCAAAATGACACCAACAGAGACCTGACTCAAAACACCTCCATGTACTGGTTATACACAGCATCACCACCATGAGGGGGTGGGGGTGGGGGGACACACTTGTGTTCATTCTAACCTTTATTATGTATATAGTAAAGTCACCAAGTGATTTGCCTTTTTCCTACTTAAAACATTGGGCAACAAAATTTCTCATTCTACCAACTGTCTCTGAAGATAGTTTTGTTATAGTCTTACAGAGCAACTAAAATGGCTACAAAGTTGATCAACAGCTGGTTACGCACTGAAATACTGCCTTCCCACATTAATTGTCCTAGTGAAGGATATAGAAGTGTGTCAATGATTACAAAGTTTATAAATAGCTCACTCTGGTTCAAAAGAAGGTAGGTTAAGTGTTTTGAATATGCTAACATGGCTACTTAAGGAATAGCCTGCCTTCTATATATAAGACAGAAACAATGTCAAGCAGGTTCTTGATGCAAAATAAAAATAAACAAGAATCAGTGCTGCTGTGCACCAAGAAATACCAACCTGCAAGCTTCAAAATTCTCTCAGTCAGGTTTAACAAAGGGGCAACAACACTGGCCACATCCCCGCACTTCAGATATTGTCTGCAGGGGATCTTAGTAGGTTTCAGGAACTGTATTTGAGGAAATTCTTAATTCATCTTCTCTTTTTTAATTAATAATTCTGTGTCTATGAGGGATTTTTATTTTATGTGTAGGAATGTTCTGCCTGCATGTATATATGTGCATTGTGTGCATGGCTAGTGACCTTGGAAGAGAGCAGAAGGCATCAGATGCCCCTATCCCTCCTGGAGGTACAGATGGTTGTGAGCCTCCATTTGGGTGATGAGAGTGGAAACCAGGTCTTCTACAAGAGCAGCCAGTGCTCTCGGCTGCTGAGCTGTTTCTCCTGCCCTTGCTTCATTTCCCATACTTTAAGTCCTAAATGATACCAGTCACTAAGAAGGATTCATCTTCACAAGAATCCACTTTCATTATCTATTAGTACTGCAATGTTCCAGGCACCATGCTAGGCAAAAAAAGACAATATTTCTGACCCCAGGGCTTGGAATTTTATGTGACCCCTAAGTTAATGTCTGAGCACACACGCACACACACACACACACACACACACACACAC
>NC_034611.1:4302504-4332015 GCF_900095145.1 Mus pahari | reverse complement strand
CGCACACACACACACACACACACACACACACACACACACACACACAGGCTCCACTGTCCATTGGCACACTCCTCAGGAGAAAAGCATCAGCTCGGCACCTAACAATAGTGTTCTGCTACTGAGCACAGTACTGTGAAGGGCTAGAAACCAAGACTTTGTTTCTTCTCTTTGCATTTGTAATTTCAGAACCATCAGAACTGACTACATAAGCCAGGCTAGCCTCGAATTCAGAGATCCACCTGCCTTTGCCTTCTGAGTGCTGGGATTAAAGGTGTGCACCACCACACCAGTCCTCTTTCTTAATACAAAATGAAATGATACTTGGGATTTGCTTCAAACTCATGTTAACTCATGTTGCTCTTTAGGTTTGGGTGTATGTTTGGGACTGCTCCCCTTGCCTCCTAGTCAGCCTCCTAGCTCACATGGGCAGTGGAGGCTGGCCCAAGTGTTGACCTTCCTATCTTCTTACCTTCACCCACAGATCCTAAGATTACAGGCATGCTCCTGCCTCTGTTAGATGGGGGGAGGGAAGTGTTGAGCAGAGAGAGAGAGAGAATGAATGAGAATGAATATCCTGTAGAACTACTTTCAGTCTACACTAGAAACTATGAAGAATTTCAGAAGGTACAGAAGCAAGAGGCCATCCCACTACACCATCGCTTTAACTTCCTATTGTTTAAACTGCTCCAAACTGACAGGAGAGATGTCTAAGGACATCAGAGAAGAACAGGAAGCCTCCAAAGGTATGAAGGTGTGAAGACTGTAGATACTAACACTCGTTGAGCTATAATATCATAATTGCCAAATGTAAAACAATTTTATTATGTTATTCAAGCTTGCAGCGGTGATAACAAATGCAAAGATGAACTTGACATAATGAAGTTGATGGTACGGAGATGAAAACTAACCAACTGAGAACAGATTTTACCTGCAGTTTCTCAAGAATCTCAGTTCTCATTCAAGCCCTGGTCAACAGCTCTTGGGTAGAAACATGCACGTCTCCTCCTGACACACACCTTGGTGTTTTGAGGTGGGTGCTCTATATAACCCTGGCTGTCCTGGGGCTCACTATGTGGACTAGGCTGGCCTAGAACACACAGATCCTGTGTCTGTCTCTGAGTGCTTGGAATAAAGGTTCATGCCACCAGTCCCAACACATAGTTTCTTGTAGGCTAAAAAACAAAAACAAAACAAAACAAAAAACATGCAATCTTGTCTTTTACACAAGATCATGTGAGTACTATCTCATAAAAGAATCCTTTAAAAGCTATTTAATACTCTGCCCATTGCCAACTCAAGGCATCCTCTAACTCCAACATCTCTGCCTTCTACTACTGAAGGGGTTTGTTTCTTCATTGAAGATATAAAGCCCCAACTACCTATGAGGAGGAGGAAGAGGAGAGGAGGAAGAGGGGAAGAGGGGGAAGGAAGAGGAGGAGGAGGAGGAGGAGAAGGAGGAGGAGGAGGAGAAGGAAAAGCTTTATAAGGTCAGTAGACACCACAGGCATGCATGCACTGGAAGGGGAGTACCCATGATGATCATAGAGGGAGAAGGCCATCAATAAGCAAGGCATTCAGAACTGATGTCACCAAGCAAGGACCCGCCCACCTGGCAGGGGAAGACAGAGGTGGCCTTCAGTCTCCAGGGAACTTTTACAACCATGAAATTTCCATGTTCCTAACAATAAACCAACTGGCTAAAACAAAGAATCATAAAAGCACATAGATGTTTGGATCTAAAACATTTTATGACTACAGAAATGAAGGGAAACAAATAGGATTTAGTCCCCCAGAGCTCATAAAGAAAGACTATTGTTCTGTTGAGAAAGGCTGAGATACTCAGGTTGCTATAGGTCCATTTCATGTCCAGGAAACAACCTGAAGCTATTAAGCATTGTGTTCAGGAATTCTAGACAGTGACCCAGGAATGGAAGGGGACGACAATGTGCCTATTCCAGTGAACACTATAGTTTTGATTTAATCTATCCACGTCAGAGCACAGACACTTCTTAGTTAACATACTAATCCCTTTCAATGAACTGTCATCACATGCTTCTGGCTTGGTAAAGCATGCTGGACACAGCTGTGACCCAGGGTCTCCACACCCTGACTCGCTGTGGGATTGGCCGTCTTAGTAATGCTTCACAACTGTCTTTCCTGCTAAAAGCTCAAATCTTAGTTGATATGGCACATCATGAATGACACAGATGGCCCTCTGCAGTCCTCAGGACTGTGAGAGAAAAGCTCACCTCACTTACTAATATGCATTCCTATTTCAAGACTTAAAAGCAAATATAAAGTATTAAGGAAATGAAAACAAAAAAGTGAATTGCACGTGTGGCTAGATAGGTAGATCCTAAGACCCCAGCACAGCACCCGTAGCACACACAGCACCCGTAGCACACACAGCACCCTTAGCACACACAGCACCCGTAGCACACCCAGCACCCGTAGCTCTCACAGCACCCGTAGCACACCTAGCACCCGTAGCACACCCAGCACCCATAGCACACACAGCACCCGTAGCACACACAGCACCCATAGCACACACAGCACCCGTAGCACACACAGCACCCATAGCACACACAGCACCCGTAGCACACACAGCACCCGTAGCACACACAGCACCCGTAGCACACACAGCACCCGTAGCACACACAGCACCCCTAGCACACACAGCACCCCTAGCACACCCTAGCTCCTGAACATGCCATGCAGCAGGGGCAACAGGCAAGCATGATAGGACCAGGAGGAGATCCTCTGTCCACGAGTGTGCTATACCTCACCTGTAATTCCTCACAATCACACTGTCACAGTGTGTCCAAAGTGTCCACGGGTGACAGTCTGACACACCCAATGCTCCTGAGTTCTCAATCATATTTAAATATAACTGTTGAGAATCCAAAAGTTTCTAAAGGGTTTATGTTTTATGAGGTACACACCAAAATCACCTTAGAGATTTCTTTCAGTGATAGATATTTATAAATGTCCTTCTAGTACTGTGCTAGCCTCAGAAGTTCCTGTAAACTTCATAACCAGATCCTAAGCATTATTATCTGCTAACTATATCTAAATATCTCGTCTGTCCCTGCAGATCTGCTGAGTCCCCAAAGAACTTTTTATATAAACTTTTCCATCACTTCTAAGCTAATAAGCACATTCTACTCCCCAGGTAAACACAGACTAACACACCTGACCACAGCCATCCTCTATCTTCAGTGAAACAGACTTTTATCTGCTACTGAGAGACACAGTACAAATCTCAGAGTCAGTTTCTCCCTGCCTCCCCTCCAGCATTGCTAATGATCCAGTTTACTTAAGCTACCAGTGTTGGGGTCTCCCAGCTCTCTGTCCACTGGACCACCTGCAGTTATCCGCCAAGCCTACCTTACTGTTTACACTAATCGCTGTCCTTCAAAACCCAGCCCTCTGCAGGCGCTAAGATCCAGTAACCTTTAGATCCACCAGAGCTGCTCTGCTGTCCCAGTGTCTCCACTGCCTGCTGAGAAGACCTTTTGTCCCAGAAGACAACATCCATTGGACCCGCCCACCTGTGCCTTCTAAGACTGGGGGCTGGGGACTGGGGTTTTTTTCCCACACTATATAAACTGAGTTCCTACATTAAACTTCGAGCCTTGGTCAGTAAAAATATTGTCTTGGCTCCATTTTTCTCTCGCACATTCCATTTCAGGCCAGCCCGTCTCTCAGGATGACCCCAGACCAGATTAAAGTGAGTTTTGCTGCTGGCAGAAACTCACATACCTGGGGAAGCCCACTTTACCAGACCATCTTCCAAACCCAAAACGCAGATGCCTGATTTTGGTGAATTCGTCTGACCACTCATAGCAAGAGTTGCATTTTTTTTCTGAGAAAATTATTGAAGAATAAGCCACAGATTGAATGCATCTAGTCTTATGCATTAATATTCCCAAAAGAAAGGTGGTTTTGTTTTAAATTATAATCAAACCACCCAAATGATTTTAACAGTGAGTTCCCATTAGATAGTTCTCTGACAGATCCAAGTATAATCTCTCTGTGGAGAACAACAGTATCTGCTTCTAAGACCAACACTTAAGATATGTCAAGCAAACAGACACTCTTCCAAGTTAAGGAAATGTGAAGTCTATGTACTTTATTCTTCAGCTATTTTTCAATATAATTTAAATGTTCTACCACCTTCAAGTAGTTAAAATAACTACTTTTTCTTCCTTAAAAGTCAGACACTTTACTGATTTAAATTACCCTATTCTCAGTCTTCTGCACAAAACATGTCTCCCAGCCTCACCAATGATTGTGTAGAGCCATATGAACACAGAAGGACAGACATTCCATAATGAGACTATACATCAAATAATCTGCCTGTTGAGAATCATAGATTTAAATCTACTGGGTGCTAAAAAGATCATCAAAAATATTCTCTAATGTAACAAAATGGGGACATATTTGTTCTAAACAGTTAACAAAGAACATTCAAAATAGCTACTCATAGACTGAAGTGCCAGTGACACTGTGCACTCCTGGACAGTGCATTAGCTGGCAAAGAGGGGAGGCTGAATCAAAAGCCGGGCCACAGAGAATCCCAACATACAGGCAGTTCTCGTCTTTAGGACTAACTTCTTAACTAGCCAGCCCTTTAGAAAATCCTCATTTAAAAAATTAAAACAATTTAGATTAAAATTCCAGAGACCTAGCTAATACTGTCAGAACATCAACATGGGTCAATGCTGACCATCGCAGCATTAAAGGGATGATAACAATAGGAGGCATTTACAGAAATGGGACACAAGGCCACCCATATACAAATGCATTACTAAACAGCAGTGCATGGCGTTGACCAAACTGCTTTCATGGACCTGAAAAGCAAGCAAACTACTGCATTTGAGGGTCTCCAAACCATCTAAATGTCTTACTATATACCCCATGGATAGATATAGTGTTAGGGTTTGTTAACCAAGGAAGATCTGTTTAAATCTCATAATGAATGGATCACTTGTATGTCATTATTCCTCTCTCCTAACACTTCAGTTGTCTGCCTTGGCCTGTAATAAACAGGATAACTCCACTTCCAGCTTCACCTGCTCACTTACATTTCCTCTGCTGAGCCTCCATTACAAGAGGGTTACAACATGCTTAAAGTGTCTACACAACTTCTGAGGCTTCAGAAGGTGAAATCTGGCTTATGTAAGACAACTGGTTTTAACCCCAGCTTGCCAAGGCTGTGAGGAGAGGATATGTTCTGAGATTCCAGTCCATTGTCCCCAATTAGATCTTGTCACAGACCTGCATCAGGCCTGGCTCTGTCATGGAACCCAGAAGCATGTCCTTACTGCCAACATCTGCAAGCATGACACCACATTTAGAGAAGCAGCCATATCAAGTTAAATGCAGCAAGGCTCTTGCATGAGGCTCCCGCACAGGAGACCTCAATGAACGCTTATCATGAGGGTCCCAGGGCACTTGGGTTATATTTGCACATATATGTGTGTGTGTGTGTGTGTGTGTGTGTGTGTGCGCGCGCGCGCGCATATATAACACACAATGGCAAAACAAGATTATGCAACATACCAATAATATAAACTTCTGGAAAGTTCTATTAAATCATTTAAAAATACCTTATTATTAATTATCTTTACTTCTCAGCTTAATAAAATAACCCTGATTTATTAACTGAAAATCTTGAAAATCTGGCCACCAGACTCATTTTTCTTTCCTTTCTTAATGCCTCTGGTCTCCTAAATATGTTTTTTCTCAATTTAAATATAAACTATTAACATAATAAAATACTCCTCCAGCTTCCTAGACAGCATTTCTTGTCTGGGGTGGGAGTGCCCCTTGAGAGCAGTGCAGGCATGATCCAGGCCATCAGACTCCTCCTCCAGCAGTGCAGGCCGTGCCAAAAGACAGGAGCCTCAGTAACTAAGTCTTTGGTAACTCAGATTTACTCTGGGTTACTTGATATCTTCGGTGACCTCTCCATTTTACGTGATGATGTCTTTCTGCCTCCCAATTCTTGTACATGAATGTAAATTCACATTAAAGACAGAATTACTGTTTCCCTTGTCATCAGAAATAATTCATTTGTTGGATATGAAATCAGGCAAAAAAGCATTAACAATCAAATGTAATTTGTTTGTTGTTATAGATACATAAAATATAGTTGTTAAAAGTGGTGACTTCTGTCCTCGCCTAAGCATTAAACACATCAACTAAAAGTACACAGGTACCTTCTGATAATTGCTATTTCTACACCATATTAGGCAGGTGGCAAAAGCAGAAGCACAGGCCCCCTGCGAATGCCTCTCACCTTTAAAGTCCTCTTGTCAGGGTGAGAATGAAGCTCCCACACCCTCGAGAGTGGTGGGGAGAGAAGGTTCCACCACCCCTTCCAGACAGTTCTGAAGGAGCAGGGGAAACTGAAGACACTAGGAAGTTTCAGGATTGGAAAAGTTGGAGGAGAGAACAAACGAAGGCTATAAAGAAAGAAGAAAATCAGAAACATTAAACACGAAATTAGTCAAGTGTGCAAGAAATGTAAATTACCATTCTCCAACGAAGAACAAGAAACGTGAAGAATTTCAAACAAAGGCTTCTGCTGGGGTAATCTTTTCTTCATATTGTGGGAAGATGTGTGTCTGCTGGCAGGATATTGGTATTGTCATTTTTATGACCCACCACCAGCCTTGTATTTTTTAAATATTCGTCCTTCCTCACCTGCCTAAGGGAATTTAGAATTATCTGAGGTTCTGATTGGTGATAATAAAGAGCTGACAGCCAATAGCTGAGCAGGAAGTAGAGGGTGGAACTTTCAGACAGGGCAGAGGAGGGGGAGCCTGGAGAAGGAGGAGCAGAGAGAGATACAGAGAGCAGATAGAGGAACAAACTGGACGAACAGAAGCAGAGCAGAGAAAGGGACAGGTAGAGCAGTCACAGAGCGGGAGCAGAGCAAAGGGACAGATAGAGCAGCCACAGAGCGGGCTGTAGGCTCTAAAGATGGTCAAGTTAGAGTGGCTGGAGACTGCCCAAGCAGAAGGCCTAAGCTTTAAACTCAACTAGAAGCTTCTATGTTATTACTTATATCACTGGCAGGTCAGAGAGCCCATTAGAGACCGTGTTTGTCCAGATGACTATACAAGTAACGCCTCAGGACGCACCTTCTTCTGGTCTGTGCCTGAACAAAATCTACCTCTTCAAGGTAAAAAGTATACCTCAGATTACTGGGTGATGAATGTCCTTCAAGTCAGTTCTGATCTTTCTGTCTTTCCTTGTGATCTGCAGTATGGTTTGTGTAGGCCTAATCTAAACAGACTGCAGGAAGACTCAGTGAGAACCATCCAAGTGGGTCACTCCATGGTCATCAACAAGCAACAGAAGACACCCCAAAGCTAGCAGGATAAGCACAAACCCTCAGGACAACTGACCAGGACTCTCAGAGCCACTCAAAGGAGAAAAGCCTGGAAAGGAGATGCAGGGAGTGGACTTGGTTAACTATGAGCTGGACTAGAGTCTGTTTTGAAAATCAAAACTCAGCAAGAAGAGATTAGTTCTGAGGTGATGGGACTCAGGGCAGCGCTCTTAAGACAGTGTTCTTTACAGATGAAGAATCTTATCTGCCGCTTTATTTATGATTTATCCTATCTACCTACCTACCTACACACACACACACACACACACACACACACACACACACACACGAGAGAGAGAGAGAGAGAGAGAGAGAGAGAGAGAGAGAGAGAGAGAGAGCGCACAGAGAGACAGGCAAAGACAGAGAGGAAGGAGTAAATAAATGTATGTATAATGGATGGATGGGTGAATGGATAGATGGATGGGTGGATGGAGGGACGGGACAGACAGATGGATGGAAATGCACACAGGCACTCACTGGAATTTTTCTGAATGTTTGTAATTTTTCACAATGAAAAGATACAGAGAGATGGAGACAGAAGGATAGAGAAAGAGAGAGAAGGGTAAGCAGCCCAGCCTGGTCTACATAGAAAGTTCCATGCTAGCCAGGATTACAGTGAGACCCTGTCCAAAACAAAAACTAAAATTAGGGGGAGGCACCCATGTCAGCCTCCTCAGAAGCACCTCAATGCCAGCTGCGAGGAAATCCCATGCCTCTGGCCTCCAGGAACACCTGATTTACGGCACAGATGCACACACAATTAAAAATCATAAAAAATATACTTTTATATAAGTAAAATTTGGAGAATCAGGATATTTTTACAAGCGTTAATACAGTCTATATTAATGTATATTGTAGAATTTCATCATCTCTTGAGGTTTTAGCTCTTCAGTTTACACTTCCGTTCTTGTTATTGCCTCTTCAATGCAAGTACTCAAGTGGCCACCCTGGCACACTATCTCTGAAGTGTTTGGTTTATTAACTTCCTAGCACTACCAACTATCCCCATGGTTTTCTTCATTTTTTTCTCCTCTCCACTATAAACTAAAATCCATTTTCTCTAAAGTGTCAAATACTATGCAGAGGAAAAACCAATAAACCCTGGCACTGAAGGACAGTGTGATCACATCACAGCGACAAAGCACACTGTGCTTATTGTTTCTGAGGAGAACACAGTAGATTTGCTTCCGTTCCTGTAGGACAATTTTAATCCATAATTGATTCATTAAGCTACTTAGTAATGACTTTGGAATATTTTTGGACTCCTCCTTTTGTTCTGGTTCATTACTTCAGTTTTAAAATTAGCAGTAGGAATTCCTAAAATAATTCTTAGTCAAAGGCATGCTTCCTAAATTTTAGATTAACTCATCTACTTTCTCTAGGCAAATCAAGAGAACAAGAGGGTACACCACAACATGTGCCAGCAAAAATAGAAGAAGGGTGGGTTCATGAAAGACTCAGAGGTAAGTGTTTAAAGATATCATTCTATAGTAACTGGGAAATTACATTATTAGGAAAGGAATACCGTGGGAAGATCAACCTATTAATGGCTTGCAGTAGAGAAGGATTTAAATGTCAGTCAAATAGAAAGTTTAGAAAAACAAAGTCTTCTATGCTGTTCAGCTGTTCTACACACTGTCTGGGGTGAAAATAAACACACACATGTACGATAGATAGATAGATAGATAGATAGATAGATAGATAGATAGATAGATAGATAGATAGAATGTAATTACATGCAATGTGTGTATGCATACATATAGTGTGTGTGTGGCATGTATGTGTATGTTTGCTATGTTTATGCAGGCACATGTATTATGAACCAATGAGAAAGCAAGTGCAAGTTCCTGAGTTTTTTAGATGTACAGACTATATTTACAGGACACGGGACAAACCAAAATCTTAATACGCACTGATGCTGATGTCATCATGTAGCTGTAGTTCTTTCTTCCATGCACTGGCAACACCATCAGTCACCTGCACTTTTGATAACTCGGGAAACTATGAAAACATCCTTTAGAATCCTCTAAGATTCAAGAGGATGGACATACCACTCTTCCTTTGCTCTCTGCCTCAATAGGGTCCCCTCTCTGCACAGCCCCTCTGTACACTGGGGTTCTCCATGCACATTAGAATCATGTGCGCTGACACCTGAGCTCAGTCCAGGTTGGCTCCTGGAGAGATCCAGGTGCAGACAGCTGCTGTGCTGGTGGTCATCGAGGGTCTGACTTACTCTCCCAACCAGCAAGGTCAGCCCTTCTCTCCGTCCCTCCCCACTAGCCCACCCATGCAGCCCTCACAGGAAGCAAGAGTTCTCTCTCAGTGATGATGTCAGGACCCTGAAGGGAACAGGGCCAGCCCCGTCCAGGTAAACCAGCCCCAGGCGCTTCCTGCTGTCTGAGACCCCAAGCTCTAGTTTTGTTTTCCAATCCACTTCGGGTCCAAGCACAATGCTGGGTTGGGAGAGTAAGAGGGTAACTGTCAATACTGACTAAAATGGTCAGTTCTGTGTCTGAAGTGATGACTGTGTTGTTTTCTTGTATTTCGGCTAATATCTCAGTCTTCCATTATACTATGATTTATAATTACATGTGTGAAGTGGAAACTTGAAGCTTCTGCATTGCCTCTTGCTGAAGATAAAAGTCCACGCCACAGCAGCGAGCGCTTCCTGGGATCCTTGCTGGCTCTCCTTTCCACCACCTGTTTATTCTGCCAAGACTCTGATGTGGTGAATATGAAAACTAACATTTTCAAGGAATTTTTCTATCACCCTTGAATGGAAAAGCCTAAAGGAACCAAAACACTAATACAACTTAAGAAAGCAACTAAGAAAGCCAAGGCACAGAATGAAATTATAAAAAATGCATCCTTGGGGCTGGAGAGATGACTCAGCGGTTAAGAACACTGACTGCTCTTCCAAAGGTCCTGAGTTCAAATCCCAGCAGTCACATGGTGGCTTACAACCATCCGTAATGAGATCTGATGCCCTCTTCTGGGGTCTCTGAAGACAGCTACAGTGTACTTACATATAATAAATAAATAATTTTTTTAAAAAAAAATGCATTCTTTTCCTTTGGGAAAGGAAGGAGCAGAAAACAGTCACATATTCCTGGCTAACCTTACACTCACTGTATAGCTGAGAATGGCCTTGAACCTCTGACCCAAGGGCTCCAGCTCCTGAGAGCTAGGATCACAGGTGTGCTGGGACACTTGGTTTCCTGCTGCTGGGACTCTCTAGGGTACTAGCGCATGCCTAGTGAACACAGAGCCTCCTATACACTAAGCAAGCACTTGACAGCCTGAGCTATAGCCTCTGCCCTCACAGGCAAGGATTCTTTCTCTCTCTCTTTGCATTCTTTTCTACTCATTTATGTGTGTGCTTATTTTAGTAAGGATCTCACTTTGAAGCCCTGGCTAGCCTGGAAACACACTATGTAGAGGTCAGGCTGGTCTCGAACTCAGAGGCCCATCTGGCTCTGCTTTCTTAGATCACAGATTAAAGGCGTGCGCCAACACAGCTGGCAAAAAAATTTAGAGGCAAACATTCTTAAGGTCTTAAAACATTTGGTTACACTTTTGAACCATCTTAAATCACTTCAATATTTTCAATTATAATATGTGAGCCACTTGGATCACCTAACATTGTGAAGTCTGTAATAATATCCATAAGCAGAGAAACATGAAAAGGCATGGAATATAACAATCCAAGTAAATTACACATCAGTGCCCCTACTGCTGCGACAACATTTAACAACAGCAATGGTTTTACATGTCACATTCCTAACAGAGAGCTACTTCCCTCACTAAGTACTGCAAACAGGTTAGGCCTACCTACCAAGAAGGGACACTACCTACCAAGCTCATTCACATGAAATCCTTCTGGTTGTCCTCTGCCCATCTTCCATCTTTACATCTCCAATTCTACTGGGGGTGGGGGTGGGGGTGAGGGAAGAAAGACAGAAGGAAAAAGAGGGAAAAGATGTGCAAAGCATCCCTGGTGGAAACAGAGAGGTTCTTCTCACTTCTCACTCTGGTGCCTACCTCACTCTGCTCCCTCCTCTGCACACAGCCCCTGCAGCACATACAACAGGGACAGGCAAAACGATCACCTCTGGGCCAGGGAGTCCCCCAGCCCAGGACAGCAACTTCAGGACATGGCACTGTGGTAACTCTGAATTTTAATGAGTTTCTATAATCCTTACTTAGGGACCTACCAAATACATGTGGAAGAATTTCCCTCTTACATCCCAACAATAACTGCTCAGAAGTGATTACATGTTAGATGAATGTGACAGCTATGAGTAATTCTAATTATTTACATGTTAGGATTTTATATATAATATTGATCTAGTGTTTAGCATCCTGGAGGCCCTGGACACACATTACAAAAATATATGAATAATAGTAGAGAATAATACCACACACACACACACACACACACACACACACACACACACATATCTTAGTGCATTAAAAGGTATCATTAAAATTCTGTTTCTTAAACTTAAAAAATGGCTCAGTGGTTAAAAGCACTGCTTGCTCCTTAAGAATTGCCTGGATTTGATTCCCAGTACCCACTCATAACCAGCTACAGCTCCAGTCCTAAGGGATCCAATGCCCTTTGTTGGATTCTGTAGGCACCAGACATACATGTGGTGCATGGACAAACATGCAGGCAAACTCATACACAAAATAAAAATAATTCTAAAAAAATATTACTTATGTAATTATCTAAAGTCTCCATTTGCACAGACTCTAAAGATGGCCTAAAATGACTGGAGAAATGCTGAAGGGTCCTTGGAAATACACAATTACATTGGGGAGGGGGCATTTCTCTGAGCTTGAACCCAGGACCTTGAACATGCTAAGCAAGCATCCTCAAGACACACTTGCACACACACACACTAACAAACATCCATTGTTTGTGTTGGGTTAGGCTTTGAAAGGCCTGTCTACTGAATCATGGCTATCCTGTACCTCAATACATGGACTAAATTGGCCTCAGGGTCAGAGACACCCCCCTCTCTACCTCCCTAAAGATTAAAGAACTGCACTACCAGGCCTGGCACGATTCAATATTCTAACTTATATTTTCAAAACAACTCAAAGTTTTTAATCTTAAGCATATTAACAACATAATTAGAAATTTTAAGATAATTATTAAATGTTCTTACGAAAGCAGGGGTGACACCAGAGGCAGAGGAAGTTTGTTCACGAGCAGATCCTATGAGCAAGATGGAGCTGCTGGAAGGGCCCACCCTCCTTCAGTCGTGGCCTCTAATGGGCAGAGAGGCCAGTGAGCAGCAAGTTCCGGAACTCGCTCACTCTCCAGGGAAGCCTTTGGGGACATAAGTGACCAACAAAAACTCCCATGCATCATTTTCATCCCTGACAACAGGCCCTGGGTCCTGGCAGCTGGAACATTACAAGCAATGCATGCAGGTCCTGGCAGAGCACAGGAGCGAGTTCCCTGAAAGCGCGCCTGCTCCCTGCAAACAATTGAGCAGACAGAAGAATTCCACAAATAGCATAGCAGAAGTCAGATGACTGAATATATTATCAGCCTTCTTTTGGGTCTATGGTATCTCAGCAGAGTCATCCGCTCTACATGGAGTGCACAACACTCACCAAAAGGCATCACACAACCTGTGTCCCACAGTTAAACATACAACATTAAATCTATATTGAAGAAATAAGAAACCACATATGTACATCAACTCCTTGTCTTTTCCAAACCTATATCCCTGAAAGTGTTCCCTGGGTACATTTTCTACTGGTCCCCCACAAACAAGTTTTCCATACAGAGAACAACAGGCGAGAATATGATTTTCAAAGAATAAATGGATTGATGTTGTCTTAACAAAGGCCTACGGGAGAGCCCAACAGTCAGCCAATAGGAACCCCAGCTCAGCAGGCCAGAAGCAAGAGCTGCCTGGGGTTCTAATGTGCTTCAGTAGCCCAACTGTGTGAGCCTGGAAGTTACCTGATACCTGTATGTCCGTTTCTTCCCGAGCAGCTAAAGGAGGATGCTACAACTGCTTCACACAACTAAATGAGAAACCCAAGTGCATAACAAATGTCCCTAACCCCAGACACATTTAGTAAACTCCATCAGTTTACTTCACTGCTTTTCCTGCTTCTTGACATTTAAAGGTAAGGGGATCTTGAACTTTCAAGAATAGTTGGGTTGTACATATGACTTACAGGAGTTAACTTCTCAGTCCATGACTGGGAACATCGGCAGAACCTCAGCTATTCAGATCTGTCCCTTCTTAGACTGAACAGCTGAGAGTCCTAAGGTCATTTGCTATATCCTAGACTCTTGATGGGCAGCCATCCCAGACTTCCCCTTAACCTCCAACCTCCTGGAACATGAGGATAACAACGTGTATTTATGTGTTTGTGGCCATAAGCAAAAGAATGGACCACTCATACGAAAGCCTAGAAAGTGGCTGGCACTATCCCTGATACAGACACTGTGGGCCTGATGGGAATGAGCTCCCTCCAGGAGACCCGTAGCCAGAGCGGAACACAAGGCTGCACACAGAGCTAAAGCCAGGCCACAGAGGCCCAGAGGAGGCAGCACAAAGCGATGGCCATAGGAGAGGGGTTGGGACAGAGATGATGGGGGCCCCACCTGCCAACCCACCCTGTCACATCCTACCAGCTGCATAGGACCACTCTGACCATGTAACCATGTACCATACCAGACAGGGCTCCTAGAGCAGCACTTAAGCTTCAAACTAAACAAAACTGAACCAGTCAGAAGCGTCCATATTTTCATAAAGAGGAATCTAACTAATTTTAAGCTCATCTATTAAGGGAACATTTAAACAACTTGTGGATAGTATGTGAGTATGAACTGTATGCCTATATGTGTGTGCATGTGAAGGCCAGAGCTCAAGGTGCCCTCCACTTTGTTCTCCATCTCATTTAAAACAACAACAACAATAGCTCTCCCTGACGCCAAAGCCCACAGCTGACTACGCAGGCTGGTTAGTGAGCTCTGGGGTCAGCCTGTCTCTGCTCCCAAGCACTGAGATTACAGACGTAGCCATGCTAGGCATCTCCATGGGTGCTAGAAACTTAAACTCCAGTCCTGCAGCGCAGACACACCACTGACTGACCCATCCCACAAGCCCCACAACTTTATTTGATACATAATTCCATTCTCAGGAAAAATAACAGAATCCCAGATCCATGCAACATTTGCTAGACAGTACACACTTGAAATTACGCACTCATACAGAAGATAAGATTAAGGCAAATATTTCCTTTCCTCCCACCAAGGTGTGAGGAAAAGGAGGGAAGAAGGAGCCCATCGCCCAGCCTGTGGCCCTCCCTTTAGTCCCTGGCTCTGTAACTTGAAGATTTTATTACCAAATACACTGTCAAGGCCAGGACAGTCACGTTTCCATCAATAATGATGAAATAAATCAATGAAACAATTGCTAAAGAAGAAAAAAATGCAGAGAAAAGCTCCAAAACCCAAAATAAAGATTCTGCTAAACATGGGGCCCAGGACAGAATAAGAACTGAGGTCTATGTCCCACCAGAATTTACAGCAAATTTCAGTTTCCATCTATCTCTCAGCCAAGTGCCCCTTAACATCTACCGATTTGCAACCTCCTCCTGATGACCGACCGACACTATGTCCGGAAGTTCCAAAGCAGCTGCGAGAAACATTACCATACTCACTGTACTCATTCAAGTTTGCTAGAAATTCCCAGCCATAGAACCAAATAAACGCTGGCCTAAAACAAATCCTATCATTCCACCATTGCCTCTGAACCTAGAAGCGTGAATGACTAGCGCTAATTGGTAAACACAGAGACCCCTTGCTCTAGAAGCCACGTCTGTGCTCTACTGCAGACCAGCAGAACATCTAGGACCTTTACTGTAAGCTGCCAACTGCTTTGTACTCTCCCTTTCACGGCAGCTAGGAAATCACACAGACTGCTAAAACAGCCATGCAAGTCATACTGTCACCTCTGTCTAGAACATCTGGAACCTGTAAAGTTTCCCTCGTGCTCTCTGAACCGAGGGCCTGTGACACTGAACTGTACTGTACAGCTTTCCAAGGTGGGACACTTTAAGAGGCTTTAGAGGGTAGTATGCCATGGCACCTCTTCTTGCTTCTCTCGTTTACAAATCAAAAAGTAGGAAAAAAACAAAACAAAACAAAAACCAAAACAAAAGAAATAAAGAAGCACATAAACACTGAGAGCCTCCTTTCCACTTAGAAGAGACAGAGGTAAAGGAGCTTGTGATAGAAAAGGGTAAAAAGAACTAGACATTTTGTTTTCCATTCCATGGCTTTTCTTCATTCAAAAATTAGTATCATGGGGCTGGAGAGATGGTTCAGTGGTTAAGAGCACTGACTGCTCTTCCAGAGGTCCTGAGTTCAAATCTCAAGAACTACTTGGTGGCTCACAACCATCTGTAATGAGACCAAATGCCCTCTTTTGGTGTGTCTTAAGACAGCTGGTGTACATATAAATAAATAAACAAATCTTTAAGAAACAAATCGATATACAAGTCTGGAGAGACGGCTCAGCTGTTAGGAGCTCTGGTATTCCCAGCATGCAAATGCAACGCCTGTAACTCCACTTCCCAGGGACTCAACACCCTCTTCTAGTCTCAGTACCAGGCACCCATGTGGTACACACACATACATGCAGAAAAACATTCACACACTAAAAATAAATTCTTTTTAAAAATCGGTAAAGTAGCTGGGCGTGGTGTCTCACACCTTTAACCCCAGCACTTAAGAGACAGAGGCAGGCCAATCTCTGTGAGCTCTAGGCCAACCTGGTCTACAGAAATGAGTTCCAGAACAGCCAAGGCTACACAAAGAAACCCCGTCTCAAAAAACAAACAAACAAACAAACAAAAAAAACAAAAATGAAAACAAAAAACAAAAAGCAAAAAAAAAAAATCAGTAAAGCATATAATAATGTAACACCAAACAATACTAGGATCAGAAAATAGTAAAAAGCTAATAGGGGGCTGGAGCGATGGCTCAGCAGTTAAGAGCACTGACTGCTCTTCCAAAGGTCCTGAGTTCAAATCCCAGTGACCACATAGTGACTCACAATCATCCATAATGAGATCTGATGTCCTCTTCTGGGGTGTATGAAGACAGCTGCTGTGTACTTATATATAATAAATAAATCTATTTTAAAAATAAAAATAAATCAAAAAGCTAATAGGTCTTAAACATTAGTTTTGTCATAATAACAGCTAAAAATTAGTTAAACTTTTAAATATAATTTCAACCACAACACAACAATGACCAAGATATCAAAGACACCTGTGCATATCAGAACATTAGTCTTCTATTAAAAATGCTTTAAAGGGCCACTCTTCCTGCTTTTTCTTTCCAACAATATAAGGACTGCTTCAAAGAATAGCCTTTGTATCCAACACGACAAAAACAATTTTTCCTAGAGATCTAAGCTGTCGAAGTATGGGTCAAATAGCAACCTACTGTGGCCTGAAACAACTAAGGCACCGAGTCCTTAACTTCTACATGTAAAACAGAAACATAATCAGACATCATGATTCCAGAGAGACTGGAAAGCTTTAAATAAGATATATCTATTGAGAGGCAAGGGAAGAACCAAGATGAATTAACCCTTTATGCAATCCCAGGACCCTACAGCTTTTATATGTATTTTCAGTAAAATGTCTCTCATGCTGAAAGTCATCTAAATTATATTTAATTGATGAAGGGTTAAAAATATTTTAAGAATTATTAAGTCCTCAAAGGCATTAAATTCACATGAATGATTGTTGAGCTGTCCTGAAACCTGGGCCTCAGCACCCTGACATCTAAAAGTCAAAGAAATCCTCTTGTAAGAGGGAAATTCCCAGGAGGAAGAAGGTTCAGCTCCAGCAAGAGAGCACACAATGGAATCGCCGCTGACAATGCACATCTTTTTCTAGATGTCTCCATATGCTTGAGAGGTTTTTCCCCTCGCCAGGCATTAGGCGACTTGCTATTCTCTGCCACCAAGAATCTCAGAACGCTTTGCAGGGTCCTTATGGGGAATGCAGTGAAATAATGGGTTGCTTTTAAGAATTCAGGAAAGAGAAAGGGCTTGCATCAGAGTGGCCTCCTAAATTAACCAGTAGTGGGAGTATCTGAATGTTGCTGGTTTCTGAACATTAATTTACAATACTCCCTACTTCTGTCAGTTGAAATAAGTGCTTATCTTTCGCTTGACTCATTTATCACCAAAATAACACTTCAAAAGCTACAGCAAAAAGCAATTTACTTCTACAAGAACATCTAAAATTACACAGGTTGGGAATCTACACTATAGATTTGAAAGTCACATATTACACACGACTGTTTCCTTACATTAGTCTCTCTCAAATCCTTTCTTAATAACCCAATAGTAATAAAAGCTGGAGAACCCAGTGTGGATCATGCCCATTAGATATTTTTTTAAATCCCAAAATTAAATTCATGGGTGACAGGTTCCAAAAATGAATGGATTCTAAGTTTAACATTTCTCATCCTTTGAACTCCCAAAGATTCCAATTGGGAAAAGGAATGTTGCTGCTGTCCGGTTGGACTAACCTCACCAACAAAGAACAGAGCATGTACACACACAAAAAGCACTGCAGCAGTGGCTGTCTTTTTAACAGACCGCAATTCCCGCTGAGCAACCTGGGATCCTCAGGGGAAGCGCCCCCGCCCCCCCTTCCTAAAACTCAGGAGTCAAGAAAGTCAGTTCACAGGACCCAAACAGTTAAAACAATCAAAGATAGCTCTTGACCTCTTACACATCAGAGAATTAGCCACACACTGTGCAATCCATCCGTGTTTAAGGAAACTAAAATAAATAAATAAATAAAATAAATGTTTTACGAATCTTTTGTAAGGGAGTAATATGAAAAGCTATACTGCTATACTTTATTCCTTTTGTTTTCTGCCAACAAATATTCTTTGGCTAGTTTTGCTAAGTACCCACGCTCGGTATCTTAGTGGCGCTTTGGTTCAAAACTTCATTTTGTTTACCCAAGAGCAAGACAAAAAATATGCACAGCATAAACCGTAACTTTGTAAAAAATGTCACACTCAGACCAAGCACGAAACTTTCAAGGAGACTTGGGGAGTTGGTGGTGGTCTGATTAAACAAGGTCCCACTGAGGCCAACTCCAAACAAGAACGCTTTAGCCCTCCTAAAAATCACCTCGCATGAGGCCACCCCTCCCCTTTACTCTCAGGGTGCCCTTTCAATTCCATCGTCCGGGTGCTGGACAGAAGCCCAGTGAAACTAACGCAGACCTTCAAAGATCTCACCTGGTGCTGAGATCCAGAACGCGGTCACTATCAACATATGCCATTTTAAAACCGGGCCTCGCAGTTACTGCCACATCCTGAAGTGGCTTTAGACTTTGTCACGTCTAAAACAACGCCTCTCGCAGCACCAGAGAAAGGCAGTGTCTTCGCGCACCTATGCAGGTCTCCCCGGGTCACAGATTCTGTGAGTGACACTATTCCACAAACCCAGGTGCGGGTGACCAAGGGACGCGCCAGAGTGGAGGGCTCGCGGCGTCTCCATGGCTCCCCCGCCCCGCCTGCAACTCAGCCCTAACTGGACGGAAGAAACCCCGCCCCCTTGCTGCCTCTGGCTCCCACCATTGGCTTACCGGCACCCGGCAGGTCAGTTCCTGCCTCCCATTGGCTCACTGCCCCATCAGTCAGGCACAGCCAGATTCGGGTCGGTGGGAGGGGAAGGAGTCGGAGGAGGTGGAGTGGGAGTGGGATTAGAGGACGAGGTGGCGGAGGAGGGTGCGCGAGCTCAGGCTCGGGTTTGGGAAAGTTTCCCCTGCCGGTGACAAGCCCTCTAGGCTTGAGGCCCAACGCCACTCCCGGCGAGTAGGGGGCTCGGGTCCCCGATTCCCGCCCCTCGGTCCGCAGGCCCCGGAAGCCACTTGGGGGAGGGGAAAGGGAGGGACCATGGAAGCAGGGACCGAGCCACCCCCGAGCGAGCGCGGCCGCGGCGCCTCCAGGACTCCCCCAGGGGCGGGGTGCGGGCACTCCAGCCCGCGGCGCCGATCCCCGGACGCCTCCCCCGGGAGGGTCCCCGGCCCAGGGCGTGACCCGGGCGCGAGGGCCGCCAGGACCCCTCCCGCTTCCCGCGGGGGGCCCCCCGAGGGCCTGTCCCTGCAGGGGCCGCGGAAGGGGTACGGAAGAGGGGGCGCTGGCGAGCCAACCCGGAACCTCCTGGCCCGCAGCCCGCCTCCCGCCCCCGGCCGCGGCCCCAGCGCGCCTCCGGCACACATGCCCGCACCCAGAAAGTTAAGTCAGGGGCGAGCCCGGCGCGGCGCCGCCACCGCCGCCGCCGCCGCCGCCCGACCCCGGCTCCCCGCCCCCACCGCGGCCCGGCCTGCGCGGCCCGTGCGCTGCCGCCCCGAAGCCACCCGAGCCCGAGGCCCCCCCAGACGCCCGAGCCCCCGCCGCCGCCCCTGCCGGCCGCGTCACCTTCACACACCCCCGGCACTTCCCAGGTCCTGCCTCCCCTCGCCCGGCTCCCACCCGTGCGGCCGCGGCCGCACGCCTCCCGGGAAGAAAGCGCCGGCCGCGACTGCGCCCGCCGGCCCGGGCTTCCCCCGGCTGCGCCGCGCAGCCCCGAGGGGGCCGGAGCGGGGGCCCGCGGCACGGCCGCCGCTTCCCGGCCTGGTGCTCACCTCTCGGCCGGCGCCGCGGGCTGCAGCCTCCGCCCGCCTCGCGCTCCGGGGCTCGTCTCCCCAGCTCTCTCGCCCGGCGCCCGAGCGCCTCCTTTCTCTCCCGGGGACTCGGCGTCTTCCCGCCCTCCCCACCCCGGGAGCCGAGTCCCCGGCTCGGCCGCGCCTCGAGGATGGGCGTCGCGGGCTCCGCACGCCCGGGCAGCGGTGCCCGCACACAACAACAGCCTGCCCGGCCGGCCGGCGCGCGGCTCCGCCGGGCTGCGCGCACCAAGGGCAGCGGCCCGGGCGGGAATGCGGCGCCCCCCGCCCGCCGCCCGCGAGCCCCCGGGGGGAGGCGCGCTTACCGAGGTGGCCGTCACGCCGTCAGGTGCGGGCTGCCGTCGGCGCTGACCTCCGCCGCCGCCGCGGGAGCCCAGGCTGCGGCCGCCATGTTCCCGTGTTAATAACTGCTGCCTGGTTGTTTATTTCAATGGAGATCCTCCCCCAGCTCCCTCCTCCTCCTCCCCCTCCTCCTCCGCCGCTCTGCACTTGCGGAGAGAGACACAGACCGCGCGAGCTCGCGAGCAGGGGAGGGGGCTCGGGCACGGGGCCGGCCCGCCCTCCGCCTCCCGGCCGCCTCCGAGCGAACGCTGTCACCGCTCGGGGGACCGGGCGGAAACTTGCGTCCCGCGTCCCCGAGCGTGGGCCCGGGAGCACCGGGGCTACCCCACCCGCGGGGTCCTCAGCATCTCCCTGGCTGGCGAGACTTCAGAGCTCGGAGAGTTGGACAAGATGGGTGGCTGCGGTCTAGGGGACCGTGACCTACGGGTGACTGGAAGTGAAGGGAGAGTCAACAGAGGACTCCGTGCGAGGGCAAAGGGCAGTGCCCAAAAGAAAGCTAAAACGGGGGACTGGCCCGGCCCGGGGAGTGGAGGCCAAGGGACTGCCGCGCCTCCGACGGCGGGGACGCTGCGGCGAGAAGGTCGCGGAAACCCCCAGTCCCGGAGGTGCCTCCTGCGCGCGCTCAGGCAGGGCCCAGTAGCCGGCAGCCTGCACCCCTCGGGCGCACCTCTGCACCCAGAGGTTGTTCCGGGGCGCACTCCTTCGCCACCATGTCCCCTCGGTTCTTTCGTGGATACGCCTCCCTAAGGACTCTGGAGGGGATAGAGGGGCGTGACCGCGGGAGGCGAACTTACCGGGGTGCCACCCTGCGATTGCTTGACAAAGCAAAGGCTGCACGGTATTTAGAAACACCGAGTGGAGTGTTCTCCGCACGCAGTGAGACAACAAAACTTTTGTTTTGTTTTGTTTTTTTAATTGGGGGAATTCATTATCAAATCCTCAATGGAGTACTGGGAATGAGGAAACATGAAGGAGTTTACCTTTAAATGTTTGGTTTTTAACAGGAAAAGCAACTTCTTTTCCATTTAGTTACAATTAGTTGAAAGAAATGAGCAACATTTGTTTGCTTAACGGAAGCTATCAAAATATGACAGGAACACGTTTCCTTATTTTAACTCTTATGAAAGGTCACTTGCCATAGAGAATAAGTGTTTATTGAACTGTAACGACTTGGCACTGCATTAAGTGATTCACACACACACCAAATTTTAATCCTCAGACCTTACAAAGTAATTGCTATTTTTAATACCTCACAAAACATTGAAACCTAAAGAAGTAATTTTTTGTAGAGTCACACAATAAACACGGTGGGCAAGATTTGAGCCCGGGTCCATTAATTGCAAAACATGTGCTTTTTAATCATATTTTTGAGCTCCAGTTTATTATGACAAAGAAAAAGAAAAGTATATGCCATGCCTGCTTGGTTGGCTATAGCTAGAAAATATTTGAAAAGCTGTAACAAATGTTAGTTAGCATTGGTGAGTGGAATCGCGAGGAGGTCTGCAATGGGGTACTTAACGTTTTTCAGGGAAATGTCTGGTGTTTGGAATGGTTGGTTTTGACCACCTGTTAGTAAATTTTAAGGATTTTTTTGTTGTTGTTAATTAGCTAGAATAACTAAATTATGTTCCCCGAAGACTCAAAAGCCTTCAGCAATTTAAGGACAGAACCAGGAAATGCAGAGTGTTCCTATGACCTGTCCTCCTCCACTCTTAACCCATAATATTGTTACAGGGAAGTTGGGTTCCTCCCAGCAATGTCCCCACTGCCAGACTTAGATTTCTTCTCCTGTCCTGAATTCTTAAGAGTTAAGAAAGACTCTCGTTGCTTTCTATTCCTCCTTTTGAGGGAGAGGCAGATATCCAGAGTCCATCAGTGCTCAGTGGCAACAGAATTAACATTAAAAAACTACCTGTGATGAATGTGCAAGCAAACAAATCCCTGCTTCGATGCTGTGTTAGTACACCTTCTTACTGAATGCTCAACACACATGACTGTCTCTAAACAATAAACCAAACCAAACAGCTCTTACAGTAGCATAATGAGCCCCCTGTCCAGCTGCTGCTGCCTCACTCCAGCGGGACCTGGAAGAATCATGTAACTTTGGAGTTCTGAAATAGTGTCAAGACATCACACCCATGTTATAACTGTGGTATTTATTTATTTTGCTTTTATATGTTTAACTTTGTATTCTTAGAACCAGCCTTATTATCAATACATCTTTGAGCTGCCGTGAGTAACAATCTCTCCTGTATGTATCAATACTCATACTGAACAATGATTTCTGGGTTGCAGAAAATTATTTACTTTTGTATTTGCCAATTCAACAACACATAAGTATTACTGTGTTCTGTTTGTACAGAGCATGTGGCCTTGTTTGTGCATTTGCCCTTCTCATTCTCCAGACTGTAAGCTCCTAGGGCCCAAGACCGCCCCCTCTCAGCCCATGTAATACCCTCTAGTGACCCTTGAAATCACATAGAGTACCAAGTTCCTTACATGTTTTTTCTTTACCTGGATACCAATGATAAAGTTTATATATTAGGCAGAGTGAGAAGTTGTAACTAATACAACAAAACAATGAAAGCTATACTATAATCAGTGTTACACAAATATCTGTAGGCTCTCCCACGCACATCTCTCTGTACTTGAATCGTTTAGCCTGAAGGGAACACTTTATAGATTTTCTTGGTAGCCAAAAAGCATAGATAGTAAGCGGAGACTACACAAAGGGATGGATTTGGCAGAAAGTGGGACTGAAGAAGACATTGTAAAATTTCATCATGACATAGTGGCAAGCAATGTAAAAGTTGTGACTTATTTATGAAAATTTTCACTATTCTCAAATTGTAGTTGAGCATGGACCAGTGAAGCTACAGAAAGGAAGAAAAGGAACAGCTGTATCTGGCCTAGGCCTCGTGTCCTTTCATACCTCATTTACCAGCGTCCAAATCATAAAATATTGTTTTGTTTTGTTGTTTTTAAGTTTTATTTATTTTATTTACATGAGTACTCTGTAGCTGTCTCAGACACCAGAAGAGGGCATCCAATCCTATTACAGATGGTTGTGAGCCACCATGCGGTTGCTGGGAATTAACTCAGGACCTCTGGAAGAGCAATCAGTGCTCTTAACCATTGAGCAATCTTTCCAGCACCCCTTTTATTAAAAAATTTATTTATTTTATTTACATGAGTACACTATAAAACATTCTTATTAAAAAAAAAAGGCTTTTCATGTTTTGAAGTATCAATTCCTGAGACCTCAGAATCAACTTGACATGATGGCCCATATTTCTAATTGCAGCACTGGGGAGGTAGAGGAACAGGATGAGTTCAAAGCCATCCTTGGCTACATAGCAAGTTCACCACCCAGCACACATATGGCAGCTCATAACTGCCTGCAACTCCAATTCAAAGGGTTACAACCCTCACACAGATATACTTGCAGACAAAACACCAATGCAGGTAAAATAAAGTATCTTTTAAAACTGAGTAGTAACTTAAGACAAACATTTAGAAAAGTATGTATATTCATATATATCCGGCATTGTTGGGAAATGACGTGTCTATGCCACAACAGGTGCTTAGAAGTCGGTGATAACTTACTTATACCATATAATCCCAGGGTTAAATTGAGATCACCAGACTTAATAATAACAAGGACCTTTACAAACAGAGACATGTTGCTGGTCTTTAGTCTTTTTTTTTCTTTGATAAATGTGCACGTGTGTGTGCTCACTCATGAAAGCCCAAGGTGAACACGAGGGGTTTTGCTCAATGTGCTCAATCAGACTCAACATTATTCATGGAGGCGCATCAGCTCCCTTGAACCCAGAATGCACAGATAATGTCTTTTCTAGCTAGCCAGTTTGCTCTAGGGAAATACCTATCTCTGCTTTCCAAGAGCTGGACTTACAGGTGGGCTGGCACATTCACCTGCTGTTCCCACCAGTACAGGGATCCAAATCCCAGCCCTCACACCATGAGGTGGCACTTCACTCACCAAGCCGTCTCCCAACACTAGACTTTTTTTGTAGACAAGATCTCATGTAGCCAGGCTGATCTGGAACTAGCTCAGCCTCCCAAGATCTGGGATTACGAACACACAGCACCACTCCAAAGCAGGCAACACACAGCACCATTCCAAAGCAGGCAGACATCTCTGCTTTTGTCTGCTTTCACTTCCATGGTCAACTTCCACGGTATTCAACTTTTCCAACATAAAAATGAGAAATTCTTTACTATATTATGTTAGTTTCTTAGCATACATCATGTTGTAATGAGAGTAAAATAGAATTGCAAAAAGCAAAATAAGGTAGGTGAATAAACATGAAATGGACTCTATTGCATTAAAAAACAAAAACGAAGTAGACTACTTATGTAACCATAAAGCCATCACCAAACACATTTTTATAGGTACAGTTGGCAATGACACAACAGTATAAATGGTATTTTTGTCATATTTTTATGCAGATCTAAAAAAAAAAAATAGAAGGCTGAGCATGGTATGGTACACACCTTTAATCCCAGTACTAAGGAGGCAGAGGCAGGCGGATCTCTGAGTTCAAGGAACAGCCAGGGATTCACTGAGGAACTGACTCCAAAAGACCAAAGCAGCAGGAACAAAAAGTAAACTGTAAACAAGCTGTGTGGGAGGGTGGGGGTGCAACTGTAATCCAGCACTGGGGAGCTGGAGGCAGCAAACCTAGAAGCTCAAGCCATCCTCAATCTGAGGCACCTTGGGCTACCTGAGACCTTGTTTCAAAGCCAAAACAACAGAAAACAAAACAAAACTACAGTCATCACAGAAATACAAAAGTAAAAAATGTACAAAGTTAGATTTTAATTTGATTATTGAATAAAAACATTTAACCAAATATTTGTTTAATATGAGCCAAGCATATTCCATACATTCTTATCTCTCATAGAAGTTGCCGCTGTATATATTATTCCCATTTTATAGATCAGGAAGCCGTGGTCCAGAGTTATTCATTCAATAATGTATGCAAGGTCGTAAAGCTGCCTCCCCACATGGCTGACAGATCGTGCTAAGATCCTGTTCTTGGTATCTTAATGTCTCCACTACCAGGTAACAAGGTATCCTCACCTTTATTGTATAACAATTCCTACAGCCTAATACATGCTTAATAAGTGCTCATGAAATGAATAAATGAGCTGGCTCTTACCTTCCCACATGTGCTGTTACGTTCCCACTTAAAAGCATTTAATGGTCTTCAAAGTTAAAGTCAAGGCCAGGCCATGGCTCAGCTGTTAAGATCAAATACTGCTCCAAGGGGGATGAGTGCAGCTCTCAGCTCCCATATCAGCACACTCATCACCAGCTATAGCTGCAGCTCTGGGAGGATGCGGAGCTTCTGCTGGCATCCACATTCGTGTCTTAAAGTGCATAAATGTAGCTGGGCAGTGGTGGTGCACACCTTTAATCTCAGTGCTTGGGGGGCAGAGGCAGGCAGATCTCTTGAGTTTGAAGCCAGCCTGGTCTACAGAGTGAGTTCCAGGTCAGCCAGGGCTACAGAGCAACCCTGTCTTGAAAAACCTAAACAAACAAATAAAAAACAGAAACATATAAAAATTTATTTTTAAGTTAAAGTCAAAACTATAAAGCTCCTAGAAGAAAATATTGGATGTCACCACAGCACTGAATGAAGTAAGGGGAAAAAATACCACATGTGGTAGCATGTGTCTTTAATCCTAGCAGTTTAAGAAGCAGAGGCAAGCAGACAGGCAAATATCTACAAATATGGGACTAGCCTGATCTATATGGTGAGTTCCAAGACAGCCAGGAATCCATAGTAAAAACCCTGTCTCAAAACAGTAATAAAATCCAGTTTTTCAACCTGTTGTAGAAGCTGGCCCTGACTCAGTATGTAGCTCATGGTGGTCTGGAGCTCATGGTGACAATCCTGTCCCAGCTTGCTAATTTATATGTGCCTGCATGTCTGTGTTTTTCACATATGTGAATGGAGTGTGCAAGCACGTTCGTATAGAAGCCAGAAGGTAGCATCAGGCTCCTTTCTTTACCATCTCTGCCTCTTTGTTTTTCAAGACAGAGTCTCACTATAGAGTCCTGCTATACTAACTATATAAACCAGGCTGGCCTTGATCTCAAAGAAATTTGCTTGCCTCTGCTTCTCCAGTGTTGGCATTTAAAGCTGGGTGCCATTATGGCCAGCCACCACCTTATTTTTTGAAACAGGGCCTGTCAATGAACCTAAAGCTCCTCCATTTGGCTAGGCAAGCTGGCCAGTGAGCTCCACGTACCTCCACCTCTGCCCCAGTGGCCACCCCAGCCCTGAGGTTCCAGCCGTAGGCTTTAGAATCAGCTTTTAACTTGGATGCTGGGGATCTGAATTCCAATCTTCATGCTTGCAACGCAGGGACTTCATTGACCAAGCACAGCCTCTCAGGGAAGTTTTTCAATCAAAACAGAAAAGATATTATCTACAAAAGGAAAACAAAACCCAAAAGCAACCCAAGCATTATGTTATTAAATTTTCACCAGAAAGTAAGGACCCTGTTATTTAACAATGATACAAGCAGTGAAAAAAGCAGTCTACACACTGGGAAAACATATTTGTGATTCCCTTACCAAGCAAGGTGGCTGCATCTAGATCAAGAAACACCTCTGAACTAGCCACAAGCAGTCCCACAGTGTGACAAAATGACAAAAACTCAGTCACTTACGTAAGTGTGTGGATGGCTAATTAAACACATGGAAAGATCCTTACAGCCATTAGTCATCATAGAAATAATGCAAATCAAAGCCACACTGGCACACAGGACAAACAGACAGGACAGATGCCCTGGCAGGATGCACTGCAACCTCCTTAGAAAACTCAGCAAGTACAGTTCTAGTCCACAGTACCCCAGGTATTCATCAAAGAGAAGTGGAAACATATGCCCACTGAAGACACATTAGCAAGAGCCTTTAATAACTCATTTATATTATTATTTCTTATGGGCTTTGGTATTTTGCCTGCATGCACGTCTGTGTGAAGGTGTCAGATCCCCTGCAGGTGGAGTTATGGACAGTTATGAGCTGCCCCATGGGTACTGGGAATTGAATCAGCATCCAGTGCTCCTGACCTCTGAGCCGTCTCTCCAGCCCCAGAAATCTTACTTGTAAGAACAGACAAAGGCCAACGGAATCTTATTCCTAACAGGACAGACATGGAGACCTAACTTGAACCAGGAACCATCATTAGGATAAGTAGAGGAACAAAGTATAATTAATTCCTACAGTGGGCTACTACTCAACCATAAAAAGCAGTAAGTTTTATGCAGTAGTATGGCTGTCCTCCTATTCCTAGGCAGCATAGGAGTAGGCAAAATGAATGTACAGCAACGGAAGTTGATACAATAGTCATCAGACTGGAGAGAGGGCAGAGAATTTTCTAGAAATGAAGAAATAACCGGGGTGATGATCACATTTCACAATTATTTCTTGAGTTTTATTGAGTTATAACAGAGAATATATACATTTTGCTTTATGTAGTTTATATTGAACAAAAGACTACTTGGCATTTTAAAAAATGAAAGAGTCAGAAGTTCCCCAATATGATAATGTGTGTTTACGAAGAGGCTGCAACAGGTGTCATACTAATAGTGAAACATTGCAACTTCCTTTTGGGGTTGGGAAAGAAAATTAGAGACTCTATGCCTAGTGTTAACTATATAAATTCACCACTGTACAACATGCCCTAGCCAATATAAGAAAAAATGCATATGAATTCATAATGAGGGGCTGGGTAGGTGACTCAGTAGGTCAAACACTCGTCAAGCAAAGGTCAGGGCATGAGTGCAAATCTGCAGAATCCACATAAAGACAGATCTATAGCTGGCATTTGTCCTCCTAACACTTTTGTAAGGGGATAGGAGAAAAGAAAGGAAAATGCCTTGAGACCTGTGGGCCATCTAGCCTGGAATATAGAGCAGCCACAGTCAAGAGACCCTGGCTCGAACGGGGTGAGGTTGTATTCTGGCTTCTTCAGGTACTATGGCACGTGGTCATACTCACACGTGAATGATTAGGAACACACACACACACACACACACACACACACACACACACGTGCGCACGCAAAGATTTTCTAAATTAATAATGAAAAAGTAAAACTGTCATGTAGATGATATGAATGTTCGCATATAAAAATCCTAAATAACCTATAAACTATTTAAATTTAACAAGATCACTGGATTATAGACCAACATTCAAAAACCCAATATATATTAGAAACAATTGAGAAAATGTACCTTTGAAGTGTAAAGCAAAAGCTATCTGGCTATTAGAATACAGTCCAATAACAGAGTCCTGTGAGATTTCTGCGTGCCTGTGAGAGAGCTCTAAGAATAACATGTGTGACTTCAGTTTCCTCAAAACCACACAGTTGTTCTTGGGATGTGCCTTTGGGCCCCTCCAGGGTGCAGCAGGCAAGAGAGTGTTTACTGCAGGTCAGTCATTACAGCTATTTTTATTTATTTGTATGCCTGTATGGGCAAACATGGGTTTGCCACGTGGGACTTGTTCTTGTGATTGTCCACTGAACTTGGGTGACTCTTCTTAACCCTCAGAGTATAAATTGTCTGATGCTCTGAATAAAGTTGACGACAGCATGAGACTTTAAACTGCCTCATTTTTAAGCCCTGATCTCCCAGGTTCACACCACCAACTAGAGCAGTAAACACACATCATTCATATATGACTGATGACTGTAACTCTGTTCCTAAGTATGTAATGTATATAGCCATTAACCATAAGAATAAACAAGTTATAGTCATCTTACTTAACTGAATACTATATTGTCATAAAAATAAACTACTTTAACTCCACATAATAATATACATGAGTCATATAAATCATCTTGAAGCTGGGCAGTGACAACCTACACCTTTAATCCCAGCACTCGAGGCAGAGGCAGAGGCAGAGGCAGAGGCAGAGGCAGAGGCAGAGGCAGAGGCAGAGGCAGAGGCAGAGGCAGAGGCAGAGGCAGAGGCAGAGGCAG
>NC_034611.1:4285239-4302344 GCF_900095145.1 Mus pahari | reverse complement strand
ACACACACACACACACACACACACACACACACACACACACACACACACACACACAAGCACACATGTGCGCACGCAAACCTATCTCCAAAAAAAAAAATTTTTTTTAAATCTTGAATAAAAGAAGCCAGACATACAGGATTTTGCCACATGGTTCATATAAAACACAAAGACAGATGAAACTAATGGATGGTGACAGATAGCAGGACACTTGTTATTTCTGGAGGAAACAGGTGGTGCCCAGGAGGGCACAGGAGAGAGATCTGAGCAGCTGAGAGCCTCTGAGGGGAGGCCTGAGGGGACTCACATGGTCACGTTCATTTAATGAGCCATTTTGCGTGCATGAGTGTAAGGTCCAGGGTTCGTCCAGCACATACAGTTTTCCCATGTATGTTACAGTTGGATTTAAATAATTGTTGCTATTGTGTGCATTTACTGTTGCTATTGCCCTGACTAAATTGCAGGCTCCTTGAAGAGATGGTGTTTTAGATGAGCCCCCAGGTTAGACCAGCAAGTGCTCTTAGCTCCTGAGCCATCTCTCCAGTCCCTGGTGGGTCCTCTTGTGAAAAGACCCTAGAGCAGAGTGTGCACCTATAATCTATCACGATTCAGACCTGTTTCTTTGGGCTTTTTTTTTTTCCACCTTTAAAATTATGGTAGGATACACATAGCATAAATCTGCCATGGTGACCACTGTCAAGTATAGACTTCAGAGACATTTCAAGCATTTACCTTGCCACACAGCCAACTCCACTGTTCATCTCTGGAACTTTGTCATAAAATCATTCTGGACATGTTATTAAATGCACCCAGGTCTGAGATTCCCACCAGAGTCTTACACGTTGTAGTTTCAGAACCTTGAAAAGTATTTGCCAGGGGAAGTAAAACATGCTCAGCCCAGAGAGAAACAAAGTTGCATACAGAGAACGTCCTCTGTCTATGCCTTCCGAGCCCCACACCCACGAATCACACAGCTAGTCCTCCCTTTCCTGAGTTTTGTTTACAGTATAATCACATCTTTCATCACATCTGGATTCTACCATGCTTTGCTGTGTCCCTGCTCTGAAATCCTTCCTGCCATCTCTTTTTACTATCATTGGCCCCTGATCTCTTGTGGGAAATCTTCCTTCCCCTAAATAGTGTCTCCCTTCTATTCTTCTGTCAGACAAACTCTGTAACCTTTCATATTCCTAGCAGGGGAGTTTGAGCATTTTCCTATAGTGCAGCCATGTGAACTTGAGACTCAAAAGTTCTAGTCTGTGCTTGACAGAGTCCCTGCCCAAGTGCTCCTATGCTCTGCACATCTACAGATGTGCTCCCAGGATGTGCACCTAGAAATCTTCTCTCTCCCTCCCTCTACCCCATCTCCCCCCCCCACCCCCCCGTTTCTCTGTTTCTGTCTCCCTGACCGGCCCTCTCCCTTTCTTTTCTGGCCCTGGGGACAGAACCCAGGTCCTTGCTCCAGTTAGCCCTCAGCCCTTAGCACTATTCTTGATGTCACATGTTTTAGACGATAGCTCTATAAGAGTTTGAGGCCCGTACAAAGTTTTGTCTCCATACAGAAATAGGGTCCAACTCTCCACCAATCGATGCAAAACTAAACTTGTAGAAGTCCAGAAAGTTGTTTGTGCTTTGTACCCTGTACTTCAAAGCTTTTCTCAGAAACAGGAAAAGAAAGCCTTTGCCTTAGTTCCCAAGGGACTTGTTGTGTATTAGCCACCCTTCAACCTGGGATAAGGCACTGAACCTCCACAGATGGCCCGGGACAAACTTCTGTCCATTTATTAATCCAAACAAAACTCCCATCTCTTAATGACACATGCTAGGCACACGGTAAGTGTTTATCGACTGAATGATTGTGACTAATGAAACCATGACATCATGATACATATGTTTTATAAAATTCGATGTAATTGACAATGGGGATGCAGAATGTAAAGTTGGCTGGACAATCAAGGTAAAATATTTCTCTATTCATTATGAATAATTCTGGGTGGGGATATTGGATGGTCATGGCCAAACATCACAACACCTCTGCAGCCCAAGGGGGCACACTTTGCTGAGCCCTGGTCAGGACATGGGTGCTGTCACCTCGCGTTCTTCACAACTCTCTACAAGTGGCAACTTTGGGTGTGAGGGTTTGAATGAGAAATGTACCCTCATATTCTTGGGCATTGAAATTCTTGGTCCCAATTGATGGTGCTATCTAGATTTAGGAAGAAGTGTGTCACACAGGAGGTGGGATTTGCTGCACACGGGAGGTGGGACCTGCAGTTCAGCATGCAAGCCTCTTTCGTGCCCTGGCCAGCATGCTTCTGCTCGTTGCTATGTCTCCCTCCTATGTTTTCCTCTGGAAAACATAAGCCCCCAAAGCTACTTCCTTCTATAACTTACCTTGGTTATGGTGTTTTATCACAACAGAAATGTAGCTAATACATTGGGTTTCTTCATCTCAACCCCAAGACTTGTTTTACTTTCATGGGACATTATATTAAAAGACACAGTCATATCCCATGTAACAGAAGCATTAGTCTGTAGAAACTGGAGTACATTTTGTTTTATTTGGGCCAGGTCTCGCATTACTAAGCACACATCCCACAACTGAGCTATATCTGGGTTGCATTTTAAATCCCACCCTCATAGGTACTTTAAGTACATTTATTTTTTAAAAAATTATTTTATGTGTATATGTTTTTCCTATATTCATCTATAGGTACCATGTGTGCGCCTGGTTCCCAGAGTCCAAAAGATGGTGTTGGATCTCCTGGCAACCCGTATGGATACTGAGAACCAAACCGTGATCCACTGCAAGAGAAGCAACTGTTGGTAACTGCTGGGCCATATTCTTATATTACCTATGATTACAACTATCCCTAGTATGTTTAGATGTGTTCCCCAGAATTCATATGTTGACATCTTAATCTCTAAAGTCTTATGTGTTTGTTACTGAGGCCTTTTAGATTAGGCATTGCAGATTAGACAAGGCATGGGTGAGATCCCTGTGATCAAATGGGTGTGGGAACAGAAGACTAGAGCCAGCAAGCTTGCAGAGCCTCACCAAGTGATACCCTAAGTCACCTTTAGACTCTTCAGCATCTCCATCTGAAAAGATGCACCATATAAGGCTATTTTAACTTCCCAGCCTTCAAAAAACGTGAGTGAAATGAAAATTTTCCTGTATAAATTACTCAACCTGTAGTATTATGATAACAAGAAAAAACAAAACATAAAAAGCAGTTGAGACAGAGCGAAATGTGTGTTTATCAGAGTCCTTCAGAAAAATGAAAATAGATGTACACACATTTTATATATAGTTCATGTGTGGAGAATGAGCAATACACTTTATATATAACATGTATGTGTGGGGAATGAACCCAAAGATTTGCATATCAAGTCATTCAGAGACGAATCGATTCTTAAGGAACGCCCACAGCGTGAAGAGCGATCTACTCCCCCAAGTCTGCTGATTTGAATGTTAACCACATCTGAACATCTTCCATGTTCCGGAAACATCTAGAAAACTATGTAACTAAATCAAGTACTGTCATCTAGGCACTTGGGAGCAAGGTGAAGACATAGGACAGCAGCATGCCCTGGCTGGGACAGACAGACGCTAGACAGAGAAGGACCTCTTCTGCACACTGTACTTGAATGAAAACTACCACTGGGGTTGGTTTTGTTAAGGAATACTGCCTGATTTGCAGAAAGGTATACGCAGCAATGAGGTAGCAGTTACAATAATCAAATTGGACATTTTGTCTATAAAATACTTTATAAACAAAAACCCCACTGTTCTACGAATGACACATTAGTTTTAATAAAAATTCTCTAAAATGCAAAATGTCCTATTCACAAATGATCACTGTTTCTAAGCATACCGCCAACAATGTGGTCTGACTGTAGCTATAAAGAGAAGGCTCTTACTAAGAGGGTTGGGGCTCCCACAGGCACGAGTTCAAAGAAGAATCACAGTGCAACGGGATTTTCTGGAACTACATAAAGAACCAAATGCTCATATTCTTTTTAAGAAGCATCATACTGTATACTGAGAAAATAGCCCAAGTGTATTTGCCTTGAATTCACTGTTGCCTCCTTCTTGATTACTTCTAGGTTTTCATGTTAAACTTTAATGAGAGACATTTTTGCAATTCTTTTTTTTTTTTTTTTAATTTAACAAATCCAAATCTAATGATGCAATTCTCTATGGAGATTTTATGTTGGGTCTGTTTATTTTAAATATAATGTTTTTTTTTAAATGATCTAAAATGATCTCTTTTCTATGACATGCTCTGGCTAAGTCAGCAAAAATGTGTGTGGTTAGATCTATGTACTGTGGGATCTGTTGATCTAAGTCAGTCCCTGAGGTCCACCTGGCAGAAGGAGAGAAGAGAGTCTGGCAAGTGTTTTTCTGACCTACACACACACACACACACACACACACACACACACACACACACACACACACTAATGCATGTTTTTAAAATTTCCATGGCTTGAAATTTTTAACTGCATTTTAACGGTAGCTTAGAATAATGCTTTTTTTTTTTTTTCAATTCACAATATTTTTTTTTCTTCTTTGTCTCTTTGTTTTGAGAGGATCTTGTGTTTCCTAAGCTGGCCTCAAACTCTGCAGGTAGCTGAGGAAGGCCTTGAGCTGCTCTGTAGGTGTGGGACAGGCTATTGCAGAGCTGGGACAGCCAGCATGCTTGAAGCCAGAGGCCAACTCTCGGTGTTCTCAGAGCTGTTCATCATAGTTGTTAGTCTGTTTGTTGTTTTGAGATAGGGTCTCGTTATGTAGCCTTGTCTATCCTGGAAAGCCAGGTTGGCCTGGAACTCACAGATATCCACCTGCCTCTGCTTCCTGAGATTAAAAACCACCACAGGTAGCCTTCAACCTGTCTTTTGGAGACACTATCTGTGTGGTCTCAGAAGTGGCTGGCCAGTTAGCGCCAGGGATGCTCTTGTCTCTGCCTCCTGATGCCAGAGGTGCTGTTTTTCTCTACTTTAGCTGATAAGCAATTGCTCTACCATCATCTTAAACTTCTTATCACCCCACTTTCTGAGAGCGGGGATTACAGAGCGGCACCTCCCTCCTGGTTTCCGCAGTGCTGGGGATCCCATCCCTGCCTTCACCTTTATTTATTTATTTATTTATTTATTTATTTATTTATTTATTTACAATTTTTATGAACTATTTTCTTCATTGACATTTCAAATGCTATCCCGAAAGTTCCCTATACCCCACCACCACTGCCCTGCTCCCCTACCCACCTACTCCCACTACTTGGCCCAGGCCTTGCCTTATGCTAGGTCATATAAACTTTGGAAGACCAAGGGGCCTCTATTCCCAGTGATGGCCGATTAGGTCATCTTCTGCTACATATACAGCTAGAGACACGAGCTCTGGGGGTACTGGTTAGTTCATATTGTTGTTGCACCTACAGGGTTGCAGACCCCTCCTGCCATCACTCTTGAGAGTAGAGCCCTCCTGTACTTGAGCTGTCCCAGCCCACATCTCACTCCTTTACCCTATTCCCCCCTTCCCTACATAATGTTTCTCTTTCACGGTCGGTCTCTCCAACTATTTCCTCATATTTTTTCTTACCTTTAATGACTATCTTTTCCTATAATTCAAAGTAACAAATATCAGATGAACTTTTACCATTTTGCCCCAGTGGTCAGCCAGCTTCTCTGCCATTCCCTCTTACTTGACTCAGTGTCAAATAAAGTTGTTGATTCCTTCATAATAATTGTATGCTTCTTACTTTCCCGTTAAACACTAATCACAATAATTTTGTTTTGTTTTTTCTGGTTTTGAGAACGGAGAACAAGGCCTTGTCAGGAAAGATAATTGTTTCATCACCAAGGTGCTATAGTTTTTAAAACTGATTTTGGTAAGGCACAACGGCAGACCCCTGTAATTCCAGAAGTCAAAAGACAGGATTGCTGCAGGTTCAAAGATAGCTTGGTCTCTAGGTCTACATAGTGAGGCTCTCTTTTAAAACAAGCAGACAGTGGGCAGCAGGATAGAGCTAGCCCTTGACATGAGAATTACTGGTGAGCTGGCCCAGAGCAGGGAGAGCAGGAGAGCTGTCAGCTGACCAGCTCAGATACTCAGGTCCAGATCCAGGGCTTTGAATTGGCTCACTCCAGCATCTTCCTCATCGAAGAACTGCTGGAGTGCACGAAGAAGCTGGTGCTACAGATTCCAAACTACAGGATCTCCGTGACCCAGGGCATCAACAGGAGTTCTGAGAGGAGTCCCAGTGAGGATCCAGTATTAATAGAGTAGCAGAAGCCAGAGGTCTCAAGACAGACCAATGACTCACCGCAATGAATTTATTTGCAAGCAAAGAAGTGTGGACAAAAGGGTACCCTATGGGACACACGGTGACACATTGTAGCTTCCACAACAAGATTTTGTTTTTCTCTATTGGGGGACAAGTTGCAAGGATGTATTTCCTCTGTTGGGGGAGAGGTTGTAAGGGCAGAGGGAGGGTACGAGGGGAGGACAAGTTGAGTGGTATTGGGGGGCATGATGTGAAATTCACAAAAAATAGAAATAAAAAAGTTGAGAAAACAAAGCAAAACAGAACAAACAGGTAGATAGAAACCCGAAGAGCTGACTTGGGACCAAGTCAGCAGAAGAATGTGCTTTTATTCCCGCTGTGGAAGTAGCTCGAGTGCCTGCCCAGCTTGTGGGAACATCTGGGTTCAATCCGCAGTGCCACGCGTGGGAAAGGCTGTGCTGACTATCCCTGAGGAGTAGCCCCGAGGAGGCAGCACTCAGGACGGCCTCGAGGTCATGTGCAGCTACAGACAAAGTAGGAAGCCAGCCTCCCGAGATCCTGAGAGGGATCCCTCTCCCCCCAACAGAAAAAGGAAAGAAACTTAGTAACACGCTTGGAATTGGGTCTTAGCGTATTTTGTATGCAAGCAAAGCGTGCCTCTACCCTTTTGTTGGGCACACGGAGGTGGTGCTTGGATTTACTAGACTGCTTTTCCTGTTGCTGCTAGATTGCACAGCCTGGGTCTAAATCCCTACTGTAGGCACAATGCAGGCTTGGAGGGTAAAATTAGTTTTATGATCTCCACGATCTTGTCCAAAGAATGCTTGCTCTGCCAACTCCCACTGACGCCAAATGGAATTTTTTTTTTTCTTCAGATGCCAGGCCTTTTGTTCTCCCAAGCGCACTTGTTTTACAACAAAACTCCACTCAAAAATTACAACAACAACAACAACAACAACACATTTATTTTAACTCATTCACTAAGATAGAGGACTCTGTCTTGGCTAGAGAGGAAAATGCTTTCTGTTTTTGGAAAACGAAGTTAGACACACCCCTCCCTTCATAGTTCTGATGTCAGGATGACTCTGAGAAGCTGTGTGCTGAGACAAACATGACTGATGGCATGTTCTAGAAAAACAAGCAGAGAAAGGGGATCCCGAATGATTGCCATTGGCAGGTTCTCTGCTGGGGGGAAAGAGAGGTGGTTAAGTTTGAAAGGGTCCAACTCTTCCCTTAGGAGGCTGGGATTGGTGCTACAGGTAGAGAAGTATCCATTGTCTTTAAAAAAAAAAATTAAGAGGAAAATAGTATAAAGACTCATTAAAGACATAAACTTTATAGAGGAAGGAATTTAAAATTTAAAATTTCGCTGGGCAATGGTGGTGCATGCCTTTAATCCCAGCACTTGGGAGGCAGAGGCAGGCAGACTTCTGAGTTCGAGGCCAGCCTGGTCTACAGAGTGAGTTCCAGGACAGCCAGGGCTACACAGAGAAACCCTGACTCAGAAAAAACAAAAATAAATAAATAAATAAATAAAAATTTAAATTTTCAAATGAGGTCAGAGAGCCAGGGCTACACAGAGAAACCCTGACTCGAAAAAACAAAAACAAACAAATAAATAAATAAATTTAAATTTTCAGATGAGGTCAGAGATTCCACAAATGCTAGTAAAGGGACCCTGTGAGTTTCTTGAGTTATTTTACAGCCGTGCTTCCCAGAAGAGCCATGCTGAATGGCAATGGGGCTGGGGAGTGGGAGAGACCCTCCAAGGAACATACAGCTAGGCAGGCAAACAGCCAAATGTACTAGGTATGTATTTGGGCTTAAATGCTAGGAAAAAAGCTTTGGTGAAGAGTCCTAATTGGTGACTAGCGAGATAAGCGCTCTTGCTGTTCCTGCAGAGGACCCAGTTCAGCTCACACAGCCCTTGTCGGGGTCCCTATAACCACATAGGATCTTTAGCCTGACCTCCCAGAACCCTAGATTGTGAACTGAGCAAACCTTTGCTTTTTTTTTTTTTTTTTTTTTTTTTCCGAGACAGGGTTTCTCCTCTGTGGCTGTGATCCTATGTGGTTATAGAATTCTGTAGACTCCTGCAGCAGTACCATGCATCACATGATAAAAAGGGCACATGCCAAAGATAGCAGCAAGCTGACCTTGGGGTCAGGGCCATTCTCCGTATGACCACCAATATGTGAATGAACTAGTGCCTTCAGATGTCAGAGCCACCAAGACTTGCTCATCTCTTAAAGGTCTCACTTCACCATAAGCATGAAAATTCAACATGGCGGGGGGGGGCATCCAAACCATGCTCTTAATTTATTTATTTATTCTGCTAAATGTTTTCTTGGTAAGTTATAACTGGTTGTTTATGGTTGATCTTGTCATAAAGTCGGGGAAGTAACTTGTGACGTAAAAGGTCCTTGATAAAGATTGCTCTAAGCAAGTCACCACTCAGAAAGCTAATGCATATGTCTGCTTTATGGAAGGAGCCATGGAATAGGACAAAGACAGGTAGCATGGTGGCTGGCTGGATCCTAGCTGAATTTGATCACTTCCTACAAAATGTATAGAGTTCGTGGCAGGCGCTGGGGATGTAGCTCAGTTGTAGTGTTCCTGCTGAACATGCGTGAAAGCCCTGACTTCAGATCCCTGGGTCGGATCCCCTACACCATGTAAAATGGCACACACCAGTAATCCAAGCATTCAGGAGGTCAAGGCAGGGGGACCATAGTCTATATCATCTTTGGGCTACAGAGAGAGTTCAAGGCTAGCCCAGGCTACCTGAGACTGTCTCAAAAACAAATACAGAAAACAAAACAAAAAACACACACACACACACACACACACACACACACACACCCCAAATGGGATGTGCTCTGTTAAGCACAGAAAAGCACCATGGACCTCAGTCTACAGACTTATCCAATCACCTTAGAGTGTTCATAGTCCATGCTTGCTGAGGCAAGTGACAGGGTAGATGGATGCCATCCTCCAAGGTGAGTGATGGGGTATCCTCCATTTGTGCCCTTAGACAATTCCAAACAGATCTTGAGCAACAATTCCAATTTGAAGCTTAAATTACGTTAATAGGGGGTGCCCCATGATGTGAGAAACACACGCGCTACTTGCAGAGGTGATAGAGCAAGCAGATCAAGCATTTCCACCAGCTCTTTGTTGTGAGAATATTTAAAATCCGATGTTGCCGATTTTGAAATGCTCTACCATGTTTGGGCCTTATCTCTGAATAAAAAGGAAGGGAGGGAGGGAGGGAGGGAGGGAGGAAGGAAGGAAGGAGACCAGGCAATAAGGAGTTCCTGTGATAGCAATGATGCAGTGAGCACTTCTGCTTTCAGGAAGGTACCTTCACTAGGCACGATGAGTCTCATTGAGTCGTTAACACTCTCATCTTATCTCTAAGAACTCCAGTCTCCATGGCCTCCTCTGTTACCCGCTCAGCATTTCTCTATGGCCACACTTGAGAAGCTTGGTCACACTCTGCTGTGGACTCCCCTGTCATTCTCTCATTCTGCCTTCTTACTTTCTTTCTCCATTCCTCTTTTCAGCGCCATGCGCGCTAGGCGAGCTCTCTGAGCAGTGGCCTCAGCTCCCACCTTAGTCCCAACAGCTCTGACATCTCATCATTATCCACAAACAGCTCTAGTACCTCCCTGTCATCCACCTAGACCAAATCCCCACTTCCGTAGGCATTTGTGTTCATATTTATGTTCGCATTTCAGTATCTATAAGTATTTCTCCCCCTTTGTTAGACCCTCAGGCCATGCTCTGAGAGGCTGGGTGGTGGATCTGGGAATAGCCCAAAGGCCTAGAATCCCAGTGCTAAGGAAAGTGGACGGAGGAGAATCAGTTTGGGGTAGCCTCAGCTGCATAGTAGGGTGGAGTCTAGCCTGTGACAGCCTGTCTCAAAGGAACAAAACAAAACAAGCAAGCAACCAAACAACCAAAAAGAAACTTGGCCCTATCTTTAATTCAGGATCAATGAAGCAAATTTGGAGGTAGGGAAGGAAGATTAGGGACTTGGAATCACTAGTTTCTTGGGATTTCTTTGCTTATGTGAGCAGATCTCAAAGGGAAAAGAGTTTATTCTAGACCAAAGAAGAGTGACCATGACCCAGAAAAACATGAATCTAAGTTACCCCAAACTCCGTGTTCCAATGTGGAAGCAATCTTATGGACAGTGATAAATCAAAATATGTTTCAATTACTTCGCTGGCAACAGTAAGTAGGCTATTAGGACAAGCCAGTGACATCTCAGCTACAGGCTACATGCTATCTATCTGAGGGCCTCCCCATGCTATCTGAGGGCTGGCATAGACTGTGGTTTTGTTAAGTGAATATATTTCAAGAGGTTTTTAATCTGCTAGCCACGTGTTAACTCTGACATAGGAGTGAACAAGGAAAGATGTCCCAAGATAAATTGTAACTGGACTCTGGACCTGCGACCTCCTAACCTCTCCACACAAAGCTCAGCCTTGCAGAGGTTTTGGGAAAAGATGCAATTGCTTTCTGAGACTGTTGTCCACAATTCTCCCTGTTGACCAAGCATCACGGCCACATATTATGTATTAAATATTATAATACAATATTCTCTGTAGCTAGAAAGTCTTATTCTTAGGATCTGGTGTAGATGAAGCTGCAGAGCAGGTAGGAGAACAGTTCCCAGGAAAGAGGAATATCTGGCAAAGCCTTTCAGGAAGAAACACGTAGAACTATGCTATTTATATTTGGATATTTAATCAAACAGGTGTACTTGTGCACGCCTCTAATCCCAGCACTCTGGAAAGCAGTTGGATCCTTCAGTTCAAAGCCAACCTGGTCTACAAAGGGAGTCCAGGACAACTAGGTTTACTCAGAGAAATACTGTCGCAAAACATGAAAAAAAATTACTTTCTCTTATTTTTGCTTATTTTTTTCCAGATGGATATATGGATACAACACTCATGTGCTGTGACAGCCATAACTCTAGGAAAGACTGGCCTTTTTTATACCAAATGTTAATAACAGGGTTAGTTAGACCCTTTTCCCTTTCTGCCACCGCCATGCCATCCAGACTGAGGAAGACCCGGAGACTCCGGGGCCACGTGAGCCACGGCCACGGCCGCATCTGTAAGCACCGCAAGCACCCAGGCGGCCGCGGGAACACTGGAGGCAGGCATCGCCACAGGATCAACTTTGACAAATATCACCCAGGTTACTTTGGGAAAGTTGGTATGAGGCACTACCACCTGAAGAGGAACCAGAGCTTCTGCCCAACTGTCAACCTGGATAAACTGTGGACGTTGGTCAGCGAGCAGACGCGGGTCAATGCAGCAAAAAAACAAGACTGGAGTCGCTCCCATCATTGATGTTCGATCAGGCTACTACAAAGCTCTGGGCAAGGGAAAGCTCCCTAAGCAGCCTGTCATCGTGAAGGCCAAATTCTTCAGCAGAAGAGCTGGAGAGAAGATTAAGGGTGTTGGAGGTGCCTGTGTCCTGGTGGCTTAGAAGCCACACAGAAGGTTAATTAAATGCTAACATTTTCCACGTGAAAAAAAAAACAAAAACAAAAACAAACAGGGTTAGAAAGAAGAGACCAGATCTGTCAGCTGTTAGAACTTTATAATTCTCATAGGTATGACCATGCTTTCTGGTTTTAATGGTTAGAAATAAAGATGGGATTCTAGAAGGGGAAAACACTGTAGTTTGCCCATTTCCTTTTAATCAACAAATTACAAAAATTGTTTTTGAAAATTTCAGCTCCTCGCACCATACAATATTTTATATACTAATTTTCCCCCTTCCCTTCTCCCTCTTGCTCTGGCCCCACTCACTTCAGCCCATAGGTTTTTGTTTGTTTGTTTATTTGTTCGTTTCTCATTACAGATGATTGTAAGCAACCATGTGGTTGCTGGGATTTGAACTCATGACCTCCGGAAGATCAGTCAGTGCTCTTAATCTCTGAGCCACCTCACCAGCCCTTTAGATACTAATTTTTAAAAAAGATTTACTTATTTATTATATATAAGTACACTGTAGCTGTCTTCAGACACTCCAGAAGAGGGCATCAGATCTTGTTACGGATGGTTGTGAGCCACCATGTGGTTGCTGGGATTTGAACTCCAGACCTTCAGAAGAGCAGTCGGGTGCTCTTACCCACTGAGCCATCTCACCAGCCCTAGATACTAATTTAATCAAGAAAATTGAGTACTTAAGATAAAAACATGTAAAAGTCTCTTTCGTAGTTTGGATAAACGTTAACCGAATCTTTGTCTGTTTCGGTCTGGAGTAAGTGGACTTAAAGTCACATTGTTTGTTAAATATCTGAATGTGATATAGGACCTTCGACAGCTGTTCACAACTAGTTTATATTTAATTGATTTAATTAATTAGCTTTATATTTGTAATAATACAAGTGTTTGGGCACAGGTAATAGGACATGTGTGCGTACTTTTTGCTGTTGCTGTGATAAAACACATGGCCAAGGCAACTTAGAGAATGAAGGTTTTATTTGTGCTTATGGCTTCTAAAGGGTTGGGGTCCGTAATGGTGGAACCAGAGGGTGGAGTAGCAGGTGGCCGGCAAGCCGGGGCTGCTGGAAGCTGAGAGAGCTGAAGGTTCACATCCCATTACAAACAGGAAGCAGAGAGAATGAATGGTGGCTGGAGTGTGACTTCTGAAACCTCAACGCCACCTCCAATGCCATCCTTCTCCCAGAAAGCCATACCTTCTAAGCCTCCACACAGTGCCACCAACTAGGGTGGAAGTACTCAAACACCTTGGCCTATGGGGAACATTCTCATTCAAACACTAAAACACACACACGTGTGTGTGTGTGTGTGTGTGTGTGTGTGTGTGTGTGTACACGTGCACATGTGTATTTACAACCTGTTTTGGACATTTTTATCAAAATCTATGTATATAACATTACATTTTATAGCATGATGAATTCCTTATCTAATGACTCTAGTGATTGTTGCTTTATGTAAGCAATTAGCATTTTAAGGTTTTATGGAACACCTAAAGGACACAAAGATATGATTTTAACTTCTCTCTCTCTCTCTCTCTCTCTCTCTCTCTCTCTCTCTCTCTCTCTCTCTCTCTCTTCCTTCTCCATCAGGCCCCGCTTGCTCCAGCCCCACTCACTCTGGGGTTTTAACAGTTTTTAAGATGTTCAGCATAGCCAGGTTTATAGCAGCACATATTTATCAGGCTTTTTAACACATCAGCAAAATATTCACATTTATAAACATGTGCATTTTAAATGGGGCATGCCAAAAATAATAATTTTAACACACAGTAAAAATGTTCTGAAAGAAAAGAATGGCCACAGATTGCTAAATGTGTTTGTTTTTGTTTTGTTTTGTTTTGTTTTTGCCACAAACACTATATGAAAATGAACATCATAGCTAACATGGCACCATCACATGGTATCTGGGCGCGTGGGGTAAACAGGCAGAAGATGTATGTCCCCATCCCTTTCTGATGTGACAAAAGCTTAGTAGATGAAAGGGAGAGTTCTTTTCTGCCAACTGAAGGTAATGTCTCTTCCTCTAGTTCAGAGAAAAGCAGCTGAGGGGCAATGGCTTGACTGAATTTTTTTTTTTCAATGTTGCTTTAGGTCTTTTTTTTTTTTTTTTTTAACTCTTTTCATTTACAGTGAGGCTAACTTTTATTTCCCGTGCTTGCATTTGTATCTAAAAAGAAAAACAAAGGGAAAAATAAAAAGAAATATAGTTTTTATTAGGCCTTATCTACTGGCTTGGTGTGGCCTGTATCTTGGGCTGAGCCACACTGGCCTGGCCCACCCAGCCATTTACCTAGTCTTCAGTCATTACTAATGTCAGGTGGATATGTTCTTTTGTTTTTGTTTTTGTTTCTTGTTTTTTTAAACCTCTCATAAAGGGAGGACATGTGGAGTTTAAATATGTCTAGTATGATCTTAAGTCAACCTGGTTTTCGGAATATCCTAGGGGAAGAAAGCCGGGACAGTCCGTGTGCCGTATACCGCCTGCCCCAAGCTTTACAGACCGCGAAGGAGACAGGCGAGAGAGCAAAGCAGAGGGCGCCTTCAAGGCTTCAGATTAAGAAAAATTAAAGAAGCAGTTACTATTAATGTGATTCTCCACTGTCAGACTGCCCTCTTAGTGTCGGAAGCTGGCTAAGGAAATATTAGGGAAATCAGCTCTTAGGATTCCCTAGAAAAGCCGTGCACTCTCCCATCTGACCCAGAAACAGAGTGGATGATGAGTCTGAGGCAGGGGGCGGGGCGGGGAGTTATTTTTGACCCAGTAGTGCTAACAACATTAGTGGGTCTCTGGCTGGAAAACAGAAGCAAAGAAACCCAGTGCAACATGCAAGCTGCTCCGAGGGTAGACCAGCCCGGTCAGGGAAAGGGACCAGTTATGCTTGGTCTTAGCACACACACCCCAGGAATGTTAGCGGTGATGGGGACAGACCATCTTTAACAGCGCGAGAAGCCCTCTAAGCTTTAGGGACCTCACCTCAGGCCAAACTGGGCTTGTACTTTCAACCCTGAAAGGAATTTCATAGGACCAGCTTGTGCAATGAGGACATATTGACGTTTTCGTACTTACGAAGGTTAGAAGAAAAATATATAAGACGCATCACGAAATGAGATTTGGGACGGGGGCAGGGATAGTGTTTGAGAAAGGTTCTCATTATATAGCAACAGGAGAACACAGAGTATAGAATCAATTAAGCAGGGCTTATAGGGGTTCACAGAGACCGAACCGACAATCAGGGAGCCTGCATGGGTCTGAACTAGGCCCTCTGCATATATGTTATGGTTGTGTACTTCTAACATAGGAGCGGGTGTATCTCGGACCCTTTTCCTCCTACTAGGTTTTCTAACTCAGTCCTGATATGAGGGTTTGTGTCTTGTCTTATTGTAACTTGTTGTGTAGTGTTGGGTTGATATCCCTGGGAGGCCTGCTCTTTTCTGAAGGGAAATGGAGGCAGAGTGGCTCTTGGAGAGAGGGGAAGTAGGAGAGAGTGGAGGCTGCACTAGGGATGTATTATTGTATGAGAGCATTAAAAGAAAATAAAAAGGAAGATGCAAACTCAGAGAGAGATGAGAGCCGGGGGTTAGTCTCAGAATTAAACCGGTCTGTGGTTTAATATTATTTAATTTAATAACAAAATATTATTTTATTTATTTATTTATTTTTGTTTGTTTTTGGTTTTTTCGAGACAGAATTTCTCTGTGCAGCCCTGGCTGTCCTGGAACTCACTCTGTAGACCAGGCTGGCCTCAAACTCAGAAATCTGCCTGCCTCTGCCTCCCAAGTGCTGGATTAAAGGTGTGCACCACCACCGCCCAGCTATTTTATTTATTTTTAAGACCCTCTTTAATTCATATGCAGTTTATGTAATCCTTATTATTTCAAAAAGCACCGATCTTATTTTCAATGGTTTAACATTCCAGTGAAAGCAGGCTGCCCAAGTGTGATTTAAAAGAGGAACAAAACCCAAAAACATTTATTGTCTAAGACTTTTAGTTAAGCACAAAAATAAATGAACGAATGAGTGAGATAGTGAATGCTACCCCTGAAGAAGAAATTTACTTTTCTTTAGAAAATTTAGATTTTCACTTTTCTTTTCTTCTTCTTATTTTTTTTTTATTTGTGAGTTGAATTAATACATGACTCAAACATCAATACAGCTGGAATATAGAACATCCATTTGGTTTTCTCCTAATGCTCTCCTGATCCTTACATGTGAGGTGGAAGCAGTGTTGAGGCACACGAGGCAAAGTACTGGTGACTAACCCAGAATGTTTTCCCAGGTCTGAGCGCTGGGAGGCAAGTGAAAATAAAGGTCTAGACTGAAATGGTTCCAAAGAAAGCAAACAAAATAGATACCTTCAACCAAATATTCCCAAGCAAGCCCCAAACAAAAAGGTATCTATCAAGTAGGTTCCTTAAATAACCCCAGAGTAAACAAAGGAACCCGAGAGGGCCAAATCCAGGGAGGGCCAAAGGAACTCAGCACAATCCACCCGAGGAGACAAGGTGGGTGGCTGGGATGTGTGGTCCACTCATGTACCATGACTCCTGTGAAATATGGTTTACTGTCAGGGTGCCTATGTTGGGGTACCTGCTAATGCAAAAACACAACTTTTGCTACAAAAGGGCTAAGAAATAATTTATTCTGGAACCAAATGAGTGACTATGACCTAGAAATACATTTTTTCTACCCCAAAGTCCATGTTCCAATGGGAAAGCAGTTTTATGAAGATTTCATAGTAACTGAACAATGATAGTCATAAATCAAGGTGATTTTCAATGACATTAGTGGGAATGTTAAGTATGTATTACCATGAAGCAGAGAAATCTCTGCCACAGGTCAGAAGCTGTCTGATGGGACAGGCTTTGGGTTGTCAGAAACTATCATTTTTGTTAAGTGAATACATATCAAGAAGTTTGACAAGGTCTTACTGCGTAGATCTGCCCGCTTTGGAGCTCTTTGTGCAGAACAAGCTCACAGAGATCTTATGGCCTCTGCTCCCCTAGTACTTTCTATTTATCAATCACCAGTTGTTAGTTCTGACTCAGAGAAGGACAAGGAACAGCCAGCTATTTAGGAGACTAAAGATAGCCCAAGGCAGATTGTAGTTAGTCTCTGGGCCTACAATACTTAGTCCTCCATAGCAGGGGGCCTCAGTTCAGTCAAGCAGCCAGGAGAAGGTTCGGTTTTAAGGTGAGGTCACTTTCTGGGAACTTGGGTTCACATGTCAATTCAGCAAATATTTGTAAGCCTTTTCTTTTCCTCTCCTCTCCTCTCCTCTCCTCTCCTCTCC
>NC_034611.1:4280441-4285064 GCF_900095145.1 Mus pahari | reverse complement strand
CCTCCCCTCTCCTCTCCTTTCCTTTCCTCTCCTTTTCTCTCCTTCTTGCTTGCTTTCTTGCTTTCTGCTTTCTGTTTTTTGCTTTTTGTTTTGTTTGTTTGTTTGCTTGTTTTATACAGGGTATCTCTGTGTAGCCCTAGCTGTCCTGGAACTCTGTAGAGCAGGCTGGCCTCGAACTCAGAGATCTGCCTGCCTCTGCCTCCCAATTGCTGGGATAAAAGGCGTGCACCACCACTGCCCAGCAAAAGCTTTTTTCTTTAGAACAAAATACAAAACAGCAAGAAGAAAGAAAACAAAAAGAAAAATGGAGGTTAGAGTCATAAAAAGAAGGGTTAAAATTTTAGGCTCAAGGGCTGGAGAGATGACTCAAAGGTTAAGAGCACTGTCTGCTCTTCCAGAGGTCCTGAGTTCAATTCCCAGCAACCACATGGTGGCTCACAGCCATCTGTAATGGGGTCTGATGCCCTCTTCTGGTGTCTGAAGACAGCAATGGTGAATACGTAAAATAAATAAATAAATAAATAAATAAATAAATAAATAAATATATCTTATATTAAAAATTTCAGGTTCAAATCCCCAGGGCTTGCAGCAGCAGTCAGGGGGAAGCTCCTCCCTTCCCCATCCCTGCAAACCCTCCTCACTCATTGGTGAATTTTGTGGGTGGGGGTCGAGTGACCCTTTCATGGGGTCACCTAAGACCACCAAGAAACAGATATTCACATTATGACCCATAACAGTAGCAAAATTGCACTTATGAGGTAGCATCAGAAATAATTTTTTGGTTGAGGGTCACAGCAACAACATATGGAACTGTGTTAAAGGATCGGAGCCTTGGGAAGGTTGAGACGCTCTGCATTAGTAGAGAGAGTTTATGAGCAGCAAGGGCCTGTGGGCATTTCTCAGATGCCTTCCAAGCAGTGGTCCAAGGCTTGCTCAGAGGAGGGAACGCACACAGATCTGACTCCTCCGTGGAATGGTCTCCATTGCCTTGAGACTTTTCAAATAAGGTTCCCCCCACCCATGGACTAAGTAGAGGCAGAGGGGAGATTTTAGATGCTAACTAGATACATAGCAAACCTTGTATATATATAATATTGATCTAGTGTTTAGCATACCGGAGGCCCTGGACACACATTACAAAAATATATGGTACTGAGTACATCACGTTCACATGACTTCTTTACGGGCACTGGGAGATGTACTAAAAACTAAGCGCACTGGAGAAGATCTTTGTGGGTTTTCTGCTGTGAGAAGTCTCCCATGTCACTCCAGCTGGTCTACAAGCCCTGGGTGATCTGCTTCAGCCTCCTCCAGTAGCTCTAACTGTGGCCTCACACCACTGGCCTGGAGATGCGGTCACGCTTTCAGTTCGCATTAGCCACTGTGAGCTCTGTGGTAGCTGAATGCTAGCAGCTCAGAAGCTATGAGCTACGAGCAATGGCTCCTTCATCTATCTGTCTAATATTATTTGACCCAAATTCTTAGAGACCAGAGTCCATGGCTACATATCTGTTTTGATTTTATTTTAAGATAGGGTCTCGTGGAGCAGGAGAGATGGGCCAGTGGTAAAGGGAACTTGCTATTCTTCAAGGGGTCTTGAGTTCAGTTCCCAGCACTCATTCAGGAGGCTCACAACTGTTAGTAACTCCAGCTCCAGAGGATGGGTTCCTTTAGCCACCCCAGTCACCTGCGCTCATGTATACCCACATTCAGATTCACAACCTACACATAACTTAAAAAAATACAAATAAAAATATTTTAGAATAAAACGTATTTTTTTAAAAAAATGCGCTCTCATTAGCTTTAGATTTCTGGTTTGTGCACACACACACCACTGCACACAGCTTGCCCGTCTTTCCTACTTACTGTCTGTTTGTTTGTTTACTTATTTACTTTCTTATTTGTTTATTTTGTTCCTAGTATCGTGCCTAGCATGTAGTAAGCTCAATAAATCTATCTGGGTTAAATGAATACGGAATGGATGAATGGGCCAGGCAGTGGGCAGTGGTGGTATTTGCAGCCTTTAATCCCAGCACTCAGGAGGCAGAGGTGGGGGAGTTCTGTGAGTTTGAGCCCATCTTGTCGGCAGAGCAAGTCAAGTTCCAGGACAGCCAGGGCTACACAGAGAAACACCATCTTAACAACAACAACAACAACAACAACAACAACAACAACAACAACAAGGGAATGAATAACTGAACATGGTGGTAAGGCTTAGTGAGACACAGCAAACTTAGGAACTGGTTTTGTTTTTAAACCAAGAAAGCCAAAATTTGATATGTAATACATTCTAACCCCTAAAATATTGTTAGTTTGATATTGTGCTAAAGAGTAATTCTCAGTTAAATGTGGTACTCTTATTTTCCCCCACAACTGAAAATTAGAGTGTATTTTATTAGATGGTAAAGCAGGTGCTGATATTTTTAAAGGAGGTCTCAAAGGCAGCAGTTAATAGTTCTATGGGGGCGGCATGAGAAATTCATTGAAAAGCAACCTGAGATAGAATTCTTGTTTTGTTTAGAGATGTAGAACAAGCCGCTGCCAACTTGTGGCCAACCTCCTGATTTTGTCTCTCAAGTCTGGGATTTCAGACATGCACAGCCACATTGGGCGGAGACTTTAAGTAGACGACTTTTACTTTCAAGAGGAAGGATCTCCAGGTAGGTGATGCGTTCAGCAGAGGCCCTCCTCACACCAAATAGATAAGACATGATATCTCCTCTTCATCTACCAACCTTACACCTATTTAAAAGCCGTCCATTTACGCAGATTAAGTTCCTTCTCCTCCTTCCCCCTCTCCTCCTCCCCGTTTGTTGCTATGGGCTGCAGCCCTGTAGCCCAGGCTGTTCTGGAACTCGCAGTGATCTCAGCTCAGGTTCCTGAGCGGCGTGCTTGCCGGAAGTGCCATGACACCCAACTACTTGCATTAGTTTTCTTTTAGAATGCTCAGCAAGATGAGTGTCACATGTACCTGCATTTTCTTCCCCAATCAGAAGCACACAGCTCAATAACATACTTCCAGAAAGTTCTAAGTATCTTTCCAACCCACTGAAGACAGCTACAGTATAATTACATATAATAAATAAATAAATCTTAAAAAAAAAAAAAAAAGAACACAGGCTACTCTTCTGAGGACCCAGGTTCAGTTCCCAGCACCCACGTGGCAGCTTATAACTGTCTGTAACTCCATTTCTAGGGGACCAGTCATCCTCACACAGAAATACACACAGGCAAAACACCAATGCACATGAGAGAGAGAGAGAGAGAGAGAGAGAGAGAGAGAGAGAGAGAGAGAGAATAATAATTATTAATTATTATTATTACTATTATTATTTTGTATAGAGTCTATCACTTAACCTGGAGCCTAGAGATTGGGCCAACAAAGGCCAGGCATTGAAGATTATGCTCTTTTCTAGGTTAAAGCTACACAAGCTGTATTCTTCTAGATAGATCAGCTCCTCTTTGGAAAGTTCTCCATTCTCGGGTCCCACTGAGAGACCTGACTTTTCTGCAGGGGATGTTTTGTTGGTAGCCAAAGGACCATCAGAACCTTCCTTTTTGCCCCTCCCCTTTTTTTGTTATGCTTTGCTCTTTCCTTGGTCTTTTCCCCCTGCGTTTCAATCATGGACCTCACAGGTTTCTTAGCTTTTTCCGAATCTTCAAATTTCTTCATGGTGGTGGGAGCACGGATCTTACCGCTCTCCTCTGGTTCACGACGGAGCCGCAGGAAGTCATTTTGGAAATCAAAATTGCCATTCAATAGACTTAAAGCACTCTGTTGTTGGATCTCTGCGCGGTACTTATCCCGGAATAGCCGGTGCACATCTGTCAATTTGTCTCCATAGGTCAATGTGATAATCTTCTGAAAGCCAACCACAAACACCAGCTCAAACTGGTTGTCCAGTTTCTACTTGAGTGTGAAAGCCTCACGAGTGAGAGTTATTATCCCCCCCCCCCCTGTTCCTGCAGCAGTACGGAACCAATCAACGCATTCACGGGCCGTGCACGAGTCACTCACGCCCTGGAAACACCAGAGCACAAACCCTTCCTTTGAGAAGATGGTGAAGAAGTCAAGCATGACTGAAGCGGGAGAAGACTTGGGGCGGAGACCAGCGCCTGGAACTCCGCCAAGTCCGTCGCCCCGCTTCCTGCTGTGCAATGCGCTGGACACGTAGCCCCCATACTAGTTTCTTGTCTTTGCTATAATGTATTAGATAAAACTTACTCAAGGCTCTTACTTTGAAAATACACTCCTGTGCCTGGGAAGTCCGGAGCTTGAGGCCACATTGTTACCAATTAGGAAGCACAAGCGGACTTAATGCTAGTCTCATTCCCTTCCCTTTCTATTCAGTGGAGGGCCCAATACAACTAGGAGGGGATCTTCAACTGCAATTGACATAATCTACAAGATCCCTCACAAACTTACCCAGAGCCTTATTTTAGAAGACAAGGTGATTCCAGCCAGATATTAAATTGACAAATTAAATTGACAAATTTAAATATTAAATTGACAAACTATATTAACTGTTACCCTTTGCTTTTCTGGGGTGGGGCTCACTCACCTATGCTAAGAAAATGCTAATGCCTTAGCCCTTCCTTCCTTCCTTCCTTCCTTCCTTCCTT
>NC_034611.1:4274955-4280285 GCF_900095145.1 Mus pahari | reverse complement strand
CCTCCCTCCCTTCTTTCTTTCTTTTCTTTCTTTCTTTCTTTCTTTCTTTCTTTCTTTCTTTCTTTCTTTCTTTCTTTCTTTCTTAAGACAAGGTTTTTCCATATCCCTCTGGCTATCTTGGAACTAGGTATGTAGACCAGGCTGGCCTGGAACTCACTGAGATCCACCTGTCTCTGCCTCCTGAGTGCTGGTCTTTCTTCTTTTTCCTTTTTTAAAGATCTACTTATTTATTTATTGTACACTGTAGCTGAACAGATGGTTGTGAGCCTTCACGTGGTTGTTGGGAATTGAATTTTTTATGACCTCTGCTCAATCCCCGCTGCCCCACTCGCTCAGTTCAGAGGCGTCAGATCTCATTCCCGGTGGTTGTGAGCCACCACATGGCTGCTGGGATTTGAACTCAGGACCTTTGTAAGAGCAGTCAGTGCTCTTAGCAGTTGAGCCATCTCGCCAGCCCCTGAGTGCTGGTCTTAAAGGCGATGCACCAGCATGCTCAGCCTTGGCCCTGTTCTTACATTTTGTCATGACGGCAGTAAGGAGGGTTCAGCTCTGAACTCTAAGGCAAAGCAAGCTAAATTCCATACAGAGGCCAGCACTTGCTTTTCCTAAGCGTCCCAATTATTTCTAACTTACCTTCTTGGCAAAATGAGCTCAAAATGAGCTCCAATGGCAAAGCGCTCTCACCCTCCACTCGGCCCCGAGGAAAGTAGCACAGACTCCCAAGCACTCGGTAGTCACTTCTATCTCAATGATTCCCATTATCTGTCCAGTAGCACTGCAGTCCTCATAGTTCTATTAGTTGACAGTTAGCAATGTCACCAAAGGCACATGGTTAATTTGTGCACTTGGGAAAGTTTGATCACTGTCCATGGTAAAGATGGTGATGTCAGCACTCGCCTGAGCCCCTCATACCTGTGTTTAATTCCTCACTTTCTGTTCTCTCTTCCAACCCTCTTCCAGGACTGCAACCATCACTCCACTGGCTGCCATGATTCATTAGCTCAGCATTATAATTTATAACTAAGCTAAAATGAACCCTTTCTCTCAATTAAATGCTTGTTTGATTTCTTAACTGGAAGGCAAAGAAATAGGAGGAAGAAGCTACACCAGTCACTGGGAAGAACTTGTAATTGAGTCATGATTTGAAGATTATTTTTCATATTCCACAGGCTAATTGCTAATCGGCTCAGGGATCCAAGAGTCCAGGAAATGAAGTTAAAAAAAAAAAAGAGGTGTGCTGATTTTAATAACTGCTGCCATTTCCTCCCCTCCCCTCTCTGCTTCCTCTAATTAATAGGTGGATGTGAAAAACCAGATCTAAACTAGAGATCACTACTGATAAATGTTCCAAAAAGCTGTGTGCTTATTTTCAAAATCAACAGTAATTTAAGTTACATTTTTCCAAAGACATTAAAATATTATCTAAACTGTATCTTCTGAGAACACAAGTTTATTCTGGCCTATGATTAGAATATGTAAAAATTGTGTATTCATATAAATAGGTGGCTAAAAATGTCAAAAGCCTATAGCTGTGCAATTTTGATGGTTTGTGATATGAAGTAAATTTTTACTCTTTTGTATCTTTTTTTTTTTTCCTGAGACAGGGTTTTTCTGTGTAGTCCTGGCTGTCCTGGAACTCACTCTGTAGTCCAGGTTGGCCTCGAACTCAGAAATCTGCCTGCCTTTGCCTCCCAAGTGCTGAGATTAAAGGCATGTGCCACCACTGCCCGGCTACTTTTTTGTATCTTGTTTGCTATTAAATAAGTGTTTATAATGAATACATAATAAAGAAATTATTTCTATTCCTTTCCAATATACAGTGTTCTGCTGAACTTGAAGGAATGTTCTGGCACTTTGAAAGTATTTTTTTAAGATGTGATACTTAACACAAAGTCGATACTTCATTTTGTAAACAGCATATTTTTCTTTCTCTTGACATCACCCAAGGAAAATGTTGTATCTTGGAACTCAGAATGGACATGGACTCATCCTTGCTAGAGTCAGTATGTCATCCTAGTGGTACTTACTGATTGATTGCCACAAAGGTGCTTTCCTTTGCTTTGTGAAGCTCTTGTACAAGAGAGAAAGAAAAAGAAATACAGTATTAATGAAAGATGTTTACTCTGAAATGTTCTCAAGGCACAAATGTCTGTTCCAGACTCTCAGGAAGCAAGTTAGTCTTATAATGAAGTATGAGTGCTTCAGGTTACATGCACATCAGTGCTTGAAGATGCGTAGATAATTTTAATACCTAGTATTTATTTTATATGTAGGTTTGCATGGCCATCTTAATTAAAACATGTAAAGTGCTCTATTAACTCATTTCTACTTATATAGTTAGATGTTGCAGCACTTGATACAATTTCACAGTTTTCTAAATGCCTTTTATGTATATACCTCTATGATTCCAAGATACTGAGTTGGTTGAAGGATATAACTTTTTAGGTACAGTACTTGCCTAGCACGGTCTTCAGCACCACTAAACCGAGTGTGGTGCACACCTCTAACTTTAGTCTTCCTAGTGTGGGCAGGAAGATCTGAGGTTCAAGGTCATCCTTTGCTACATAGCAACTCTCAGGTCAGCCTGAGCTACATGAGACCTTGCCTCAGAAAATGAAAATATTAAGAGATGGAGGAGTAGTTTCTAATTCATTCATGTATCTGAAATACACCTTTTGAGAAATCTGAATAGAGCACCAGATTGAAGGTCCAGGTATAACCAGAATAGTAAGTGATGGGAGATTGTCCCTAGTGGGAGCCCAGAAGTCAAAAGAGGAGAAAACCAAGCTAGGGGTTAATGAAAGTGCACAGATGACACCATCAAGAAAAAGAACAGTCACACATCACTGTTAGGAAGGAAGATGGAGCAGCCACCATGGGAATCAGTGCTAAGCTTCTAAAACTAGAACCAGGACTACCATATGACCCAACCATAGCATCTTTCTCCAGAGGATTCTAAACACACTGTAGAAATACCTGTACACCTGGGGTTTTTCTTATAATATTCATAACAGCCAAGACATGGAACCAGCCTTGAAGTGAAATGTGGCCATTTACACAGCAGAGCTTTACTGAGCTGGAAAAAAGGACGAAACAATATTACAGACAGAATTGGAAGTTGTTACACTAAGTAAAATAAGACAGACTCAGAAAGACACACACCACATGCTTTCTCTGGTGTGGAGTGACATGTCTTTCCTTGCTGTAACAAAATACCTGGAAAAGCAAGTTAACAGAGGTAGAGGAGCTTGGTTTTTTTGTTTTTTTGTTTTTTTGTTTTTTGTTTTGGGGTTGTGGGGATTTGTTTGTTTATTGTTTTTTGTTTGGTTTGGTTTGGTTTGGTTTGGTTTGGTTTGTTTGTTTTTTGGTTTTTTTTTTTTTGAGACAGGGTTTCTCTGTGTAGCCCTAGCTGTCCTGGAACTCATTTTGTAGTCCAGCCTGGCCTCGAACTCAGTAATCTGCCTGCCTCTGCCTCCCAAGTGCTGGGATTAAAGGCGTGGGCCACCATGCCCAGCTAGAGGGGCTTGTTTTAGCTCATAGCTTAAGAAGTGTAGAATTTATCATGGCAGGAAGAGGCAACACAGTGGCTGTGATGTAGCTAGTCACATTGTGCCCCCAGCCCAGAGACAGAGAAATAAAGTCTGGGGTTTCCTTCACTGTTTCCTTTTTATTTAGTGGGAATCCCAGCCTAAGGGATGGTACCGCCCATGTTCAGAGTGGGCCTTTCTCAGTTAAACTTTTCTGGAAACACTCTTAAGCACTAATGCTCAAGGTGTGTTTGTTAGGTGATTTTAAATCTTCCTGAGTGCAAAATCAAGGTGACTCATCCTACTAGAATATAGACTTGGTTTGTAAATACATGTGCATACACACACACACACACACACACACACACACACACACACGTGTGTGTGTGGGGGGTGGGAAAGCAGAAAGTGATCTATGGGATGAGAGGAAGAGGTGTAAAGACAGGACTGGGAAACTAGACAGGGTAATACATTTGATATGAGAGCTGGAGGGACTCTTTCAGGAGGAAGGTGGCCAGCAAGAAGGGATGGTGATGGGGGTAGATAGTGGAGGGGCAAAGAACAAAATAAAGAGACAGCATGAGTAAAGACATCACACTGAAAACCATCACCTTATTTGTTGTCTAAAACAATTACAGTTTAGAAAGCTCTCAATTCCCCTGCCTCTGCCTCCCAAGTGCATGCACCACTACCAGCCAGTTTTTGCTTTACTGAGATGGTAATCTCTGATTTTGTCCACTAATGGAGACTAATACTGGTGTTATATTGAACTATTTGCTGATGTTCATAATGGAATTCTGTCCTATTTATTTTCAAATTCATTGATGATTTTCCTGACAGGTGATTCTGAAGTAGATGCTTTTCATTTAGAAATGTGCTATTCCTGCAGGCCTCTGGGTATGCTCTGCCAATGCCATAGTTCTGTGGAATAGCTTTTCTATGACTACTTTGTTCATGTCTGATTCCTGGGTCCTGGGTTATTATAGGTGTGAGTCATCACACTTGACTGGAATTTCAGAAGACAGGACCTTCATTCCAAGGCTGTAGTAGGCCAGGTAAAGTATTCCTCTAGCTTAGAAATGGGGATTCTTGGGATTAACCCACAGATTTTTTTCAAATTTACACTCAATTCAATTTATAAATAATATGTAATAAAATAATATCAATAATTAAAATTAAATTTTAATGGCAATTCTATATATGTATATTTGAAATATACATGTACACATAGGTGTGTGTGTGTATGTTCTGTGTCTCCCCGTAAGTTTAGACTTAGTGAACATACTTCAAACTCAGGGCAACTATATTTCAGTGTACCTTTTTCCCTCTGAACTTCAAAATCTATTCTTTGGTTTATGTAGCAAATTTTTAACCCAAAAGATTGATTCACATGTATTTCTTTGGAAGATGTATGTGTTGCTTGGAAATTCTGTTGTTTATATATTGATTACAGGCTATATTTACATTAGTAAACTGAGAAAGCACATCACAAACTGGCTTTAGCAATAGCTGTATTTTTACATATCTGTCTTTGGGAAAAGCTTGTTGGAATGTCTATATTTTACTTTCTAATCTCTTAATTTCCTCCATAAGTGACTCAGTAAATTGAATTTATAGTTTTTCTTTCCTCTCATCAAACTACATGAATAAAAAGTACTGTGGTCTTATACTTCTATTTCCAAGAGAAAGAACATGAGGATTGGTAGAATAATGGGCACTGGAGATGGTGTAGAATATGTTTGTTGAACATCTTGATGTCTTTCCTTTTAAGCAGAAGACACTTGAAAGAGAGAGGGAGAGGGG
>NC_034611.1:4257368-4274287 GCF_900095145.1 Mus pahari | reverse complement strand
AAAAGAAACTTTATATAAATTATAGATGCACAGAAGTTAATTTTTTTAAAGATTTATTTGTTTGTTTGTTTATTTGGTTTTTTGAGACAGGGTTTCTCTGTGTAGCCCTGGCTGTCCTGGAACTTGCTCTGTAGACCAGGCTGGCCTCGAACTCAGAAATCCACCTGCCTCTGCCTCCCGAGTGCTGGGATTAAAGGCGTGTGCTGCCATGCCCAGCGGGGATGCCACTTTTTGAGAGGAGAAGCAGAGCGCCTAAGAAGAGATGACTATTTTTGGATGTGCCAAGTGTGACTTCAAGACTTTGGAATGGAATGTCCACAAGGCAGGATGATCTCTTGTGATGTCCAGGAAAAGCCCTCTGCTAGAAGAGGGACATATGCATGTAACTGTAGTGGTCAAGAGGAAGAAGCAGGAGGAGCATGGCTACTTCAAGGCCAGCCTGTTCTATATAGCAGTTTCAAGACCAGCTAGGGCCATGTAGCGAGACCTTGATAGAGGGAAGGAAAGAGAGGAGAAATTCTTGCTAACTAGATTCTAGAGTTGAGTCTGGTGACGTGGCTCAAAGAGTAAAATGCTTACCATGAAAGCCTGGCTACCAGAGGGCAATTCTAGGAATCTACCTAAAGGTGAAAGGGAGTAAACGGAGTCCAAAAAGTGGTCCTTGGACAACCACATTTGCAGTCCTTCCCAGTCACACACACACACACCCTCCACCACCACTAAAAATAATAATGATGATGATAATAATAATAATGATACTATCAGACTTAAGTCATTAGACAAGTAAGACGCATTAGCAATATTTGATGTCACTAAGATCACAGGATGAAATTGCAAGGCCATGTGACAGATGTTTATGGATCTAATGAACAAGTAAGTGACAGGGGAGACAAAAACACACAGCCGAGGCTCAGCGAAGTAAAAACTCCTACATACTCAGAGAGCTGGCAGCATACACTTTCCTTACGTGTCAGTAGGGGACTACTGAAAACAAACAAAAAATGTAAATGCACTAAACACAATTTTGTTGTTGTTTTGTTTGTTTTGGGGGTCTTTTGATTTTTGATTACTTAAAGGAAGCACATCTGCTGTTTTGGAATGGTGCTCATTCCCACGGATGGAATTCACATTGCTTCAAGGCTAACAGGCTCTATTATTAGTGAGTTGTGGGCATTACCCTCCTGTCTGGCCTCCCAGGAAAGGATGCACACAGCATGAAGGCTGAGGATGTCAGCAAGCTGGAGTAGAACTCTCTCCAATGACGTCTCTGAACTTCACTGCCCCCCCCCCCCAGGACAGTTTTGTTTTGTTTTGGGTTTTTGTTTGTTTATTGGTTGGTTGGTTTTGGTTTTGGTTTTTCGAGACAGGGTTTCTCTGTGTAGTCCTGGTTGTCCTGGAACTCACTCTGTAGACCAGGCTAGCCTTGAACTCAGAAATCCGCCTGCCTCTGCCTCCCAAGTGCTGGGATTAAAGGCATGCAGCATCATACCCGGTCTCCGAGTACATTTTAAAGATGTATTTCACTTTACTAATTCCCTTTTTTAAAAAATTTAAATACAGTTAATCTGCTGATCTGCTTACTTAACAACAGTGTCGGGTAAGATCTTCACTCCTTGGTTTTTAGAGACAGTGACTCAAAGGGCCTCACATTCATGCTTGTCTTCCCACTGTCCCAGCTTTCTCACAAGCCCCCAAATGTTTCTTTAGAGCTTACATCAAATGCCAGGAGCTTCCCTGGCTATTCTTCAGCCTCCCGTAGATGGGCACCTTACCTCTCCACGGATGGGCACCTTACCTCTCCGCGGATGGGCACCTTCGCTGTTTCTGTGTCTTGGCTTTTGTGAATAGTGCTGCCAATTCCACAGCCCCCTGGCTCGGAGATGTGTGCCAATCCTTGAACACAGGCATCTGCGTCTATCACTTGATCATGGCATTGCTCAATGTCTCCAATGGATCATAAGCTCCTGGAAAATCTCATGAAGTATTTTTTTTCACCCTTAAGTTGCCTCCATCTAACAATGAGTTTACTACTGACTGCATACTTAATAACTAATTGTAGAATGAAGAGAAGAATTAATGTGATCCAAGGAAAGCAAAGAGGTTCACACATACAAACGCACATACACACACACACACATGAGCATAAACACAGATGAGTTCATTTATACACACATAAACACATATGTACCCATGAGCACAAACACATGACATAGCATATACATATAATACACATCAAACTTATATATGTGCAAATATACATATGTAGACATACATATACATACATATGTAGACACATAAACCTACACATATACACATATGCACACATGTTCATGCACATATTGTTTAGAAATGTGACAGATGTAGTGTGACTGAAGTATTAATTTCCCATTTCTTTTAGCTTTATTATTTTTTATCATTTATTTTTGAAACAGGGGCTCTTCAGACTTTGTACCTCTGACTCTCCTGCTTTACTTCACAAGTACTAAGATTATAGGCCTGTCCCACAATAACTGGTTTAAATGGTGTTGCCAATTGGACCCACAGCTTGGTATGTGTTAAGCAAGTACTCTATCAATTGATCCACATCTCTAACCCTAAAATTCCTTAAATTTATCCACAGAGACCACGACGATATAAAGATTGTACAGACCCATTTCTCTGTTGTAATTCAATGTTCTCAATTTTCCCACATAAAAACAATACATCAGTGATAGACTTTGCTACTCAGTATGTCCCTTCTGAAACACTTGAAGTATGTTAGCTTGTTGGTTTTTTTTTCCCTTGCTAGAAAATAGCAAAATGAATACTTATCAAATGTTAGGAGGGAAAAGTGAATCAGGATTGACTTGACAGTCTCATCGTTATAGACATGAGCCCATGGGTTTACATTGTCTGTGTACCTGATAGTTATATAGTTTGTAATTGATGTGACTCTCTTCCTACTGCAGTGACATTCAAAGGATGTTCCAGGATCAAATATTCACAGGAAAAAAATGTGAGTCATTAAACCACCCAGATCACCAGAAATATCATTTTATAACTTCAGACAAAACACCTGAGAGGTGAGATGCATTTCCACTTTTTATTGAATTGTTTCTAATTTGTATTTACCTTTAATAGATTAATATCACCATGGTAACCACATTCTGTATGTATGATTTGTTTTTGCTGCACGCAAATTATCTGAAATCAATGTAGGATTTAAAATCATTGCTATGCCAGTGTCCTCTAACCATTTAGAGGATTGCATTCTTTTAGAATTTATTTAGAATCTATTTAGAATTTCCCCTGCCTATATTTTAATTCAAAAATTTGTGTTGAGCACATTGTAATTTCAAACTCTTATTTTTTTTTAGGATTTTCTTTTTTAAATCAATTACATTTTCCTAAAGTATTCATCTTATTATGTTTTTCTTACTTTATTTTATTCAATCATGAAATTATTTTCTTTTATTTGGCTTTATATTAGAATAGTCCAATATATCATATGGACATCAGCAAAGCTAGACTTAGGCACAGTATTTTCTTAACTGAACCTTTCTGGCTTGCCCTGTGCTATACTTAAGCCACCATTATGCTATGCTATTTACTTGATTTATTGGGTTTGGCTTACATGTTTTATAAATTGTGACTATTTGGGAGAATTTTCAAGAGATTGACTTGGCTTGACTAGGGAGTTTGTATTGAGGACTCTCTGCCATTCAAACTCCATTTATTTAAGGAGATATCCATTTTAACAAGGGCCTTGATTTAGGAATAAATACCCACTGGCTCTCTTCCAACCTTAGCTTTTCTATCCCAACATTAGGATTTGGTTGATGTCTGAAGTGTGTGTGAGATGAGACATCAATCAGGGTGAAGAGTCACTCAGTCCCAGTCACTCAGGGTCGGAAAGTCTGAATGGGGAGCATTATGTGGGGACTGGGTTTAGATGGTTCTCTATGTTGCCCTCTTTCCATTCAGAAATTTGGGTTTCTGCCTAAGTTCCTCACTAACAGCCAATGTTCTTTCTCTAAGGCCACCTTTATTTAAAGCGGGTAGAGTCACAGTTACCTCATTAATAAAGTCTAGTGGCAAGTACTGTGTATAGGTCCTTCAGTTTCCTCTGATGAAAAGGACTAATTCAACATGAAATACTGATGTTTCTTTTTTAGATTTATTTTTAATTATGCACATGCGTGTGTGTGTGGGAGTGGGTGGGGTGCCCGAGGAGGCCAGAGCATTGATCCTTTGGAGCTGGAGTTCCAGGCAGTCATGAGCAGCCTAGTGCATGTGCTGGGGACAGAACTTCTCCTTCTCTATAAAGGCAGTAAATACTCTTGACCGCTGAGCATCTATCTCTTCAGTCCCTGATGTTTCTTGTATTCTCTTCTTGGTTTTAACCAGAATTCCTAATTTTGTATATCTTTTGCTCCACTTGTCAAGAACTGTGACCTAGCACTCAATACGACAGGCATAGGGAAAGAGGCAAACCACACATTGGTGAAAGGCTACTGCAAGCCCAGAGCTTCATGATGGCAGGACCTGAGGTGACACCTGAACACTCGTGAAACAAGACCGCCCGAGGCTGGCTGGGGGAGCACAGCCCACTCCAGTGGCACTTAGAATGTCATCTCAATTAGGAGCCTGAAAACATTGTCCTCTTCCATCACGACCTCTCTGGATCTACGTATGGCCATTGCCATACCCAGAAAACCCTGACGACAACATAGGAGGATAAAGACAATTGGAAAATCTACACGCATTCCTGGAATTTTCTGCCTTAATTCATGAATAACTACCCTTCTATTAGTTTGTCCATACAGTAAACTAGCTAAGAGGCCATGGTGAAAGTCCCTTTAGAAGCTCACAACTAGGTCTTGAGTGTGTGTCTCTGTTCTTTGATAGGCTTCCTCTCAATTCCTTACTGTATCTTGTCTGTGAATCCTTTTGGTGGAGACAGGAACCTAGACCTCAGTGTGGTCTCGCTGTCATCCCCAGTCCTTCACTGCTATGAACAACCGCTGCGCTAAATGCGTGAGAGTCCCAACTATGTTCAACAGTCCTGCCACAGTCCTGCCAGGAAGGGGCTCACAGATGATGCACCACCTCAGGAGCGGCGCTTAGCTATTACCACCCGAGCAGTGTGGAGGATGGGGGGCTGGGGGCAGAGAAAACATCCCTGGAGAGGTGACAGGCTGAGTCTCCTTAGAGATCTGTATCTAATCAGACTCTAAGACAGGGAAGACATTTCTAGAGGAGAAAGAGAACAATGGAGATGTGATACCTCACACACTCAGCAGACACTGCCCAAGCCGGTTCTGGGTGCTAAAAGTAGAAGATACTAGAAAACATGACATTGCCCCAAGAAGTCTACTGTCTAGTGTTGAAGGAAGACCCACTAAACAGATCATATAAATTCTATACTGTTGTTCGGTTTCTGACCCCAGGGGCAAGGGACTGAGGTTCATATTTTACATATCAAAGTAGACTTGGCCTCCAGGTTCTCCCAGCATCCTTCAGTCCCAACTTGACATACCCTGCCCCCAACCCCGAATTTTCCAGCCCAGGGGCTGAGCTGCCCTTCCCACAGAGCCTCTTTCCTATATAATACAGACATTTTGCCTCCCTCCCTCCCCCTCCCTTCCGACGCCCACTCTCCCTCCCCCTCCTTCTCCCTTTCCCCTCTCTCTTCTCCTTTTCTCTCTGCCCACACTTGCCCTTTCTCTCTTTCTCTCCCTCCCTCCCCTATGGTGACACCCCTGACCTCAATCCTCGGAGCCAGTAAACTTACCTAATAGCATCTTCCTGATAAACCTGCCTTTAATATAATCTAATCTGATTTGAATCGGCCAATTTTTACCATCAGAGAAATAACCTCTCACCTGTAAAAAAAAAAAAAAAAAGTCACAGGGTAGCACAAAGGGTTCCGAATACTACAGGCGGCATAACATCAGGTCTCTGCCGCATACTGACTCCTGCTGGCTGCTCCAAGATGGCACCTTCTGAAGAGAGACTGGATTGCCTGCTTATGGGGCCACTGTCATTTGGTTTCCAGGCCCTTTTCTGTCAGAAAGCCTGCTGTCTACCTATCTGGGTTGTCTTTGAGGCCTGGTATGCCTTGTGCTCAGCATCCTACAATGAAGATACTGTCAGGAGAGCCTCTGCTTATCTACTTGGTAGCACAGTTCCTTGCCGCATAGGAAATGGCACCACATCTCATCTGGGACCTTAAGAGCCATGCTGGTGCTCAGCCTCTGTCTGACCCAATGCCATACATAGCATGTGGCTCTGCACAGGACCTGCTAGTGCTTCCAAGTCCCTTCTACACACTGGTCTTTTGCACACATTCAGCACACATTCACAGAAAGTGATTTCTATTCACTCTGAAGTGTATTTCCAGAGTGGAAGAGAACATTTCTTTCTTTCTTTCTTTCTTTCTTTCTTTCTTTCTTTCTTTCTTTCTTTCTTTCTTTCTTTCTTTCTCTCTCTCTCTCTCTCTCTCTCTCTCTCTCTCTCTCTCTCTCGTTGTTTGTTTTTGTTTTTGTTTTTTTGAGACAGGGTTTCTCTGTGTAGCCCTAGCTGTCCTGGAACTCACTTTGTAGACCAGGCTGGCCTCGAACTCAGAAATCCGCCTGCCTCTGCCTCCCGAGTGCTGAGATTAAAGGTGTGTGCCACCATGTCCGGCCTGGAAGAGAACATTTCTTAGCCTTCCTCAGTCTCTTAGGCCTACTCTGGATGACTACACACACAAATCCCTCTAGCAATACATCCCAAACCCCATTCTGACCTTGGTTCTAACCTCAGTGGAAATGAAAATGGCTATGCCTCTTGTGTGTATCAACCTTTCAAATACTATTTTTGAAGTGCTTCTTCCTGAGCTAATAATTAAGTTGAAAAAAAACCCTTCAGTTAGACAAGACAAAAATTTCTTGACTTGGAAGAAATCTTTGATTTAAATAGCGCATGCCTACTTGTGGAATAGAGGGTCGAATTCTACCTCTCAACACCATGTACCCTCTTAGGATGATGTTCTGGTTAGTTGGCTTACAGAAGGGACTTCAAGATGCGGATTGCAGTCCCAACAAAGCAAGGCTTTCCCCTCTGTCCCGAAGTTTTCACAAACCACTGGGCCAGTCAGTTCTGCTGGAGAGTGATTTAGACTTGACCCACAGTAGGGACATCCCTTTTTAGACTTTTTCAGAGGTATGGCCTTGCTTGGAGCACAGTTCCCAATGTGCCCAATTTTATTATGAAGATATATATATATATATATATATATATATATATATATATGCTTTCTTTTTCTTCTTCATGTTTACATGTGGGTGGGTGTTTGTGGTGGAGGCAAGATTCCTGGGGCTGGAGTTACAGGAGGTTCTGAGCTTCCCAGTGTGGGAACCAAGCTCCAGTTCTCTGGAAGAGCAACACACTCTTAGCAGGTGAGTGGTCTCTGCAGCTCAGTCACCATCGTTTTTGTGGCACAACGTTCAACCTAAGTCGCTGTACGTGGTTAACAAACACTCTACGACTCAGTAACCTGCTTCACCCCAACAATTCTTTTTGCTAAGAGAAAAATGGTAAATATAAAATGCTCACGGTTTTTTTTTTCAAAAACATTTTAAACTATAACAGCCACAGTGTTATTTTATTTGGCCTGTAACTTACAGTTGTCATCTTTAGACAAAGGTGGTTTCCACATGATTGTGTTTGTGTTTTCTGTAACTTAATGGACACAATACTTTGCCTCTGGCAAGATCCCTTTATAACACGCTGAATCCGTCCTGTGCATGTCCACAACAGTACCTTCTGCTCCTGGGGAAGTTCCTCAGGCCTGGAGGGCTCACCCTGTGCTTTCCATTTGGGCTTTGGTATGCTATTATTTCGAGGTTCTGTTCACGCCTGAGCAGCTCCAGGGAATCCCCTCTTCATCAGCTGGGCTCACAGTCTGTTGTTTCCCTCAGTTATGTGTCTTCCACCTGACTCTGCCCCTAGTCCACTCTGCCCAGTCCTGTTTATGCACAGGCCTGTCTGTGAAGTCACACTAATATTTCTTCACGGATGTGGGAGGAATGAGGAGTTGGGTTTTTAAAATTAATTAATTGATTTACTTTACATCCCAATGGCAGCTTCCCCTCCCTCTTCTCCTCCCCCGCCCCCTTATCCTCCCTCCAATACCCTGGTCTGTCCTTTCTCCTAAGGAGACATTATCTGCCTTGGAATATCAATTGCAGTAGGACTAGGCACATCTTCTCCTATTGTGGCAGCTCAGTTAGGGGAAGGGATCCCAGGCAGGCAGTGTAGTCTGAGACAGGCCCTGCTCCTGCTGCTAGGACCCCACGTATATTACACATGTGCAGAGGGCCTGGCTCTGTCCCACGTGTGCTCTTTGGTGGACAGTTCAGTCTCTGTGAGCTCCTATGGGGGCCCAGGTTAGTTGCTTCTGTAGGTTTTTCTGTGGTGTCTTGGACCTTTCTGGCTCCTTCACTCCTTCCTCCCTGTCTCTCTCAGGATTGCCCAGCTTTGCTTAGTGTTTGGCTGTGGGGCTCCATTTCTCTCAGATGGCAGTTACGCTAGGCACCTGTCTGCCAGGTATTGCAGACAATCACGAACTGTGTCAGGGATGGGCACTCTCTCATGGCATCTCAAGCTGGGCCAGTCATTGATTAGCCTTTCTCTCCATTTCTGCTCCATCTTTATCCCTGCACATCTTGTAGACAGGAGGACGCTTGTGGGTCACAGGTTTTGTGGCTGGGTTGGTGTCTCGATCCCTCCATTGGAAGTCTTGCCTGGTTATAGGAGATGGTCAGTTCCGACTACATAGCCCTCAGTACTAGGAGTCTTAGCTAGGGTCACCCTCATGGATTCCTGGGAGTTTCCATTGCCCTAGGCTTCTAGCTTGTCCCAGAGATGCTGCCCACTCCCACCGGAGTTAAACCAGTTTTAAGGCTCTCCAAGCTCATTATTTTCCACCAAAGAGTTTTTCTTCGTGGACAAGGTTACACTGTAGGAGCTTAAATGACGATGTTACATGGTTTACTCTAAAGCACATGTTTAAGACAGGGAGATGGCTTGGCAGGTAAAGATGTCTTGCCAAAATTCCTTCCCAGAGGTGGTGATAGTGTGATTGTGTGATTGTGTGTGTGTGTGTGTGTGTGTGTGTGTACATGTAAACAAACCTAAGGTCACAAGATCAACTGATGATACATGACTTTCTCAAAATTTACTTAGGGAAACTAATAATTTTAGGGCTTCCTAAGGTCACAAGATCAACTGATGATACATGACTTTCTCAAAATTTACTTAGGGAAACTAATAATTTTAGGGCTTCCTTATAGAGCAAGGGGCTATTTATAGAAATGTAGATGTACCTTTCCCAAAAGTTGCAAGTCAGTCTACTAATCCAGGATGCTGGCTTTTCCTTAGCCACATAGATGGAAAGGCCCTATGTGCATACTCTAACTAATTCCTGAGACCCTATGCAATTAGGGTAGAATTGTACAAACAGGAAGTAAGGGGTGGCTGGTATTCAGGAAAGGGACCATGTATCTTCCTGCTCTTCCTTCTATAAGGGGGTGTCAACAATCTGGGGTGATCATTTCCAAGTGGGAGCAGCTGAGTTCCTCAAGATAGAGGCTGCTTACCTTAAAGGACACTCATGGATAACAAGCCTCCAGGGGCCACGCCTGACACCTGAGATTGATCCCTGAAGCCACCTGGAAGGAGGAGAGAACTGATCATTGCAAGTTGCCTTCCAACCTCCCCACATGTGTTGTGAAGTGCACATGCACACACATAAATATACTTTTGTAAATTTAATACAAATTAATAATTAATTACTATATTTTAAAATAAAATATAAATATAAATTAAAAAAAAATTTCATTGTGCTCTGCTCATACTCAAAAGACTTCCTTTGATTATCGTTCCAACCGCAAAGGCCAAATTCAGGCCAGAGTTCTGAGTCAGAGCTCCTGACCCAAAGCCATGATCTATGTTCCTGCCTACCTACCGCTGACAATCATGTTCTAGTTTGTAAAATCTCTCATAGCTTTTTTATTCACTTATTGGCGGGTCTCAGGTAGCTGAGGCTAGCTTCAAAGTCAGTATATAGCAGAGCATGGCCTGAGCATAGCAGAGCACATTCACTTTTGACCCTTCTGCCTCCACCTCCCAACTTCGGGAATTAGAGGCATATACCATCACAGCAGGTTTTATTTACTAGGGGTGTATATGAGAGAGAGGTGGGGGGGGAGCAAAGGGGACTAGTCTTGTTACATAGCCCAGGCTGGCCTGAATCTTGGCAGTCTCTTAACATCCTAAGTGCTGCAATGATAAGCCTGTACTATCACTCACAGATGTTCTTCGGAAATTGAAAATGCAGACATTTGTTTGCCCCACCCCACTCCCCACCCCCACCCCCACCCCATAGTCTCACATTGTTCTGGCTGATCTACCAGGCGGCCCTGTCTAGCCTTGGATTTATAGCAAGCCTCCTTCCTTAGACTTAGTGCTGAGGCTGTAGGCAATAATCACTACACTGGCTTTTATTTTTCCTTCGGTTTCCCAAGACAGGGTTTCTATGTTTAGTCCTGTCTGTCTTGAAATTTGCTTTGTAGACTAGGCTAGCCTCAAAAATCTGTCTAGTTCTGCCTCCTGAGTGCTGGAATCAAAGATGTGGAACACCATGCCAGACTTGGTTTTGAAAAAAAAAATTGTTTTTGTTTATGTGTATGAGCTTGCATGTGTTACACGGGTGTGGGTGTCCTTTCAAACCAGATAAGGGTGTCAGAACCCTTCAAGCCAGAGTTACACACAGTGATGGCTATTGGGATCCGCACTGGGGTCCTCTGGAGGACCAAGTTCTGCCGAGCCACCTCTCCTGCTCCACCTGATGGTTTTGCTTCTGCCTCTGCCCACTGTCAAAGATTTATCTTCCTCTTGTAGCCTTTGTTTCGAGCCTGTCGAGCCTGTCGCTTCAGGCCCAGCTCGGGTCCCTGGGAATCTGTCTCACTTGTGCAACACACTGCTGCTACTTAGGGCTGTGACTCGTGCAGTGGCTACCAAAGTGTGAATCCTTTAGCAGCAGACTCGCTAGGAAGGAGTCCCTGCGGTCAGGGCCAGTGCCTGGCTCACGAGAGAAACGTAAACCATGCTTCACATTATTCACTGAGTGGGCTTCTCTAAGCAGGTTCAGGAACTGTTACATGCCACTCTGAGCTGCCTTCAACCGAGAGGAGGAGAAACTGCTACGCAGAACATCTTGCTTATAGCCAGAGACTCGATGCTGCCAAGTAGCTAATCCTATCCCCTTTTTATTGTGGGCCATTTTTAGTATGGCTTTCATAATATTTAGGTATCCAATGTATTTCCTGCTGATTCTGTTTGTATGGTGTTGGACAATCGCCCTGATTTACTATATTATGATACAGTCTTTGCTTTGCTTTCTCTGGCACCGTGCCACTGCGCGTGCGCACTGTACACTGTGTGCCACGAGCGCCTGGAGACCCAGAACAAGGTGCTGAGCCCACTAAAGCCGCCTGGATCACCGCTCAGGTTCTCTGCAAGAGCAGAGCAAGCTCTTTTTTTTTTTTTTTTTTTTTTGTTAATGATTTATTTATTTATTTTATGTATATGAGTGCACTGTTGCTGTCTTCAGACCCACCAGAAGAGGGCATCAGATCCCATTGCAGATGGTTGTGAGCCACCCTGTGGTTGCTGGGAATTGAACTCAGGACCTCTGGAAGAGCAGTCAGTGCTCTTAACCGCTGAACCATCTCTCCAGCCCCAGAGTAAGCTCTTAAAACACCACACCATCTTACAGACTCAATATTAGATCTCTTGTCTAAGACATCGATCACACTAATTACATTGCTATGACAGTTATTTCTCTGTTGCTGTGTTAACACACCACGACCAAGGCAACTTACAGAGAGAAGAGTTCATTTTGGCTTACTGTTCCAGAAAAGGAGTCCATAATTTCAGGGAGGGATGAGCTGGTTGCTAAAGCAGGAAGTTGAGAGACACACAGGAAGTCTGGGGTGCCAACCGGAAGCAAATCGAGGCTGTAAACTCTCCAAGGCCATTCCCCAGTGACATACTTCCTTCAGAAAGGCTTCACTTCCTGAATATTTCTTAACTTCCTAAACAGTACCACCAACTCGGGACCAAATGTTCAAATATCTGAATCCTGTGAAGGGCATTTCTCACTCAAACCACCACAGTGTACACACACACACACCACACTCAAACCACCACAGTTTACACACACACAACACACTCAAACCACCACAGTGTACACACACACAACAAATGATAATTATTTTGGGCATTTGTCTCAGGAAAATGAAAATTGATGCTTACACAAAGCCTATATACAAATTTTTACAATAATTTTACTTCTGACGATTGAAATTTGGAAGACAACTCACAATTCCTTCAAAAGATGAGTGATTAAACAAATAATCCATCCATGCATGGACTATTATTCAGCAATGAAAAGGATATATATATATATATATATATATATATATATATATATATCAACTTTGATGAATCTCAGTGAATTGATAGCAAATGAAAAGTCAGTCTTGAGATGTATGGTCCCACTCCTATAACATCCTTGAAATGACCTCATTCAGAGATGGAAAGGTATTAGTGGCCTAGGGTGGTGGGCGGGCTTTAAGAGAGTAAGCAGCAAGACTGGTCTTTACGTGGACTTGGGATGTATCTTGACTGATGACGCTGACATGAACACATATACCTTATGAAATGGCACACATACACGCAGGTAAGACTTAAGGGATGCATAGAAGCCTGCTAGCTTTTTTTTTTTTTTTTTTTTTTTACCAATTCACATTTCCTGGTGAGAAGATTTGTGCTATAACTACAGGATGTTGCGGTCCAGGAGCCTGGACAAAGGGCATGCACACTCTTTCTATATCATGTCTTCTAACTATTTGGGAATTCCAGTGATCCCAACTGAGGAGTCTGGCAAGTGCTCGCCAGCTGGAGCTGGTTTAGGACTTAGAAAGGAAAACTACACACAATGCTCAGCTTTGGCAAGCTTTCTGGGACTGTATGAATCATCAATGTCATCTTAGAGTCGGGAGGTGACCCGGCGTGCGGTTTTATAATTGGAGATCACACCGTGATGATGTACCCACCTGGATCCCGTCTTTTACATTTGGAGTTAGCAGCCTTATTAATTTTTTCCCTCATTGGTGTCCATGAGCTGCACTAATGACTTCAGTAAATGTTTCTACTACTTAAGAGATTTTCTGTGAGATGTTGAATGCTGTATTATGGGTGCTCTCTATAAATACTGCTTAAAATTAGATGGCAAAGGCTCCCAATTCACATCCTGCCAACTGTCTTACCACACTTTTCCCCCCTTGCCTGTTTGCCTGCCATGTTATCCTCTATAATGAGTGAGTTACAGTAATTGTAGCTGGAAAAATCATCATGCAAAGTGGGGGGGGGAGGGGACGGCTCAAAACCTGCCTTATTTTTAAATGAGTAAAGCTTCTGTCGGTTTTTTGGCCGCATTTCAGCCTCGCAGCGAAGTGAAAGAGCCAGTGAAGTAAATGGCACGTGGGGGTTGGGGGGGGGGTCGTGGCAGCATCAATTAACCGGATTTCATTTTCCCTTAATAAAGAAATTCGGTTTTTCCACAGCTAACTGTATAATCAATTTGCTGCCCCGCTGCTTTGCTAACTGGCTGTTGGCGCCACTTCAATACTATCGAGCCTAGCCCGTGGCCAGGGCTCGAGGAGAAGCCAGCGGCAGGGAGCAGGAACTCTCTGCCGGGATTCAGACTCAGGCCCGGCAGAGCTGACTCCTTCCTGCAATTTTTCTGCGCTTTGTTTGCTCCCATCTTTCTTTCATTGTTGTTCTGAGGCATGATCTCATGTAGCCCAGGCTGGTCTCACTAGTAGTGGAAATTACACGCATGGGTCACCACACCTGCATTATGCAGAGCTGGGGACTGAAACTAGGGTTTCATGCGCTCTACACAAGTACTCTACCGGTTGAGCTAAATCCTGGGGCCTGAACCTTTTAGTTCCCCCTCCCCCATCTCCCCCCTTCCCTCTCCTCTTCTTTCTATCTACGTATTTCTTTTGAAATTTAGGTGTATGTTTGTGCGAGCGCGGGGGTGGGGTGAGGTGAGGGGTGGGGCGTACGGCAGGGGGTTGGGGGGGAGTCGCACGCCGAGACTCGGGTGTGGAGGTCCGGCAGATTACTTGCTGCAGTCTGCTCTCTCCACTGTGTGGATCCCCAATGACTGAACTTAGATCATCAAGCTTGCTGGTGGCGAATGTCCTTTCCCCCTGAGTCATCTCATTGGCTGTCTGTCTTTTCTCTGACGGGAGCAAGAGCTGGCTGAGATACCCAAGCTTGCCTTAACCCCTTGAGCTCACATGATCTTGCTGCCTCCGCCTCCTGAACAGCTGAAGTGGCAGGCAGTGGCTCTTTCATTCCAGGCGTAACGAATAACTGAATTTACTTGTGATCATTAGTGTGTTCGCTGGTACTTTTATGTCACCTTAGTAACGCTGATGCGTTTGTGCCCTGCTGTAGGCCGGAGGACTTGGTTCCCTCCTCTATCGTTTGAAGCAGGGTCTCCCTTGTTTCTAAGGTTCTGTGTACTCAGCTAGCTGACCTGGGAGCTGATTCCTCTGTCTTCCCTTCATGTCTCCCCGTGGGTGTTTGAGGATTACAGGTGTGCATCACCACCTCTGGATTTTTTTACGTGGGTTCTGGGGATTTAGCTGAGGTCAACGGACTTTAGTGTGCAAGGCTTTCCCCACTGAGCCATCTTCATGATGCTCCACGAGTCCCCGTCCCTCTGGTATAACAGCTGACATGGGATCAGAGCTGCCTTAATCACGTTCTGATGTCTGGCTGACAAGTTTAAAGTCTTCCGTTTACTGCGGCTTTGGAGCACTCTGGAAGGATTTTTAGTTTTCTGGTATTATCTAACTATGCAGGAATTTAGAGTGTTGAGAAAAAAAAAACCCGTGTTTTCAATACAGTTGTTTCTGGGAGTGAAGCAGCTGAGCCTGTAGCAAATGCGCTTTGCAATCAGCGCTTTCAAGTTACCCTGTCAGCTTGGAGAGAGTGCAGAAAAACCACATTCTCTCCTAACTGCTGACTGCGTTCTTGCAGCCTGTCCCAGGCCTGCAAATTATACCCTAGACGACGACGACGACGGATTGGATCGCTCACTAACTCACTTGTAGTTCCACATTTTCTCTCTAGCTCGCTGGATTACAAGACACAAGTTAAACTACAAGATAAACAAATATTATCTTTAGTCACAGAACCGCCAGACAAAAAGCCCCTCAGAGCAAGCTGGCTCCGCCCTCCTCGTGGCTATTTCTGCTCCTCGTTCTGAAGGCCGCGCTTCAGTTTGAGGACCGTGGACTTGGAAGGCCTGAGGAAAGCTTGAGTCAAGCCGGCCGGGACGCCATCTGTCGCTGCGCTGGGACCCTACAATTTGATTTGCTCCCCTGATAGCTTTGTCATCTTTAGCCCCTCAGGTACCAGGCCTCTGAGGATCACACACCTTGAGAGGTTGTGGTATAGTCACGCAACTGAACCTTCTATCCTCAGCTGTGGCTCCACACAGAGTCATATTTCTGACACTTATACCTCTAGCTGTATAGTTGGTGCTCCATGTCTCTATGCCCTAATTCCTCAGTGATAACTATATCACAGTTTGGAATGAATCCCCCCCAAACCTATTACAATTTCCCCTTTCCTCCTCCCTGAGTTTTCTTAGAGGATCCCTAAGATGTATTCTAATTAGCCAAGATATTTGTCTAGTTCTTTTGTGTTTCCATCTGGTGTGGGGGTTCTTTTCTTATGAGTTATACTCACAGGGGTAATAAGAACTGGAGAGGTAAAAACACGTGTCCCATTGACTGTGACCTATGTTTCTCTGGAATCCCCAGGGTCAGTGTTCACTCTAGGCCACGCCTGCAATGAAACACAGCATTCCTTTTTCCCCATGAACTTACCCCAACTGTTGAATAGCCCTTCACTTTCCAACGAGATCTCTCCAAATGGACTAAATTAACAATTCATTCAATTGCCTTGAAATCAGAAAGCCAAGCACACTAGAGGACTCTGATCATAGGAAAACAAACATACAAGACAATCATGACTAAATTTCTGACTGGACATCATTGAGAATTGATTAAGAGTGGTGTTGTCACTTGATAAACACATTCTAACAAAGACTGTGTAGCTCTACAAATTCTTAGTCTGTTGTTTGTCCTCAAGACCCAGAGCAGAGTCATAGCTCAGGTCCCATCAAACCATCTACCAGCTGTCTAGATTGAGGGAGGAGCACCGTGGAAACTGTTGTACGATGACTTTCAGACAAGTCACAGCAAGCCCAGACAATCATTTGAAAGGAAAAAAAAAAAAACAAGCAAACAAAAAAATCCTGTAGGGAGCTCCCAATGTAGGCAGCAGAGAGACCATGTCAGTCCCGATGGCAGTGGCCACACCTCCTGTGTCCCTGCAGATAACCATCCAAGAGGTTCTCAGTCACTCCGAACCCACCAAACGCTCCTCAAGCACTCTGTGAGCCTGAAGTCTCCAGTCCCCTGCTCCCCAAGGCAGAGTTAGCCTACAACTTTACTTTCTTTGCCATGTGTGTGCAAGACGCCACTGGGGCCTCAGCCCTTGCTCTTAACCTAGAACCATAGACTTCTGATAAAATTCCTTGGCAAGCAGAATCTCAAAGCATCACCCTTCCTTCCTTCCTCCCTCCCTTCCTTCCTTCCTTCCTTCCTTCCTTCCTTCCTTCCTTCCTTCCTCCCTCCCTCCCTCCCTCTTAATTCTCTAATCATTATTTTTCTTTTTTAATTAAAAATGTATGAGAACTCACAAAACAAAAATCAAAATAAACAAGTAAAAGACCCACAAGG
>NC_034611.1:4254306-4256493 GCF_900095145.1 Mus pahari | reverse complement strand
AGCCATCTCACCAGCCCCAAACTCCTTTTTCTTTCAAATGGTCTGCACACACATATAGAAAGAGAGATACGCACGCAGAAACACACAGACAGATACACACACACACACACACACACACACACACACAGAAAGAGAGATACGCACGCAGAAACACACAGACAGATAGACAGTCAGTCAGACACACTCGCACACACACACAGAAAGAGAGATACGCACGCAGAAACACACAGACAGACAGACAGACACACACACCATAAGCAAATCAAAGCAGGCTTTAAGACAGTCGAAGTAAACCGAAGTAGAGCTGCATTGAAAGGCAGCGCCTCGGCCTTCTCTGCCCCCTGGCCTCATGGCCTGTGCTGTGATCAGAAGCATCCAGTGTGACAACTGGCACAGGCCAAAATGTGGGCGATAACTAAGAAACAAATTTCGGAAAATAGCTTGAGGTTTGAAATGAGGAAAACCCTAGCCTTTGGTATTGAGCACACACTCTTCCTGTCCACTCTCTTCCCATCCTGCCAATATTGAGCACCTGGGCAAAACCCCAAACTATCCCTTGTCTCCACACTTACATACCTTCTTTGGTACATAGAAAACAATAACTTAATTGCTATAATGATACAGTGAATCAGATTTATCATGCAATGAGACATGTTACTTGTCTTTTAATTTTCAGTCAGTGCTAAGCACAGACTGAGCAGATACCTCTTGCGCGGCCTTTGTCTCACTGAGACCTGGTCATTGCCATGGGGAACAAGGTGACACAGCACCGGCTCCTCAGTTTTTCACTTATTAACCACAGAACAATTATCTGTTTGGCACCAACCAACATTTTGGGTACTATGGGGATTTGTGTCAAGAGAGGTCCCAAGAGTAAACAGATGGTACCTCCAAACCCGGATGATCCAGGTATCCAGGGGGTCTCTCTCTCTCTCTCTCTCTCTCTCTCTCTCTCTCTCTGTCTCTCCCTCTCTCTCTCTCTATTTAAATTTATTTGTTATCTGTAAGTACACTGTAGCTGTCTTCAGACACCCCAAAAGAGGGCATTGAATCTCATTACAGATGGTTGTGAGCCACCGTGTGGTTGCTGGGATTTGAACTCAGGACCTTCATAAGAACAGCCAGTGCTCTTAACCGCTGAGCCATCTCTCCAGCCCCAGGAGGAGTTTCTTTACAAAAGAGACGTCAAAAGTTTGGAAGAGTCTGGATGGGATAAGTTTGGGTAAATGGTCATACTTCCTTCCTGTATGAGCAGACACTCTAGGCACATACACAGCGGCCCCCACAGCTGGCCTCAGCTGGAGTGTGAAGGTTCAGAGCCTGGTGACTGTCTGTCTCCTGGTGCTGCAGCACGGACTGCAGACCTGGCGCAGAGAGCCAGGCTTAGGTCCTGAATGAGGGGGAGAAGTCCATTAGAGGCGGACCTGAATGCTCAGGATTGTGGCAGGTGTGCCCTAGGACTGATATCTGGATGGGACTGAACAGAAGGCAATCCTAAGTGACAGGGCTCTGGATGGTAGCTTTGCTGCATCAAAATCATGGCTATAGTATAGTGGGTAAATGTTTTCTGTGCTATGAAGGATGGTAATGTCAGATATTGGGAAGAGAGAGCCACTCTATGAAGTGCAGGCTGTATTTGCAATTCTTTCTCTTGCCACAGGCAGAGCTAGCTGAGATGTCACTTCCAGATGCCATGTACAGTAATCCGTCGGTAAATGCTCTCTCATCTGGATGTCTGCATGTCTCACTCCCTCTCCCTCTGCCAATATAAATCCTGAAATACCTAACATAATGGTAGAAGAGAGTAGGGGAGGTGATTACATCACGAAGCAGATACATTTGTGAGTACAACTAGTGGCTTTGTAAGAGACAATTGAGAATTAGTGAGCACACCACACCATGTAACACGACACAAGATGGTGACATGTCCTTAGCATCTCCCTCCCATAAAACGGTGATATCTTCTAACCAAGAAGTTGGTCTTCATTAGACACCAATCTTCAAATTCAAAGCTTAAGAGACTGGTGTGCACAAATAAATTGTCACTTCATTCATTGCTCTTTTGTCCTTAATTCTTGACCTTAAAGTTCTTGAGACATTGTGATTTTTTTAAAGCATCTTTGTCATAGCACCTAGCTGTTGGGTCCCGCCCGCCAGCCTCTAAGCATTGTATTGCGCCCCTTACAG
>NC_034611.1:4248489-4254121 GCF_900095145.1 Mus pahari | reverse complement strand
ATTGAGACATGCGTCATTGGGACTGAGAGACACACTCAGCAGAGACAATGGGACATGTGGGAGAGGGTTGGGTTCTCCCGCGTGTTATTAATAAATAGTATTCTTTCTTGTAGCTCATCTCTATTTTCAGGAAGTTTAGCTCTGCAGTACGAACCCACCCCAAGGTGTTTTCTGCCCACGCAGACACGGCGCCAGTATGCGTGTGACGCAGAAAAACATTACACCTAGCAATACAGAGAATGCAGGATTTCCTTAGCGTGATTTCCTATAGTGACAGCTACTGTTTTACATCAACTTGATACATGCTGGAGCCATTTTGGAAGAAGGAACCTCAGTTGAGAAAATGCCCCCTGAGTGGCCTCTGGATAAGCCTGTGGTACGTTTTCTTGATCAATGATTGATGTGGGTGGATGTGGGTGGGTGCATCCCGTAAGGGCTGGTGCCTCCCCTGCATTACGTCTTGGATGGTATGAGAAAGCAGTGTGAGCAAGCCAGAAAGCAGCACTCCTCCATGGCCTCTTCAGTCCTGTGTCTCCCATGAAGGACTGAAACCTAAGAACCCTAAGCTGAAATCAACCCTTTCTGCCCAAGCTGCTCTTGGTCTGAGTGTTTTATAACAACACTAGAACCTGTTGCTTAGAATAGAAACCCTAAGACTTCTAACTTTGATGGTTTCATTGTCTTAAAAATGACCAGAACTGAGATGTAGCTCAGTGCTAGAGCAAGCACTTGCCTCTGAAGCACAAAGCTTGATCTCCGGCACTGAAAAGAATTATCATCTCATTTATTCTTCAGTCTGTTTAGTCTAGATCCCCCATCAGTGACCTTCCTACTCGTGTGGTCTTGGTGACTTCCACCATGGCGTACCGCGGCCAGGGCCAGAAGGTGCAGAAGGTGATGGTGCAGTCCATCAGCCTTATCTTCAGATACTGGCAGAATAGATCTGGGATTCAGGTGTGGCTGTATGAGCAAGAGTATGTGGATAGAGGGTTGTGGTATCGACCTTGATGAGTGCATGAACCTCGGGTTAGACGATGCAGAAGAGATTCATTGTAAAGCAAAGTCAAGGAAACTGGGTCGGACCACGCTAAAAGGAGATAATACCACTCTGCTCCAAAACGTCTCCAACTAGCACCGACCCGCGTGGGAGACGCTGAGAAGGCAGTTCAATGGGGTTTGTTTGTTTGTTTGTTTGTTTGTTTGTTTTGAGACAGGGTTTCTCTGTATAGCCCTAGCTGTCCTGGAACTCATTTTGTAGCCCAGGCTGGCCTCAAACTCAGAAATCCGCCTGCCTCTGCCTCCCGAGTGCTGGGATTAAAGGTGTGTGCCACCACGCCCGGCTCAGTTCAGTGTTTTTAAAGGCGTCTTCTGCACGGAATGACATTTACTCAACTTGCTTTACTTGCACATTATCATTAGGTGATTAGGTGACAATAAATGCTGTGAGATTGTTTTTGTTACCCAAAAAAAAAAAAAAAAATCCTCCATAGGTAATTATGGTTTCCTATTTTTGCTGAGAAAAGTTTCAGCTTATACCTGTATTTTCGGTAACCATCAACAATTCATTCCTGTCTGTCATAAATATATCCTAAAGAGAATATTTGAGTCTATTTTGCCTGCCTTGTATCTATAGCATATGAAGAACTCTTACATGTCAACAGTTAAAAAGACAACTGAAAAATTGGCAAAGTTACTTACTTGTTCTCCACAGAAGACATACACATGGCCGATAAACACATCCCAGTAGCACACAGTAAGTCAAAGACAGTATAAGACAGCAAGAACGAATGAAGTCCTGAAATTTTAGTGCGATGTTCCCACAGTGCATCTAGTCTGCCTCAGTTTCCCTCCCTGTCTCTTCTTTCCTTTTCCTTCCTTCCCTTTTTCTTTTCTTAAAAAAAATGTTTATTTATTTATTTATATTTATTTGTGATTTTTTTTTTTTGAGATAGAGTTACTCTGTCCTAACTGTCCTGTCTTGTACTCACTCTGTAGGCCAGGCTGGCCTTGATCTCACAGAGATCCGCCTTCCTCTGCCTCCCCAGTGCTGGGTTTAAAGGTGTGAGCCGGGATGCTTGGCTCCTTTTCCTTTCTAGGTTTCTTTCCTTAAGGATTCTCTCTGTCCTTGGCAACCCACAGCATATGCAGAGTAACACTGGCTATCGTCTCTCGAAGGCCTTACCATGAGGTTCAAGAGACAAGTCTCAACTCATAGAAGATGCAACAGGATGTTGTGCTTTAAATAACCTCTGAGCACATCACAAATCAATGGTTACCCACTCCTAAGGGACATGAGTAAGGTCATGTATTGACAACACTGGGATGGATAGGATACAATCGATCGCATGTCACTTCAAGTCATTCTCCTTTGAAAAACCCTGGGATTGTCTACTGCCAAGTGAGATATGCTGCACAGTGACTGTCCCGGGAACTGGCTTTGTCCTCTGTAATGCAGTCACATTCGATTGGTACTGTACATTTCTAATACAATCTTCCTCGCTAACTCTAAATTGGATGGCCTCTTAGCAATCATGGTACAGGATTTGACCTATAATATATTGTGTTTATATAACACTCTATATTTAGCACCAAGTGGAAAAGTTTGCCAATAATGAGATTTTGGAACACAGACAACTCAGAGGAATCAAATCTGGCTCATGACAGTTCTGCAGCTCTGAACGGGTCGTGAGAAGAGTGACCCTATCAAAGAAGAGACTGTGTAAAGTCCTCACGTCAGGGGCCTGTCCTCTGCTGCCTCCTAGAAACCTTGTCTTCCACCTAGACCAGAGGCACTCGGGCCTCCCTGGGCTGCCTTCACTTGGCAATTGTTTCATTTAAAAAGTTAATCCATTTTTTTTTCTCTGAACAAACAAAGAAAAAAAATAAACCCAAGCAATTCTGAACAAAGCCCACGAAAGCATCACTGTCACCGCCAATATCTCCAGATAAGAAAAGCAACAGAAACACTCCAAGAAACGAAATTCCCTCACTGGTCCCTTTTCAGCAAGTTACAGGCATACTTTGTGAGCTCTGCAAACTAAGAATGTTCTAGCACAGTGTGTATGTGGGGGGGGGGGAGGGGGAAATAGAGGGGAAGAGGAGGAAGGGAGAAAGAGAAAATTTCCTATTTAAAGTGTTTTTTAAATTTAATAAACAATTTTCCATATTGTGTTAAATCATTTTTCCACCAAGACCAATATCCTACTTAGATACAAATTTAGTGTGGAAATGCTTTGAAAACTTAAATACTATATAGGGAGGGGTGACACTGAGCCTGAATCCCGGAAATGTATGCCTCCAAGCTCTGGTTTGTGAAAAGATACCTTGAGCTGGTAGGATAGGCAGAATCTTTGTAGATACACTTCTTGCTTCCTTTTGTATATGACTTTAGCAGCTAGTGTTTTGTTTTTTCAGTCCTGGACATGTTAGAGTCAGGCGAGGGTGTCTCCAGACGCTGCCAGGCATGTGCTCGGCAGCATTCCTCATAATAATATGGAAGTGTCTCTGGGTCTGGCTCTGACAGTTGAGTTAAGCAGTTCACGTATAACTAACTACGGGGCTCTGCCTAGACATGATTTTGTTCATCCTTGCCGCCCTCACGGCAAAGGGAAAGGGAAGGACAGAAAGCTTTACTGCCCCTGGGTATTTTTCTGTGCAGCTTTAAATTTGCTCAGGGAGCAGAAGCCGTGTCCCCCACCCCCGTCCCCGGCTCTGTGTGCCTGTGGTTTTTCTCAGTAGCATCATTTCTAAACGATGGGAGAGACTCACTCACTCACGGGTAAACAGTAGAGCCCAGGCGCTGGCTTTTGCCTCAAGGCTGTTTACCAAACAGCCTTCTAAAATGGACAAGCCTGAAGATCCTGTGGGGACTCTTCACTCCCCGAGAAGGCTGAGAACAATTCACCCTTCCTTCTTGTTACTTTTAAAAGGGAGCTCGGATTTTCCATTTCAGAAGTTAACAGATAACTTTGCCACTTGTTCGTTATCTCATTTGGAATTGCTTAGAACATCTGAACACTTGCTTTTCTAAACACTTCAAAGCAGCTGAGGGTCTGCCGATTGAGGAGCTCGGATCGGACTACAGTTCTATTTGAAAGATCAATCAGGAACCACCTAATAAAATGCAATTATAATAGAAGTGTTTCCAAAATGTCCACTCAGCCTCATGACCTGAGTTCAGTCCTTAGAATGCATGTGGTAAAAGCACAGAATCTGCTCCCAAAAGTTGTTCTCTGACAACTCCCTTCTCCTCCCTCTTCTGTAAAGAAAGAAATGTAATTGTAAAATCCCCAAAGGGTCTGGCGATGGACAACGCTTGTGTCCCGTACATGAAGTCCCCGGTTTGATTCCCCAGCACTTCACAATATGGGGGAGTATGGTGGAAGTCTGTGGAGTCAGGCACTGGAAGCAAGGAGCTCAGCGCAGTCCTCCACCATGCACTGAGTGTGAGTGATCTTAGAATAAAACAATTACAGTAATGGTAAACAAAACACATAAAAGCAATGTAAAAAATAATACTTCAAACTTTTATTTAGTTTCTAGCTTAAAAATCCCAAGCAGGAAGCTAGCAGGATGGTTCAGCAGATGAGGGAGCCTGCCTTGCAAGCCAGTGACTGAACTCAAGCTGTGGGGCCTGTGTAAGGGGGAAGAAGAACCCTGGCGTTACAAAGCTATCAGCTGACACGCCCGCGTGGCACGGGTACCCTCCAGCCGTCAATTACACCGACTCTAGTAATAAATGAAAAACGTAAGTCCAAAGCACTTTGCATGTAAATATTTTTCTCTCCTTTCATACATAAACAAAATTGGAAAGTAGAATAAATATTGTGCTGGAGTACAATGAAGCATACTTAGAAGTGGGATCTTTTCTTTAATTTTCAAATTAGCACACCAAGTTACTAGATATTGTTATGGTGTTTTGAGCAAAGTACGTTCCAGTAATTTATCCTTCCTGCCTTCTCCTGTCGCTCCCTCTCAGTGCCTCTTCTTCTTTCCTACTCTCTATTTCACTCTCCTCAGGTTTTTATAAGTTACACTGTGTATATACATGTATGTATGTGTATATGTGCATGTATATATAATGTATACATATGTGTGCATACATGTATACATGTGTGTGACTATGTGCATATACATGTGCATATGTTTGCGTAGGGGGAAGTTAGGACCCAAAATGAAAGGACACATTGTTTTGTCCTTATTGAGTTTGGTTCACCTTGCTTAACCAGTATACTTTTCAACTCCCTTCCTTGCAGATCCTGTCTCATGTTTCTTTACAGTTGACTAAATCCCATTGTGCTTATGTGCGATGTTTTCATTATACACTACCCACCTCTTGGTAGTGTCTAGGCTGGCTCTGTTTTCCTGCTGTGGTGACTTGAACAACAATGACCATGGATGCACACAGGTTTTTGTGGTAGACTGGAAGGTTTAGGGTATGTGCCTAGGAGTGGTATACCTGGTTTAATAGGCATTTGTTTTGTTATTTGGGGTAGGGGTGGGACCTCCATACTGACTTCCATATGGGAAGCACATCTTTTGTTCGAGTCTTTTCTTTCTTTAATTAGTTTTTTTTTTTTTTTTTTTTTTGTCCTTGCTTTTCATGTGAGCCTGGTTATAATGGACCTCCTGG
>NC_034611.1:4247973-4248367 GCF_900095145.1 Mus pahari | reverse complement strand
GCCTGCCTCTGCCTCCCGAGTGCTGGGATTAAAGGCGTGCGTCACCACGCCTGACTTTTTAATTAGTTTTTTAATGGAGAACTAAAAACTGAACCCAGGACCTTGAGCATAGAAGCCAGGGGCCTGGCTCTAGAGCTAGGTCTTCAGCTCAGAGGCTACCCTTAAATGTGTCATGTGAGGTCTAGTACCCAACCTCCTCAGGCCATCATCTCGGTGCCTTTAAAATGAGATGTTCATTAGGGCATTCTACAAGTCAACTGTTAGCCATGTAACATAGACGGGAGCATGGACAGAGCAAATGGTTTAGTTGCTTCAGGGAGCACCCATCAAACAGGGAGCATCCATCAAGCAGGGAGCATCCATCAAGCAGGGAGCACCCATCAAGCAGGGAGCA
>NC_034611.1:4242863-4247868 GCF_900095145.1 Mus pahari | reverse complement strand
CCCATCAAGCAGGGAGCACCCCATCAAGCAGGGAGCATCCCATCAAGCAGGGAGCACCCCATCAAGCAGGGAGCACTCATCAAACAGTGCACACCCCATTAAGCAGGGAGCACCCATCAAGCTCACTGCATCCACCCACATGTGCTCCACAGTCCTGAGATTTATAGAGCTTCCATAGCACTGTTAACTTTATCTTTCTTCCTCCTTAAACAGCCTAACTCATCGGCAGGTTCAGAGCCAAAACCAGGAGTAAATGATTGCAAATGCTAAAAGAAACTCAGCTTCCAGATGAACCAACACTACCTAATAACCCAGTGGGGCTGCTTTCCTGGGCGACTTTAGAACCAGTTAGAGAACTTGGCAAGCCTAATCAAGACCAGTTATAATCCCCAGCACCCACTGCAAGCGTTTCAGTGTGATTATATCTGAGTTCTTTCTTACATGCAAGTTTTGCTTTCAAATCCAGGATCCCACTGTACATATGCCTTTAAACTTATTTTCAAATATTAATGGTGTACTCTGAGAGTTTTTACATCATGTATGCACTTAAATAGTAAGGTGGTATTTTATTTCGATGCCAAACATCTGGATGAAAAGTTTAAAAAAAAATCAGTCAATTATCTAGATATTTTCAAATTCCCAGATGTTTGGCACCATGTCGACAGAACATTAAAATCGTTGACCAACGTTTTCAGCTTTTGCACAGATGTCTGGAGTTAGGGAGGCAAATTCTCTCTGAACTGACAGACGTTTTGGCAGGCAAGAGGCAGGGTGCTTATTACATGCCCTGGGTCAAAAGTGTTTTAAAGTTGAGTGTGTATGGCTAACCCTTTCACTGTTTCGCCATGAGGAAAAAGGGTGTATGTTTTTGGAACCCTTAGTCTGTTCTGATGAAGGTCTGCTGTCTGTCTTTGATCATTGCTCTGCCTGTTGGGTGTTTGTTGACCTTGCAAGCACGTCAGGAGTTGTCATTTATTCAGGCCTTGGCCTTGAGGGTCTGACTACAACGTGCATTTTGTTTTGTCTTCTTGGTGCAATTAAGATGGTTCTTTCGGGCTGATGATTTTATTAACAGATTGTTCTGAATATTTAAATGTCACATTAATGTGCCAATATCCCTGACAACAGTCCTGCTGAAAATACATTAAGATGTTTTAGAGGATATTTTTGGTTTCCTAATGATCTTCTTCCTTGTGTTATAATTTTTCTGCTAGTGCTGCATTAGTCACTGTGTATGTTTTTGTACCTATAACCCCTTTTTGACTCTTTGGAGGTATAAGTTAGATGCTTAGGGTTAACCAAATTATATAATATATAATATATAATTTATTATATATTATATATTATATAATTTTGAAATTGTCTCCTTACTATATTTTTTTGGTTTTTTTTTAGATTAAAAACATTTTTTATCTTTATGTGCATGTGTATATGCCCACACAGACACATGTAAAGCCCAGAGAAGGGCAGCAGGTCCCCTGAATCTAGAGTTACAGATGACTCAGAGCTGTCTGACCAAGTGCTGTGACCAAGCTTAAGTCCTATTTGGAACAGGACACATTCTTATCTGCGGGGCTATCTCTCCAGACCCTTCCTCCATGCTTTAGAGACAAGACTGACCACGTAAACTTACCAGAACCTGAATTTGATATGTTCCATGGACTGGCCTTGAACTTAAAGCCCCCTGCATTTCCTTCCTAGTAGAGCAGGTTTGCACCACCGCACCTGGTTCTAGTTCTTGACGCTGTAGATTTTAGAGATCTTTCCACTTCTCTTCTGATTTTCTTTACATTAGCATTGCTTGAGTTTATCTAGTATGTCTATGATGCACATATTAATGTAAACTATCTTCATGCTGCCATTAAAATAGGTAAAAAAAAAAAAACCAATCTAACTCTCTATGCTGTGCGGAAGTGGACAGTGTGTCTGAGTGGTTAGTGTCCGAGATCATTTGTGACCCTAGACCGAGTTTCTTTCTTTTATCTCACCCATGCGGGGCCAGTTGGCCAGTTTCGCTGTGGTTTCTCTCGGGCTCTGATGCCAACTTGCTCAGTGACCATGGACAGGACATTAGCCCTGGCTTCCCCTTTTAGTTTCTTCACCCTTTCATCAGTAAAAGATTGGAAGCTTCCAAATTACCATGTTTTGAGGAATAATTTGCAAGCGCCCTTTGAAACTATAAATATTAAGTGTTGTTGCTATCGTGTAACTTGATTTATGTAAAGGAGAGGCATTGAAAAATCATATGAGTATGCTTTTGATTATATATATATATATATATGCACGCCAGTGCACATTTGAGGACTGACCCCTTTCTGGGAAGACAGTGTAATCTCCTCATTTTCAGTGTTAGCATCTGGTTCTATGCGTTATTTTTTATTATGAATCCTTTCTTCAGATTTATTGGGTGTTACAGTATGCTCAGTGTTCTTGCCCAGTTGCAATTTACTGATGACTTTCTACTGTGGGTAATTTTCTGGAGTCTGTTCAGCCCTGTAGGAGGTGGTTGTTAGGGGTGGTGCACCATTACTCTTCTGGTATGTTATTGTCTTTATGTAGTGGTTATGCTTGTATTTTTACATAAAAATGAAAACCAAGAACTACAATGACTTAGCCAGGCATTTGGAAATACCTACGCAGTCACGGTCTTTTCATCCTTATCCAAAGCTCTACAGTACTGAGCTCTAATCCTCCAGCTTTAGAGTCCCCCTTGGATACAAAGGTGCTATCATAACCCACTGTAACGAAGCACCCTGAGAGATGACTGGTCCATGAAGGGTCTAACCTCATCAAGGAGTTTGTTCATTGATGGATGTATAGGTGAATGGGCTATTAGGAGAAAGATAGGCCCTAGGAGGCAAGAAGGTATATTGTGGGAACTCGCCTGTCTTAGCTAGGGTTTTACTGCTGTGAACAGAAACCATGAACAAGGCAAGTCTTATAAAAACAACATTTAATTGGGGCTGGCTTACAGGTTCAGAGGTTCAGTCCATTATCATCAGGGTAGGAGCATGGCAGCATCCAGGCAGGCATGGTGCAGGAGGAGCTGAGAGTTCTACGTCTTCATCCAAAGGCTGCTAGTGGAAGACTGACTTCCAGGCAACTAGGGTGAAGGTCTTAAGCCCACACCCACCGTGACACACCTATTCCAACCAGGTCACATCTATTCCGACAAGGCCATACCTCCAGATGGTGCCACTCCCTGGACCAAGAATATACAAACCATCACATCGCCCAAGCGTCTCTGTCCCAAATATACATTCTGGAACAGGGGAAGTGACTACAGGAGGAGTTCAGGGACCCACTGGACTTACTGTGGGTCAGACTTCAGTGGACTTCAGTGGAAACTCTCTTAACCACCTCACTTCCAAAAGCCCCTATTTTATCCTAGAGGGCTACAGTGCTTCTTGGGAATCTCCTGAAATCTGTATCAGTTCTGAACCAGTTCTGAACAGACCTGGGAAAATCCAAATACTTCCTTTCTCCCTGTCATGGCTTAACTAAGAACGGCCTCCATAGGCTCATGTTTGAATGCTTGGTCATCAGGGAGTGGAGCCATCTGAGAGGGATTAAGAGGCGGGACCTTGCTAGAGGAAGTGTGTCTGCAGTGGTGGGCTTTGTGGTTTCAAAGCCTAGGCCAGGCCCAGTGGCCTTCTCTCTCTGCTGCCTTGAGATCAGGATAAAGAACTCTTGTCTCCATCTCCAGCACCATGTCTGCCTGCATGCCACCATGCTGCCTGCCATGATGATAATGGATGAAACCTCTGAAACTGTAAGCCAGCCCCGATTAAATGCTTTCTTTTATAAGAGTTGCCATGGTCATGGTGTCTCTTCACAGCCACAGAACACTGACTAAGACCTTCCCACTACACTGTTACTCTTGTAAAAGGTCCTAGGTCCCTCTTGGGAAGGAGGAAGGCTAATAGTAAACTCTTAGGGAAGTCCTTCTTAGGGTCTAGCCTGTTCTTCATTCATGGCATTCTGGATCTGCAAAGTGACTAAACTCTGGAAATTAATTCTTGGATCAAGATTCTCTTTTTCCATAACTCAATGTAGTCTTCATTTGTTGAAAAAAAATTAAGATCAACTCAGCAAAATAAAATTCTGGTTTATTGTTGGACATTGTTTTACGTGTACATCAAATAGGCCAAAATGATAATGACAGAACAACAACAACAGCAAAAACCCTAAAGGAATCCCTATTCTTTGGCCTGTTTAACCATCTCATACAAATCAACTACTTACAGTTCAGCTAAGTAAATTCACAAAAAAAGTTACTGGAACTTTTGGAATAAGATTGTTTTTGCTGTTGTTTACAAGGTTTTTCCTCCTTTGAGATTATAAGGAACATGGCCCTACCACAAGTAAGGTCAGAAGCAGGACAGTTCTGAAGGTGGTTTTGTCACCTCTTATCTTTAAAAATGGCTGACCTTAACAATATGTACAAAAATAAAAAATACAGATTTTCCTTTTCAAGTATTTTTAAGAAAAAAAGCAGGGCCTTGGACATTTTTTTCCTTGCCTGTTGCAAATTCATGTTGGAGTTTTGGTGGGGTGATGGTGGGCACATGTCATCTGTGGTGTCAGTATCATCATCATCATCATCATCATCATCATCATCATCATCTTCATCATCATCATCATCTACATGCTTGCCCATAGGACCCTCATCTTCATCTCCTTCCTTTTCCTCCCTGCCTTCTTCCCTTCTGCTTCTGCCTACTATCAGCCCCTGCGCCCCATTCTCATTGCCAGATGCAGCTCTTCCATTCTTTGCCTCCTCCTCAACTTTCTTCTCTTCCAAGTCCTTGGTTGTGATCTCTGAACTGGTGCCCACCACCATGTCAACATGGTGGGGAATACCTGTGGTCAGATGCAGCCAGGAAGAAAGAAACGGAGTTTGAGGACTCTGACAGGAAAGCTGCGGAAGTCTGAGACAGAGGAGGAGGAGGGAGAGGAGGAGGGGGAGGAGGAAGAGGAGGGGAGGAGGAGGAGGAGGGGAGGA
>NC_034611.1:4240675-4242533 GCF_900095145.1 Mus pahari | reverse complement strand
TTTGCAAGATCAAGGGGCCTCTCTTCCCAGTGATGGCCGACTAGCCATCTTCTGCTACCTATGCAGCTAGAGACATGAGCTAGAGAATGTACTAGGCTTCTTATCTATTCATGACTGGAAACACCATGATTGGTTAGCCAGTACCAAAGGTCCAAAAGAATCATGTCAACACAAAGTTCTCTTCGGCTGCGCTGCCCATTATAGGTGGGTACACTCTGGACACTGTTTTGCTTACGCTGCCCATGTCTTAGGCAGATCGTTGCTACCACCTGGATCGTGCTACTCTGAAGCCCAATTAAACCCACTGCATTGAATTCATCTAGAAGGTCAGTGGTGTCTCCAACCCTAAGGTCTGGCACAAGGAACTGGGCGACAACAAAGCTCTGCAAATGTGCTGGGGACCCGCTCACAGGACAGTGAAGGCCACGTCCTCTGGGTCTCTCTATTGTGGAGGGATAGCATTTACACAGAGCACCTACTCGAGCATTGAAAATTCCCTGAGCCTTAAAATCCCTTCATCAACACTAAGCCAAGGGTGTCTATCTTTTTTTTCCTTCTTTTTTCTTGTTTGGGCAAATGCTTCATCTAGGTATTCAAATAAACTTTTGACACTTAAAAAAAAACAAAAAACTGTGTGAGCTTCTGTATTAAAACAAGACTCTTCAGTCAGAGGGCCCTTGTCAATAAACTCAGCCTAGCTCAGCTTTATGTTTCTTCCACTATTATCCCACACCCTAAATCCATTCCCACACATATTCCCCAGGCTTCTGACTGAATAGAAAATTCATTAAGGGGCTTGAGAGATGGCTGAGTGGTTAAGAGCACTGACTACTCTTCTGGAGGTCCTGAGTTCAAATCCCAGAAACAACATGGTGGCTCCAACCATCTGTAACAAGACCTGATCCCCTTGTCTAAAGACAGCTACAATGTACTTACATATAATAAATAAATTAAATCTTAAAAAAAAGAAAACTCATCAAGTTCTTCAGTGGTGTAGCACACCTCTTCCTGGACTGTACTTTCTACCTCCCCTCTGGGAGCCTTGTTTTGTCTCAAGGATGAATTTCTTCAAAGGCAGAAAAAGCAATATTTCAGGGGGTGGGGGTGTGAGTACATCTCCTGCTAAGGGTAGGGAGACTACTTCTTCAGGTGAGATGAACCCTCGAAAATTTGAGGGTTCGAAGTGCTCAGCTTCAATAGGGTCCTTGTGGAGAGCTCTTGGTAACTTCTAGGAATTTGGAGAGAATATTTACACTGGGCTAGCACAAGAAAGTAGACTCAAGAAAAATACAGCTAAGGAATGTGTTCCTTGTATCTTGATCATCTTGATAAGTCCCTGAATTCAGTGACCACAGGATCTTTGTTTATGCCTTGCTGTCCTCATCAAGAAAAATAAACTTGGGGAAAAATAAAGTTGCATCAGCACTTTCTGGAGTTGTACTCTAGTATTGTCTAATTGTCTTTTCTTTTTTTAATCCTCACTTCCTCCCTTAAGACCCTGTTAACTGACTGAGCAGGCTTGGTCAGGTGCTCTCACACGTCCTCATCCCAAGTTATTATTTGTTAATTTATTTATTTTATTAATTCATGCCCTTCCTTTAACTGCTGACACCCTCCAAAGCTAGAACCTGAACTTTCTCTGTAATTCAGCTGCACTTATTTTTTATTTTTTGTTTACAATGAAAACAATTTTATTAGATATTTTCTTTATTTACATTTCAAATGCTATCCCGAAAGTTCCCTATATCCTCCCCCTGCTCCCCTACCCACCCACTGTCACTTCTTGGCCCTGGCCTTCCCCTGTACTGATGCATAAAAAGTTTGCAAGACCTAGGGGCCTCTCTTACCAATGATGGCC
>NC_034611.1:4235360-4240664 GCF_900095145.1 Mus pahari | reverse complement strand
TATTATCCTTAGATTTGGTTTTCCCATTGTGTCCTGGATTTCCTGGATGTTTTGAGTTAGGATCTTTTTGCATTTTGCATTTTCTTTGATTGTTGTGCTCATGTTCTCTATGGAATCTTCTGCACCTGAGATTCTCTCTTCCATCTCTTGTATTCTGTTGCTGATGCTCACATCTATGGTCCTGATTTCTTTTCTAGGGTTTCTATCTCCAGAGTTGTCTCACTTTGTGTTTTATTTATTGTTTCTACTTCCCTTTTTAGGTCTTGGATGGTTTTGTTCAATTCTGTCCCCTGTTTGTTTGTGTTTTCCTGTAATTCTTTAAGGGATTTTGTGTTTCCTCCTTAAGGACTTTTACCTATTTAGCAGTGTTTAGGACTTCTACCTCTTTAACAGTGTTCTCCTGTATTTCTTTAAGTGATTTATTAATGTCCTTCTCAATGTCCTCTACCAGCATCATGAGGTATAATTTCAGTCCGAGTCTTGCTTTTCGGGTGTGTTGGGGTATCCAGGACTGGCTGAGGTGGGAGTGCTGGGTTCTAATGATGGTGAGTGGTCCTGGTTTCTGTTAGTAGGATTTTTACATTTGCCTTTAGCCATCTGGTAATCTCTGGCGTTAGTTGTTATAGTTGTCTCTGGTTGGAGCTTGTTCCTCCTGTGATTCTGTTAGCCTCTGTCAGCAGTCCTGGGAGTCCAGCTCTCTCCTGTGCCTCAGTGGTCAGATTACTCTCCGCAGGCAAGCTCTCCTCTTGCAGGGAAGGTGCACAGAGGTCTGGCGTTCAGACCTGCCTCCTGGCTGAAGAAGAAGGCCGGAAACTAGGCCTGTCCCAGAAGCCGTGTCACCTCTGTAGTCTGCACTTTCACCTGCACAGACTGGTCTCCGAGGGACCCGGGCACAAGATGGCTCCCTCACCTGCTCTGGCCATGAAAACATTTTAAAGTACAGTGTGTGTGCGTGTGCGCGCGTGTTGCCTGTGTGGAGGCCAGAGGACAACTTAGAGTCAATTCGCGCTCTCTCTTCTGACATGTGGCTCTCCGTACAACACTGTAAAAGGCCTCAGCTGCACTTATAATGAGAGCTTCAGTTTGATTTCCTACAACTTGAGCTCTTCAGCTGTTGGAAGAAGCGTCTCTTCCAGGGCATACTTAAAAACATTAGACTGTTTATGTGCATCTGGAGGCTGTCAGTTTATCACTCAGATCATTGTTGTCCTTTGCCATATTCTGAGATGCTAAAAAGTTGGTTAATTTTATCACAGAGCTCACTCTTTTCCTTTGTCAGTTTTTTTCATAGGTGCAAGGACCAACTAACCGTCATCATTATTTTCCTTAACTTTTCCACGATTTCTCAAAAAATATTTTATATGCAAAATCACCAAATTCCTTGCCTCTCCCAAATAGTGAATTAGGATAATCAAATTCATTTGTCTCTATAAGTAAGATAATTCAGGCCATGAACTTTCAGTAAGATAATTCAGGCCATGAACTTTCAGTATTCTACCAGCTGCAAGAAAAGGGAGGCTTCAGTAACTGTAGGTGTGAGCAAATTGGAAAGCCTATTCTAGATATTAAAAAATTTATCCTTATAATTTTATTGCTCTAGAGCCATTTCTGAATATATATGAGATTTATTGCAAGTTATAGTCCTGCCAGTCAAACAATGGCCAATGACTGCCTACCAGCCGATAGTCTAAGAATCCAGTAGTTTTTCAGTCTATAAAGTTGGATATGCCAGCACATCTTCTGATACCTCAAAATCCCAAAGAAGTTCAGGGAGAGTCAAGGGCAAGCAGACAAAGAGCATAACTTTGAAGATCAAATACTCATATACATAAAATAAATAACTAATTCACTTTAAAAGACAAATAAAATTAAATTTTAATTTTAAAAGTGATGGATAAAAAGACCATGTAGAATTAGGAAGCCAGTCTTCTTCAGTAGCCCTCAGTGTGCGACCCTCCCTTGCTGAGGATCATCTGCTAGGTGTGCAAGAACCCACCAGGCCCCGCCCCTCTGGAGAAACCCGCCCGCAGCCATGCTCCCCTTTTGTTTTTATCAACATTGTATTGTTCTCAAAAACCAATCCTACATTTCAGCTTTCCATTTTCACAATTTTCCTTTACTGTGGAAGTTAGGAATCAGGAGCAGAAGCCCTTTGAATTCTAAGCAAAACATGGCACAGGCACAGGAGTCGGGGAGATTTGGGAGACAGATCCTGAGCCGTGGCTGCAGACACTGGGAACATTGGCATCTTGACTGCAGAACACTGTCGGGCAGTGGACACAACGTCGGGATTGGGGGGAAGGTAGCTCCTGAATTTAATTGTTAAATTTACTCTAAAATCCATTTAATTTACTCTAATTTTGAGATCAAATCTACCCATATGTAAATAGAAGTCTGTTTTTAAAGCATAACCAAGGCCAAATATAGCGAATGTTTCCATAGCCTGTTATTTTATGTCACTCAGAAAATGTTCTCTTCCGCTAACGCCTCAGTGTTAGCGAATTGCTAAGAGTGGAACTCAAAGTATAATACGTTAAGCTTTGAGGATAATTGAAAGTTGACTTGTTTCAAAAAGAGAAGTGACATTGAACATGACCTTATAAAGAGATTCTAGGTCAAAGGCTGTGGCTTGGGTATGAACATGTGTCCAGCATATCAGAGGCCCTAGTTCTGCAATTGGAAAAAATTCCAATGTAGAACATTACGTTTACCCCCATATTTTGCTGTCTCTGTATGGAGGGTGGGTTTTAGTTCTCTCCTGCTCAGAGAACCAGGATGAGACTGCCATGGAAGGAACAGGACACAAAGGTCCAAAAGGCTGAGACCACGGGGGCTGAAAGCAGCCCAAAGCTTTGCTCTCCGGAAGCTTGATCTGGAGTGAAGACTGAGGACATGGGGTTTGCAGGTAGAAGACATCACGCAAGAATGGACTGGGGTGATGGAATGGCAGACAATGATACCCCACCCATAAAAAATACATTCTATATTGTGGTGGAATACATGTGACTCTCAGGTTCTGTGTCAACTTGACACAAGCTAGAGTCATCAAAGAGGAAGGACAACATGCCTTCATGAGATCCAGCTGTAAGGCATTTTTCAATTAGTGATCAGTTCGAGAGGGCCTAGCCCATGGTGGTCGGTGCAATCATGGACTTGTGCTCCTGAGTTCCATAAAAAAGCAGGCTGAGCAAGCCAGGTGAAGCAAGCAATTAAGTAGCACCTTCCATGGCCTCTGCATCAACTCCTGCCTCCAGGTTCCTGCCCTGCTTGAGTTCCTGTCCTGACTCCCTTTGGTGATGAACAGTGCTATGGAAGTGTAAGCTGAATAAACCCTTTCCTCCCCAACTTGCTTTTTTTTGGTTATTGGGTTTCATCTCAGCAGCAAAAACCCTAACTAAGGCCACATACAACATTTAGTATCTTAGCCATCAAAGTACACTGTCCAGTGACATTAGGTACTCAATGGCTGTCATCATCACCATCTTCCATCTCCATAATTCTTTCCCCTGGAGAAAACGCCGTAACTGTGCACACTTAACCCCATTCTCTCCCACCCCCACCAGCCCTGGCAGCTGCTACTCTGACTACTTCCCTTAAGATTTTGCTACGGAGTACCAATAGTAACACTCTTAGTTGGCACTGTGGTGACTTAAGACCAAGTGTAGGTTCTCTACTACAGTAGAGGCCACTGCACTACAACCTGCTCTTTTTGTTGCTTTCACTCTATTATGTAGACAACAGGGATGACTCTCTACATATGTAGGCTTTGCAACCACAAATTTAAAAATGTTTAGAAACTCTCCAAATCCTTAATCTCTACAAGGCATATGAGAAACTTTCTTTTCATTATGCCCCAAAGTAACACAACTCTTCCCATGACATCTGCGTGGCATTAATTACATGTAACCTAGAGATGCTTTAAAAGGCAGAGGTTGTAAGAAAACACTATGTCGTTTCATATCAGTGACCTGGAATTTTAGATCTAAATGAGCCCTGAACCTAATCCCACAGACCTAAAGGGATGAATGTACGTAGAACATTTGATGGAATCTTAGGCTCATTATAAAACTCTTCATAGGTTGCCACACGCTTCTCTTGGCAGCTCTAAAACCCAACAGCATAAAAATATTAGGTTCTAAAAGATACTTCATTTTTTTTAATTACTACTTTTTTCATTTATTATTTCAGTTCCAAGGCCCAAGAGAACAGAAACAAACAAACAAACAAACAAACAAACAAATCCTTTGAATCCAATGGTAACATAACATTAAGTAGCACTTGGAAAATGCAAGTGGTCTTTTTATGTGTGGATTATGTTCCTAGGCAACAAATACGATTTCCTCAGAGACAACGCCAAGACAGGGGCAAGCTCTTGACCTACAGTCTCCTAGCAGTGTTTTCTATGCACAGGACTCAATAAGCTGCAAAAGACATGTTGTATGTTTCATGGGGTAAAGCTTTACAAAGCCCACACAGCTAAATAGAGCACTGCTAGGAACTGCTAGGATAAACATAAAATCCATTTAATCCAATGCTGTCATTTCCAACGCCATCTTCTCATCATCTAACTAGAGCACAAATCTAAGTGGCCGGTATAGTCACTTAAGAATCTCAAGATGATATTCTCTTGGGGATGTTTTGACAAATTTGGGGCAGTTATTTGATGCCATTTCGGAGAGATCAGGAAGAGGAGGAAGAAAAGGAAGGAAGAGGAAGAGGAGAAAAGGGAAGAGAGAAGAAGAAGAGGAAAAGGAAGAGGGAGAAAGGAGAAAGAAGAGGATGTGGAGGAAGAGGGGGAGGGAAGGGGAGGGGGAGTTGTTAGCTAGGAAACGCACTCCCTTGCTTTCCTTTTGTCAATTTTCCTTCTGCGAAGCCTGGATATGATAACTAATAACAGCCTGCCGGAGTGCTTGAGGTTCTGCTCCTTTTCCTCTGAGAGGAAAACCAGCATATGTTCATGTGAGAAATTGCCTGTATAAGTGTCAGAGGTTACAGGCACAGTGCAATCCGCAAGGATGTAGGTGTGAATGGTTGGAGTGCAAATCATAGCGAGAGGGCGGCTGTCAGGACTTCCTTCCAGTTCATCCCTGAGGCAGAAGTGGAGGAAGAGGAAGAGGAAAAAGAGGATGAGGAGATGAGGAAGAACAGGAGAAGGTGGTGGTGGAGGAAGAGGAGAGGAAGAAGAGGAGAAGGTGATGATGGTGTTGGTCGAGAAGAAGAAGAAGAAGAAGAAGAAGAAGAAGAAGAAGAAGAAGAAGAAGAAGAAGAAGAAGAAGAAGAAGAAGAAGAAGAAGAAGAAGAAGA
>NC_034611.1:4220351-4235329 GCF_900095145.1 Mus pahari | reverse complement strand
GAGGAGGAGGAGGAGGAGGAGGAGGAGGAGGAGGAGGCAGCATGATCAGTTCCTAAAGTTCCAGTTAATGATTCAGAGCAGGTGTGGGGGTGGGGAACAAAGCAAAGCAAACAAACAAAAGGGGCAGATCCTAAGAACACAGGAGAGATAAGAATTTGATCATGACGTCATTCTCGAGCCAGGCGTATGGCCCTGTGCTTAGGCACACAGATATCATGTATAAAGCTCTGCTTTCCATCCCTAGCACCAAAAAGAAAAGGAAAAAAGGAAAACACAAACAGAAAACACACTTTTAAACACCCCAAGACCAACCACATCCCAGCACTCCCTATCTCAAAGTCATCTCTTTAGCACGGTACAGTCAACGACTGAGGGAAATGGATCACTAACCACTGTCCTCTGATGCTTGTGACAAAGTCCCAGGCTGTGTGGGACAAGTCACAGTGAGGAGCACACCTTGTTCTAGTTCACGTTGGGCAAAGAGGAAGTGACTCATTTCATCTTACAGTACTGCAAAGTTGATTGGGAAAAAGTTGCAGATTTATCTGTTCAGAGGACTTAACCCTTCCTTACTGGTCCAGGGAGTTTTTACTTCAGAGCTTGGGGAAAGGTCTTTACAACTAATTCAGCTCTAGATTCCTCTCACTGGTTCTCAGAACAACCCCTGCAGATGTGCCTATGCATCACAGGATGTACTGGGCATTGGTCATGTCTGCTGCCTGGTGCCACAGCTTCCCGCATCCTGTCTCTTGGAGGTGAAGGTGATGGTATTATTCAGAACGAGTACTTCAAGAATGTGAAGGTTAATAACGAGTGTCAACTTGACAAGGCTTAGAGACATCTAGGAGACAAACCTGTGGCATACCTGTTAGAAATTGTCTAGATTGGGTTACTTTGAGGAAGGACAATCCACCCTAAACGTGGATGACACTGATGCTAGGGCATCAGACGTAATAAAAAGAGGTTGTGGGTGCAGGAAGGCCGGCACTTTCCAAAGGTCAGGGTGGGATGTGAGCCCCAAACCCTCCACTCTACATCCTCATTTTTTCTTAAGTGCAGGAAACCTAATTCAGGGCCTTAGACATTCTAGGTGAGCACTTTTACCATTGAACTGCATCCCTAAGTGAGCACTTTTAACCATTGAACTACATCCCCAGTCTATGTTGTTTGTTTGAAAGGTCTCCCTAGTGAGTTACAACTGGCCTTGAACTCTGAATTCTCTCACCTCAGCCTTCTGTGTGCTGGGACTACAGATGTCTTCTAAGGCCCCTCTACATAGGGAACAAGGCAGAGAGGCCAGGGCAAATGGTTTTGTTTCCTTAGCAAGCTCATCTTTCTTTGGGATAGTTTGGTTTCACCTTTGGAAGAGTAAAAATTCTTTGAAGGCGAAGGCATTTCTTCCAAGGACAGCCTGACTAGAACATGCCTGAGCAGCCGCTTCCTGCCCCAAATGAGCTTAGCAAGAGGAGGAAGTAGTGTGAGGGTTACAGATTTAAAAAGCAAAAACAAAGCAACAACAACGAAAGACTCTATGAATGTATGAATGGAGCTTTTAAACCTGGACCGCACAGCCATTGTGGATATGGTAATGATGTATGGAGGGAAAGGGGCTTTAAAGGTCAGGAGATGGTAGGACTGGCAGACACAAGCAAAACTCATTGGGCTATAAATAATTCTTAAAGAAGAATTTATCTCTTCTCTTCTTCTTCTTCTTCTTCTTCTTCTTCTTCTTCTTCTTCTTCTTCTTCTTCTTCTTCTTCTTCTTCTTCTTTCACACTTACTCATTTGTGTGTTTGTGTATTCATGTGCACACATGTGTGCAGATCAGAGGACAACTCATGAGTCCGTTCTCTCCTTCCACCATTTGGGCTCCAGAGATCAGACTCAGGCCATCAGCAGGCATCTTGGCAGCTGCCTTTACCCACTGAGCTATCTCACTGTTCTGTAGCAACATAAGGATCCATGTGGTCCACTGTCATGTTGCATACAAGACCTTATACAATAAGCTGCTCCAAGAATCATGAAACAGGGTGAAGCATATAGCTCAGACATGCTCACTCCCACATGAGCAAGCCCCAAGTTCAGTCTCCATCAACCAAGTGAGCATAACCTCACCTCCAGGATTTTGCACCAGGCACTTCCAATTGTCCTTTGTTCTTCACAGTCCTGCTCCAGTTACTGTGGCCCTTAGCTTCCCAGATGCTGTCACCCTCTGCTAGAAGAGGAGTGACACAGTGAGATTGGGACATAGACCTTTTTGGCTTCTCTGCTCCATCTCATGGTTTCTCTCTCAAAAGAAATAATTTAGGGCTGGGCTATAGCTTAGTAGTAGAGTCCTGCACGCGCAACATCCTAGCTCAGTCCTCAACACCCCAAATGAAGAAAAAAATCTATGTAGTTCCTTGGAAGCTGCAAAGTTCTATGATATCTTCTAATTAGCTGAGACTTTTCTTCTAGTCTATAAAGTCTGGTCAAAATGCAGCTCACACTTCCGGGTTCTGCCGGGTAAGGTTAGCTCTCTCTCGTCTAGGTTAGACTAAAACCTCTGTGGTTCCATAATTGTTTACAAGAGCAGACTCCATGAATGTGTCCAATTAGTGTGATAAATCACAAATTCTTAAAAAAATGTTTTGGGAGATGGAGAAAGATTAACTGCAGTAATTTCTCACCACTCATTTATATAGGGGTGGATTATCATTCCAGCCCCCAGGCATTGCTGTAATGAAAAAAGTTGTTACAATGTTGATGATAGGACTCTTTTAGGATGGGCTATAACTCAGTTAATAGAGTACTTGTCCATCATAACTTAATCCCAGCATTTGGGAGGCAGAGGCAGGTGAGTCTGTGATTTTGAGGCTAGCCTGGTCTACGGATCTAGTTTCAGAAGAGCCAGGGCTACACAGAGGAAACTTGTCTCAGAAACAAACAACAAACAAAAACAAGCAAGCAAAGTCAACATCAAAAGGGAGCCCATGAGTATAAAACACTGCAGATGTCAGAACAGGAGAAAGTACCCCGTCATTACTAATGCCCTAATGCTGCCTTTTCAATTTAGAAACGTGTTGTCTTTCATATTTCCCGACAAGTAGTGGTCAGTTTACCAGCACCACTATCATTTGTAGGTTTCTTAAAGCTTGGACTATAGTTGTGGGTTATGGTTCAGGCCTGTAAACTTAGCACCTGGGAGACTGGAGGCAGGAGGGTTGCCATGAGTTTGAAGTAGACCTGAGCCACATAGCTCTAGTCTAGTACGGAGGTTTGAATAAGAATGGCCTCCATAGGTTCTCAAATTCTAGTGCTTGATCACTCAGTTATTTGAAAGGGTTAGAAAGATGAGTAGGCGTGGCCTTGTTGGAGAAAGTGTGTCACTGGGGGTGGGCTTGGAGATTTCAAAAGCTCATGCCAGACCCAGGCACCTCATTGTCTGTCTGTCTGTCTGTCTGTCTGTCTGTCTGTCTGTCTGTCTGTCTGTCTGTCTCTCTCTCTGCCTGCAGATCAGGATGTAGCACCCAGCTACTTCTTCAGTGCCATGGCAGTCACCATGCTCCTGTTATGATGATAATGTACTAAATCTCTGAAACTGTTAGCAAACTCCCAATTAAATGCTTCCTTTATATGAGTTGCCTTGGTTGTGGGGTCTCATCACAGCGATAGATCACTGACTAAGACAACGTATGTGCTATCTAGTGAGATCCTTTCTTGAAACCACACAAAAGTTCAGACTGCATGTAGCACCCATCTCCTCCAAAGCTCCCACTGCCACTAGCCTAAGGAAAACTGCAAACTGCTCTCCTCATTTGGTACCCTCCTCAAAAGTAATCCAGGCATTTTCTACCATGCCTTGGCCTCTTGGGCCAAATCTAGACTGCAGGTTGCTTTTGTAAATAAAGTTTTATAGGTACACAACATGGCCCATTCGTAATTGTCTATGTTGTCTATCTGTCTGCTGTCTGTATATCTGTCTGTCTGTCTATCTGTCTATCTATCTATCTGCCTATCATTTATCTATCTCTGTCTCTGTCTCTCCTTACCTATGAATGACACACAAAGCTTAAAAGTATTCATAATTTCACAAAATTTCTGGTTTTGTTCATAACATAAAAATAATGTTTCTAAAAATATACTCTGTCTGCAAAATATCAGACAGTTACATGCATGAACCCTAACTCTTGTGTCATGTGGGAAGCTGTGCAGCCCTGTGAGTCCCTTTGTACCTGGAGGTAATAACTTTTCATGACTATGCAAGTGTCTAAGAGAACAAAAGACCAGGAAAAGGGTTTATTTCAACCCACAGATTTAGGAAGTTTCAGTTCATGTGTGTTAAGACAAGACTTCATGATAAGAAGACAGCAGGGGAGCCAAGTGGCTGGCCTCATGGTGGGTGGAAGGCAAAGGAGGCTGAGTGTCTGTAACTGTGGGGATCTCCTTTTTTTCCATATTGTTGCCATTAGGGCTCCAGCCTTTTGGATGCTGTCACCCACGTTTATGACGGGACTTACTCCATCACCTGCCCCATGTATCAGTTACCTCTAGAAACCCTCTCACAGACACAAGGAGTAGTTCACTTTACTAATATCCTAGGTGACTCTTGATTGACAGTCACGTAGTCTATTCTGAACCTGTCTCTCTGAACAGGTCATGATCCTCCCTCGTTCCCACGTCTCCCCATTTTGTGTCCCTATATCAGCCAGATCCTACTGCAGTTTTAAAGAACATTTAAATGGGATGAGAGACTATATCACATGTGAGTTTAAGTTGTGAGAATTTAAACAAAAAGAGACATGGAGAGGACAATGCTGCCCTCCTATTCCATTGATGAGCTGGCTTTTCAGCAGGCAAGAGATGGGGAGGGGGCAGAACTTGACTCTGTGGTTTTCTCTGTCTGCTCAGGTCCCTGTGGCCTTACATGTTAGCATGATGCTGAGGTTTGAAGAAGAATGGCCCTCATAGGCTCATATATTTGAAAGCCTGGCCACCATGGAGTGGCACTATTTGAAAGGGTTAGGAGATGTGGCCTTGTTGGAGGAAGTATGTCATTGAGGGTGAGTTTTGGGGTTTCAAAAGCTCAAGGCAGGTGCAGTGGTTCCCTCTCTTCCTGTTGTCTGGATGTAGAAACCCCGGCTACTTCTCAGTACCATGCCTGCCAGCATATTACAATGCATCCTGTCACCATGACAATGGACTAAACCCCTGTAAGCAAGTCCCAAGTAAATACTTTCCTTTATAAGTATTTGAGAGTTGTCATGGCCATGATATCTCTTCACGGCAATAGAACACTAAGACATATGAGAATTCCACCACACAAGGTGTCAATGCTTCAAACAACACAGTCGATTAACAAAAGCTAATCACTTTTGATGCTCCAATAAGAAGCAGTGTACTTCAAAGCTGGAAGGCCTGCATAGGATTACTGGAGGCCAGTTATCTTACCTATGTAGATAATGAACCACATGATGAATAAGGAGCTGACTTCAAACATCACCATTTAAAGAATGAACTCTTAACAACAGCTGACTCATCCTTTAAGCTTCAATAAAATGTCATTTCTCCTCACTTCCTCTGATGGGAGTCAGTCTTCCTTTGTTCCCATAAATAGCTTTGTTCCCTTGGCAAAATATTTGTGCTATCATGTTAAATTGTACGTTCTGTTTAATTTTTTAGTCTCAGTCCTCTGGGAACTGTGCTCTTCAAGGACAAAGGTAGTTTTAGTTGTTCAGTGTCTATGTCTATTGTGTATTCTCAGGACCCAACCCAAGGTTACATATTCAACAAATCCTTACTGATGGATGCAGACCTGCCTGTACTTTAGATCTCTGCCTTGATAAGATCAATGGATTACCACTGACTTACCCCCTTCCCTTCTCTCTCTCTCTCTCTCTCTCTCTCTCTCTCTCTCTCTCTCTCTCTCTCTCTCTTTCTCTCTCTGAGTGTTTTGCCTGCTCTTGTGTGGATCACATGCATCTCTGAAGCCTGCAGAGCCTAGAAGAGGATACTATATCAACTGGAACAAGAGCAGACAGTTGTGAGCCACCAAGTTTGTGCTGGGAGTCAAGCCCAGATGCACTGGAAGAACAGCGCGTGCTCATAACCGCTGGGCCATCTCTCCAGAACACCACTGACATTTTTTTTAATTTAATGGCTATTATTTAATATCTCAGTGCATTTTAACCCTTTGAACATCCATTCTTTCTTTTCGACTAGATTTAAGTTTGGTTATGTCAGACGATTTGTTTATTCCGTCTCAAGAATAAAACATTTGTTAATGGATCGGTTGATACTTCGCATGAGATGTATTAAAAAAAACAAAAAACAAACAAAAAAGTGAAGTTAGTGAATCTTTTTTTTTCCCGAAACAGGGTTTCTCTGTGTAGCCCTGCCTGACTGACCTGGAACTCACTCTGTGGACCAGGCTGGCCTTGAACTCAGAAATTTGTCTGCCTTTTCCTCCCAAGTGCTGCGATTAAAGTCATGTGCCACCCCTGTCCTGCATGAAGTTAATTTTTATGTATTCATTTACATGTGTTGATTTGAAATGAACAGTGGCTACATTTGAATAAGAATCATCATTCCTGTGACAAATCGGCTTCCTTTGGTTGTCTGAAGCTGCTCAGTTGTGTTCTTTGTCTGGGTTTCCCCTCCTGCCTGGCTTCCTCTCACCCCTCATCAAAAGCTACACTCTCTAACCTGATCCCGGTTAATTTTTCCTAAAGGACCGGCTCACAGATTGAGACAAGGACTTGTTGTCTATTGAGCTTGGCCTGGAGTTCCATAACGTAGGCAACTTAAACTTGGGATCGCCTCAAATGTGTGTTCGCTAAGGATGCAAGTGAAAATCCTGAGTGCCTTTGCCCACTGAATGTGGAGGTGCTGCAGGTATTCACAGAAGGTCAAAAGGCAGCTTTGACCTGGCCTCATGGACCACTTTTCTCTCTAAGGCAAACCAAACCAAACCAAACCAAACCAAATTAGGATTAAATCATGCAAAGCTGTTTTGCTGAAGTGCACCACACTGAGGAAAGGTTCGCCTGCGCCACCATCCCTCCAGTGCTCTTGGAGGCGCATGATTTCACCTACCAGAGGTTTTCTGGGGGTCCCACCTTCGCAGACCTGCCGTCAGTGTCTCCCTCTCCCAAAGTCTGAATTTACCACATACCAGTGAACCTTCCTACAACTCTAAGAAATCCCAGTCAATGTTTCATTTTCTTTTCTTGTGCACATGGGAAATAGGAGGAGGGTCCATCAATGAAACTGAGGCTAAGAATGAAGAAGTTCCCAGACAGGCGAGCTTCAAACTCTGGATCTGTGTCTGCCAGCTATTTCCATGGCTGAGCACAAACAGGTCTGGTCAGAGGGGTCAGAGAATCCGGACTTTTGACCAAAAGCCAAAAAGACTTGGAAGAGCATGAAAGACTCAAGCAAGTGACAGGGATTTCTCCTCTGCTTCTTCTCTGTCCTCTTGTTTTAGTTGGGTAAAGTTTCTCTGTGAGGCTTTAAGGGCTTTCATGTTGCCTTTGTCTTTTTTCACTGTGAATGGCCAAGACTGAAAACTGAAATGAGGCCTTCAAAGTTATTAGTATAGGGGGCAAAAGAAATGACTCAGTGGTTAAGAGCCTGACTGCTCTTCCAGAGGTCCTGAGTTCAATTCCAGGCAACCACATGGTGGCTCACAACCATCTGTAATGGGATCTGACACCCTCTTCTGGTATCTGAAGACAGCAACACTGTACTCACATACATAAAATAAATAAATCTTAAAAAAAAAGTTACCAGTGCAATAATGTTGGTTAATAAACACAGGAACAGCCAGGAACAGTGGAGTGGTGATGACACACGCCTTTAGTCCCAGCACTTGGAGACAGAGGCAGGTGGATCTCTGAGTTGGAGGCTAAGAATGAAGAAGTTCCCAGACAGGCGAGCTTCAAACTCTGGATCTGTGTCTGCCAGCTATACAGGGATCTGGTCTATACAGGGAGTTCCAGGACAGCCAGGACTATACAGAGAAACCCTGTCTTGAAAAAATAAAAACAAAACAAACACTTAAATGTTATGCAGCCATGAAAATTAATAGATAAATATCCATTCCCATAAGAGATAACTTATACAGACACTGTCTTGATCAGTGTTCTATTGCTGTGAAGAAACACCACCATACTGACAATGCTTATTAAAGAAAAGATTTAATCGGGGCTGGCTTGTAGTTCAGAGGTTTAGTCCATTATCATCATGGTGGGGAGCATGGTGACACGCATGCAGACATGATGCTGCAGAGTAAGGTGAGAGTTCTATACTCAGACTCACAGGCAGCAAGAAGAGGGGAGACACTGGGGTTGTCATGGACTTTGGAGACCCTAAAGTCCACCCCTTTGACATACTCCTCCAACAAGGCCACGCATCCTAATCCTTTCAAATAGTGCCACTCCATGGTGGCCAAGCATTCAGATATACAAGCCTACGGGGACATTCTTATCCAAACCACCACAGACATTGTGGCACACTCGCTGTGTCACACAGAGCGACAGTGAAGGTGGTTAGGCAGAGGGTGTGTCACACACACACACACACACACACACACACACCCGCTTTACATGAATGTGACCGTACACCACAGACATTGTATGGCACACTCGCTGTGTCACACAGAGCGACAGTGAAGGTGGTTAGGCAGAGGGTGTGTCACACACACACACACACACACACACACACACACACGCATTACATGAATGTGACCGCACACCACAGACATTGTATGGCACACTCGCTGTGTCACACAGAGCAACAGTGAAGGTGGTTAGGCAGAGGGTGTGTCACACACACACACACACACACACACACACCCGCTTTACATGAATGTGACCGCACACTTCTGAAGAAAAGTGCTGGGAAAGGTATATTAGAGACTCAGGAGCTCGCATGGCCGTTACCCCTGCTACTGTGACTGAATGGGTTTTCTTTTTTATCCACGTGACGTTTGTAACTTGGCTTCTGTAGTAGAAGTAGCTCAGAATAGCCAGCAAAACTTGGTGTTTCTTTTGTGTGGCTGTTGACTCATTTATATATGGAATGGCATCCCTTTTGTCTGGTTAATTGCTTAACATAACGCCAGTCTCTCATTCTCTCATGGACATCTGTCTTTGTCTCTCAATTAAAGAAGGCCTGATAGCCTAGGGAAATCACTGCTAAGAAATGTGTCCGGGTCTCTGGAGCTTCCGTGTGCCTGCGAGTAAACTCAAGATGAAATGAAAAGTTTGTTCCTCGAGGAAATCTGTTCTCTGCCAGAAACAGGCCTTAGACTTCTAGGATTTGCTTCCAACCTGCTTGACTATCATAAAGGTTTTAACTTTCGAATATCAATGCTTTAGTCCAGTGTGCCCCCGACCCAGACTGGCAGTGAGTGGCAACCGGTGCCCGAGAGCCGACAGCTGACAAGAGGGGTACTTTTCCAAGGCCACTCTCCCCTTTCTCCTGACATATTTCACTTTTCCAGACACTCACTGCTGCTCAGCTTTTCATGATAACTCGCCAGCAGCCCTGGGTTCTCCTTGCTCTTTGTCTGAGGCAAAGCGGGGCTGTGACTTGAGAGGCAGCAAAAGGCTCAAGGTCAGCCCTAGCAGGAGGGGAACTCTAGTCAGTCAGGGGACTCTGGAACGTCTCCACCCTTCTAAGTCTGCAAGCCCTGAGTTAGGGTAAAGAAAGGATCCCTGCACTTCAATTGTGTGCATTGTTGTTAGCACCTGTGACAGGCCCACTATAACGCCTCCCTGCCTCAGTGTATCCTTAACTAAAAGGACACCATGGTGTTGCAAGGGGACCTGCTTAGAAGCAAGGAGAAGAACACCACAATATAGTATTCTTGGCAGAGCTGATGGTGGCAGGGCAGCCAGAATTCTTCCCTAGATTGTATCTCTAACTTGAATATCCTGCGGCCGCAGCTCCTTCATGCATAGACAGGTCATAAGCCGTTCCCTCCACTTTGGTTATATGGGAACTCTGAAGATCAAAATAGCCAGTTAATGATATTTAAAATAGGAAGAAAATGTTTTTGAAGTTCTCAAAAATGCTGAGAGATTTTCAGATTCTCAGAGATACGGTTATAAGAAAAATCTGCACATTTCATGGCACAGGCATATTCCTTCCTTTTTCTTTCTGTTAATTTTTATTTAATATACAAAACAGTGGGCTTCATTGTTATATTTTCTTTTATGTTTTATATTCATATTTTAAAATATTAAATTTATCTTTATTCATGTGTATGTGTGTATGTATATATGTGCGCATGTGTGTGTTGTGTGCTTGTTTGCATATATGTACACCATATGTGTGCATGTGACCTGAGAGTTCAAAGGAGGGATTGAAGCCTCTGGAACTGAACTTATGGCTGGTTGTGATCCTCAGTGTCAGTGCTGGAACTGAACCTGGGTCCTCAGCAAGCGCAGCAAGCCCCCCTAACCACTGAGCCAGCTCCGGAATCATCATCATCAGGTTTCATAATATACATGCTTAATTTTTAATAGTTTGCATTATAATTTTTAATTTTGGGATTAATATAATTATATCACTTCTCTTCCCTTGCTCTAACCCTTGTTCTCTCTTTCAAACTCATGGTCTTTTAAATTGTTGTTTTCTGTGTGTGTGTGTGTGTGTGTGTGTGTGTGTATGAGAGAGAGAGAGAGAGAGAGAGAGAGAGAGAGAGAGAGAGAGAGTCCTTAAGCTGTAAGTATAACCTACTGCTCAGTCTGTCTTGTTATGTGTATGTTTCAGGGCTGGCCTTTTGGTTCTGGATAATCAGGTGATGCGCTCTTCCCCGAAAGATCTAATTCTCCCTTGCTCAGTGTTCTTTGGATGCTTGTAGGTCTGTGTTGAGATTAAAGCCTTCCTCTCCCATGCACACACACTCTTTGGTTCTTATTCACCTGGTCACTTCCATTTCCTCTCTGCTGTGCCGTTTCCCTCCTGTGTTCATGTGGAAGACGCCTGTGTGTAATTTAATCTGAATCCTGCATGCGAGAGAAAACCTGCCACGCTTGCCCTTCTTTTCATGACTTTCTGGAGTGCTGTATTTAGCTGACGCAGTGTTTCTCCCTGCTGCACAGATGTGGAAGAAAATGGAGGCAAAAGGAACCTAATGAGCATGGGAAGCTGCACCGAGAACCTCTGCAGACGCCTGCAGCCTCTCGCACACTGGCGTGGCTGACGCTCAAGTCTCAAGGCTCTCATAGGAAGTGGGGAGTGCGTTGAATAGCAGCTAAAATGCCCACACTGGCTGAGGCAGCTCTCGCACAGAGACACTAGAGTCGGGTGAGGACACGATTCCTGAACACACACACACACAATACCAAGACATTTCCTGGAAATCGCTGACCTTTGCCTGGGACAGTTGCATCACCCAACATGTTTGTGCTTCAGATTACAAACATTATAGGATGGAAGAGCAGGTACTCTTGCTTGATACAACGGGGCACCATATGGAAAATGGTAAGTGTGTACCTGTTAGTATGTGAGGGGAAGGTCCCCCAATTTTATTTGTCCTCTACTTGCCTAAGAGGCTCACAAATCAAGCAATCTACTTCAATAACAGACTTCACTTAGTTGATTCAGACTTTTAATGAGACTGTTATTCCTAGCTCTTGTTCTAAAAATATTTCTAAACAGTAGGAAAATGGCCAGGGTCTGTCATTATAGTTTCTACCGGATTTTAGGTCACAAGTGTTTAGCTCAGAGTGTGGGCTCTAAAGCAACATGTTCTTTTATGAAATACTACAAGGACCCTGTGTTTGTCTGGAAGGACAAACAAAGCTAGCAGCAATGATCATCTGGCTTGGAGACACGGGAAGCCAGAGGGATGCTATACCCTCAAGTTAAAATATTACTATAAGAATGCAATACAAACAAACAACAACAACCAAATAAACAAACCCCTTTCCCTCTGTGGTAAGAAACTGGGAGTAAAGAACGGGAACTACAGATTTTAAAAACTATGGAATGACTATGGTGTGTCTGCATGTCTGCAAGTCCAGAAAAGGAACAAAAGCCATTCGTCATCAGAAAGAACAAAGGACTGAACCCAGATCTAAAACCCTGCTCCTCGCTCTCCAGCCTGGAGGGAGGAGCCTTGAAGTTTTGCTGTGCTTGGATGTCCTATCAACCTGCTGAAGAGCTACATGGACATGAGATAAAGGGAAAGACTAAAGCCACTCCAAAGTCCAAGTCAAACGACGACTGCATGGCTTTCTCTCTACAGACATAGACAGTTACACATAAACTGGCCAATGCTGCAGACAGGTTACAGTGCCATCCCACACATTCTATCCAGAAACTGTGAAACCATACTTACTTCAGACATAATTACATGGAATGGGGTGCTTGAAAGATCAACCAAATACACTGTTCCCAGGCACTCCTCCAATGGAATTTCTAGGCATTCCTCCAGTGGAATTCCTATCAGCTGTTCCATACATCGGAACTACTCAAGTTGAATGAATCTGAGGTGGATTCTCAGTAGATTGACATGATTTTTTGCTTTCCATTTCATTTTACCATTCATTATTAGGGGCTCCTCCAGTGGAATGCCTAGAGGCTCCTCCAGTGGAATGCCTAGGGGCTCCTCCAGTGGAATGCCTAGGGGCTCCTCCAGTGGAATGTCTAGGGGCTCCTCCAATAGAATTCTTAAATAGTGTTGCTTTTCTTAGGTCATGAGGTTAATTAAGACACTCCAACTTGAGTCAAGATGAGAACCTAGATTTTTGGATGAATACCTTTATAGAAACTTTTAGATACTATTCTTCTTCTTCATCATCATCATCTTTTTAAAGAGAAAAATTGAAATAGATAATCTCTTTGATGTGGCAGAGAACCTATATGGCAATTACCACTGTAACAAGACCCCAGCTTTAACAGCATGTAGCTATACAGACAGTTGTCATTCAGCCATGCATGGGGAGTCACTCTGTGAGAGTGAGACTCAGTGGCAGGCGAGGAGGCTGAGTGTAAAATGTCCCCTATGGCCTCATGCATTTGACCGCTTGGTCCTCAGATAGTCGTGCCATTTTAGAAGGCTATGGAACCTTTAGGAGGTGGATCCTTGCTGAAGTAGGTGGGTCACTAGACGCTAATCTTGTTTGGACTTCTTGTCTGTTCTCTGTTTCCTGACTATGAATGCAATGAGGCCAGCTGCCTAATCTTCCTGCCATCAAATATTCTCCATCAAAATGGTCTACAGTAGCAGTTCCCAACCTGTGGGTCGTGCTCCCTCTGGGAGTCAATAACTTTCACAGGGATCACCTAAGATCATCAGAAAACACAGATATTTACAGTATGATTTATAGCAGTAGCAAATTATAGTTATGAAGTAACAACAACAAAATAATTTTATGGCTGGGGGTCACTCCAAGAGGAGGAATTAAATGAAATGGCTAAACACCATGGAGGTTGAGAACCACTGCTCTATGCCCTTTCAGCCGTGACTCACAGTAGTACATTTTTGCTTAATTTGCTTTTTTTTCTTAAGGTTTATTTATTTATTTTATGTGAGTATACTGTTGCTGTCTTCAGGCACACCAGAAGGGGGCATCAGATCCTATTACAAATGGTTGTGAGCCACCGTGTGGTTCCTCCGAATTGAACTCAGGACCTCTGGAAGAGCAGTCAGTGCTCTTAACTGCTGAGCCATCTCTCCAGCCCTCGCGTAATTTGCTTCTTGCCAATACTTGGTCACAGCAAGAAGCAAAGTAGCTAATTCCATGAGACATGGAGAAAAGCATGGGGTAAAAAGGATAATGCGAGGCTGGAATATGACTCAGTGGTTAAGAGTTGTGGCTCACAATCACCTGGAACTCCTCTAGCTCCAGGGCTTATGACACCCTCTTCTGGCCTCCAAAGGCCAAATGAAGGCAAGCATCTGTCACCGGGGACAATAGAAAGCAAGGTGTATCATCTCTGACTGATGAATTCAGGCAGAGGAACTCTTTGAGGAGAGCTGTGTTGTACTTTGTAGAATAGTTGCGTCATCTTGGACCTCTACCGGTTAAGTTCCAGAAACAGCCCGCTAGTCGTAATAACTCAAAATGTCTCCAGAAGTTATCGGTTGTTTCCAAGGGATCAAGCCCCACCTCCAATAAACTGAAACACTATCTTAGACCAAGACAATTCCATTTTTTGTAATTTTATAATTATAGTTAACCATTAAGCTGGAGATGGAAAATTAAAGTTGATAAAGAGCCAACTTACATATTTTCCTCTTGTTACTATTGCTGCTAAAAAATTTTGTGATGAAAACTAGCAAATTAACATGTCTGGAGACTGGCTGGTCTTCATTTTCTACTTGCCAGTCATAACAGGATCTGGGATGTAATCCTGGAAAGCAGTTCAGCTGTGACAGAAGCACTTCTTTCTCAGGACAACAGAGCCTATTCTAGTTTCAAGATCACACAGAGAAGTATAGCTCCCATCACACAGAGAAACATCCTCTGGCCCCCCACCATAGAGAAGCATGGCTTCCATCACACAGAGAAACATGGCTTCCTATATAAGGCAAACATGCCTTTCAGCAGGGGCAAACATGGTCCTATCACACAGAGAAGCATGGCTTCATGACTTAAGGATGCTGGCTTCTCTCATGCCTCTCCTGCTGGGAGGACAGGGCCCTAGAAAGCTGAGTTAGCTTTTCATCATCTTCCTTCACTCTTGTTAAAAAACAAACAAACAAACAAAAAACTTCAAAAGTTAAGGTAGCCCAGAGGCTATTGGGAACTTTTTTCCTATGATAATCCCATCCTATCTTTTATAATCTTTGTTAACTATATCAGTAATAAGCTAGTAAGCTATGATCAACTAGTACTGTTTAACACAGTGAACATTTATCTTACCTACCCTTCTTTCCTTCCTTCCTTCCTTCCTTCCTTCCTTCCCTCCCTCCCTCCCTCCCTCCTTCCCTCCTTCCCTCCTTCCCTCCTTCCCTCCTTCCCTCCTTCCCTCCTTCCCTC
>NC_034611.1:4213268-4220159 GCF_900095145.1 Mus pahari | reverse complement strand
TCTTTCTTTCTTTCTTTCTTTCTTTCTTTCTTTCTTTCTTTCTTTCTGTTTGTTTTCAAAACAGGGTTTCTCTGTGAGGCCCTGGCTGTCTTGGGATTTTCTCTCTAGACCAGGCTGGCCTCAAACTCAGATATCCACCTTCCTCTGATGCCTGAGTGCTGGGATTAAAGGCATTTACCACCACACTACTTTTCTGATTTCCTATATCATGTTGATATTTTAAATTTAAGTTTTATATGAAGCTTTCAATAAAAGATTCATTATGGGCTGGAGAGATGGCTCAGGGGTTAAGTGCACTGACTGCTCTGCGGAAGGTCTTGAGTTCAAATCCCAGCAACCACATGGTAGCTCACAACCATCTGTAATGAGATCTGACGCCCTCTTCTGGTGTGTCTGAAGACAGCTACATTGTTGGGGCTGGAGAGAGCAGAGGTCCTGAGTTCAATTCCCAGCAACCACATGATGGCTCACAACCATCTGCACAGCTACTGTGTACTCAAATACATAAAATAAATAAATCTTAAAAAAAAAAAGACCCATTATAAAGGAGGAAGGATGAGTAGTGAACATTGTAGCATTTTGAATAAGAGTGGTTTCCATAGGTTCATATGTTTTAATACTTGATCCCAGTTGGTGGAACTGTTTGGGAAGGATTCAGAGGTGTGGCCTTGTTGTAAGATATATGCTATTGAGGTCAGACTTTGACATTTCAAAAGTCTATACTCTATATACACTATTCCCAGTCCCCCACGCCCCTCTCTGTGTCATGCCTGCTGCCGTGCTCCCCATCCCATGATCATGGAATCTAATTCTTTGAAACTGTAAGTCCCAATAAACTCTCTTCTATAAAATGCTTTTATCTTTTTACAACTATATAAGTAACCAAGACAGACATTTTTAATAATTTGCTGATGGTCACACTGATGCTTGCATTAGTCAGCTTCCTATAGCTGAGACAAAATACCCAGGGCAATCAGTTTATAAAAAGACAGTTTGAGCCGGGCAGTGGTGGTGCATGCCTTTAATCCCAGCACTTGGGAGGCAGAGGCAGGCAGATTTCTGAGTTTGAGGCCAGCCTGGTCTACAGAGTGAGTTCCAAGACAGCCAGGGCTACACAGAGAAACCCTGTTTCAAAAAAAACCAAAAAAAAAAAAAAAAAAAAAAGACAGTTTGATTCAGGCTTTATCATTTCAGGGGTGTTAATCTATGGTCACTGGTCCCCATTGTTCTGGGAAGCAGAGGAAGAACCTGGGGCCTCCGTTTGCCCTATAAGAGCACAGCCTTACTAACTTCATTTTGTTTTACCATGTTCCATCTCTGAAAGGTTCTGCCACCTCCCAAGAGTGAGCAAAGACTAAATCCTGGGCCATTCAGGGCAGTGCTGCTGGCACTACACAAAAGGCCAGATAGGTTTTGTTGAGGTTTGCTCTGTAGGTGGACTGTAATATGTCTACTCTCCAAATGCATATATAAGGCTATATACATGTGAATGGTATTTTCTTTTTTCTTATAAATTCAAATTAGAGAATGCTTTTCACACTGCATGTCTTTAATTGGTATGTTGTTGAGAAAATTCTGTATCAATGTATAAAATGCAATTTAGTCTTTCAAGTAATTGCATAATATTATTTATTCTAAAGCTGATGATGGTGATGCACACCTTTAATCTCTGCACTTAGGAGGCAGAGGCAGGTAGGTTTCTGAGTTCAGGGCCAGCCTGATTGACAGAGCTAGTTTCAGAACAATCAAGGCTACACAAAGAAACCTTGTCTCAAAAACCAACCAAACACCACCACCACCACCACCACCACCACCACCAACAACAACAACAACAGCAACAACAACAAAAGCTAACATTCACGTGTACAAGAAAGCATACAATACTTGTATTTGGTGGTCTGTGTTACCTTACTAATGCTGACTTTTTTTTTTAAGCTACGGAAAATTTTATAATTTCATTTTTAACAGCTGAGTAATGTTCCATTGTGTCAATGTATCACATTTACATTACCCAGTCATCTGCTGATGGACATTTAGGCTGTTTTTGATTTCTGGCTATTATAAATTGTGCAGCAAAGCCAGGCGGTGGTGGACTATATCTTTAATCATAACATTCGGGAGGCAGAGAAATCCTGTCTCAAAAACAAACAACCAACCACAAGAAAAAGAAAAGAGCATCAGTAGCTCAGAATTAGGATGGGGAATCTTTCATGTATGTACCCAAGACTGGTGTGGCTGGATCTTGAAGTAGATTTCTGCCCAGCTTCTTCCAGAACTTCTTTCCATAGTGGCTCTACAAGCTTGCACTCCCAAAAGCAATGGATAAGTATTCCCCATATTCCACACTCTGGCCACTGGGAACTACCATTTATTTTGTTGATCTTAGCCATTATGACTGATATTAGATGGAATCTTAAAGTAATTTTTATATACATTTCCTTGATAGCTAAGGATGCTGAACGTCTCCATAAGCGTTTCAAAACCATTTCAGATTCCTCTGTTGAGAATTCTCTACTTAGACTTATAACCCGTTTCTTTAATTGGGTTACTTGGTTTGTTGATGTCCAGTTTTTTTGTTTTGTTTTGTTTTTAAGTACTTTATATATTTTAGACCGTACCGATCTGTTGCACATGTAATTGGTAATGATCCTGTTCCATTCCATAGCTGCTGCTTTATACAAATTATTTCGTCCTTTGTCATACAGGATCTTTTGAGTTTCATGAAGTCCCTTTATTAATTGTTAGTCTTAGCTAGATGGTGGTGGCACACTCCTTTAATCCCAGCACTTGGGAGGTAAAGGCAGGCAGATCTCTGAGTTTGAGGCTACAGAGTTAAGTTCCAAGACAGCCAGGTTATACAGAGAAACCCTGTCTCAAAAAACAAAGTTTGTTGATCTTAGTACCTATGTTCTGTTTAGAAAGTTGTTCCCTTTGCCAGTGTGTTCCAGGTTATTTCCTACTGTCTTTTCTGTTAGATTCAGTGCATGTGGCCTTAAGTTGAGGTCCTTGGTTAATTCGGAGTTGAATTTTTTAAAGGATGACAAATAAGGGTCTATTTGCATTCTTCTACATTCAGCCATTCAGTTTGACTAGCACCATTTATTGAAGACGCTGTCTTTTTTCCAGTATGTATTTCTGGCTTCTTTCAAAAAATCAGGTATCTATATATGTGAGGACTTATGTCTGGGTCTTGAGTTTAGTTCCATTGATCAACTTATCTATTTTTATGCTAATGCCATGGTGTTTTTATTACTATAGCTCTGTAGTACAATTTGAGATTAGGGATGTGCTATTTCTAGCTGTTCTTTTATTGTTCAGGACTGTTTTTAACTATAGTGTGTGCATGTGTGTGTGTGTTTCCATGTGAAGCTTAAAATTATCCTTTCAATTTTGGTGAAGAATTGTGTTGGGATTTTGATGGGGAATGCATTAAATCTGTAGATTGGTTTGGCAGGGTTGCCATTTTACTATGTAATCCCACTCATCCATGAGCATGAGAGATTTTTTTCCACCTTGGATATCTTCTTTAATGTCTTAAAAGTTTTTATCATACAAGGCTTTTACTTGCTTGGTTAGGGTTATCTCAAGCTATTTTTTGAGGCTACTATGAAGGGTGGTGTTTCCTCATAGCTTTCTCAGCCCGTTTGTCCTTTGTATGTAGGAGGATTGCTGATTTTTGTGTGTTAATTTTATAACCTGTGACTTGGCTGAAAATAGTTATCAACTATATGAGTTTCCTCATGGAACTTTTAGGGTCACTTCTTCCTTTTCAATTTGTATCCCCTTAATCTCCTTCCGTTGTCTTATTGCTCTAGCTAAGACTTCATGTATTGAATAGCTGTGGCAAGAGTGGACAGCCTTGTCCTGTTCCTGATTTCAGTAGAAATGCTTTGAAGTTTTCTTGTTCAGCATGCTGTTAGCTGTAGACTTGCTGGAAGCTGCCTTTATTATGTTGAATTATGTCTCTTGTATTCCTAGTCTCTCCAGAACTTTTATCATGAAGCAGTGCTGGATTTTGACAAAGACTTTTTCTGCATCTAGTGAGATGATCATGTGGTTTTTTTTCCTTTCAGTTTGTTTATATGATTTACATTTAATTGATTTATATCTGTGCCACAATCCCTACATCTCTAGGATGAAGTCTACGTGATCATGGTATATGTATGCATTGTTGGATTCTGTTTGCACATATTTTCTTGAGAATGTTTGTATCTGTTTTCATAAGGGATATTGTTCTATAATATTCTTTCTTCGTTGATTCTTTATGTGCATTTGTTACCAGAGTAATTAGAATTAATTCTTCTCTGAAAGTCTGGTAGAATTCTAAGTTGACACCATCTAGCCCTCGACATTTTCTGGTTCGTAGATTTTTAGTGACTGCTTCTATTTTGCTTGGTCTTATAGGTCTGTTTAAATTGTTCGCCTGATCTTGATTTAACTTTGGTAGGGGACATATATGAAGAAATCCATCCATTTTTTTAGGTTTTTCAATTTGGTGGAGTACAGACTTTTAAAGTATGTCTTTATGATTCTCTGGATTTTCTCAGTGTCTGTTGTGATGCCCCCTTTTCAGTTTTAATTTTATTAATTTGAATCTCCTCTCTCCATCTTTTAGTTAATTTGACTAAGAGTGTATTAATCTTATGATTTTAGAGATGAAATCTCAATAGAGATTTCTTGAGTTTTGTTTTGTTTTGTTTTGTTTTGTTTTGAAACATGGTCTCTAGCTCAGGATAATCTCAAATTCCCTCTCTGGCCAAGAATAACCTTGAACTTCAGCTTCCAGCAACTCACTACTGTTTATCAAGTCCAGGGAACCATGTATGCCAGGTAGCTTTATCCCCAGCTCTAAAACAGTTTTCATTTTCATGTTCCTAATTGATAAGGATGTTGAACTTTCTTTCACATACTTACTGGACATTTTTTTTTGTTCAGCTTATTTGCTATTTAATGATTGGCCTAACACTGATCTTTCTTAACTACTGTATTAAACATAAAAAGAAAGAATGCTTCCCAACTCATTCTATAAAACTAGTATTGTCCTGATACCAGCCCTGGACAAGAAACAAAACAAGTAAACAAAAAACAAAACCAGAGTTGTCTTAGTCACTGGTCCTGTTGCTGTGAGGAGACACCATGACCACAACAACTCTTATAAAGAAGACATTTACCTGGGGGCTTGCTGGCAGTTTCAGAGGCATAGTCCAGATTACCATGGCAGGGAGCATGATAGTACACGGACAGACATGGTGCTGGAGAGGTAACTGAGATGTCTACATCAGGATGCACAGGTAGCAGGAAGACCAGCTTTTGAAAAGCTCAAAACACGCTCCAGTAACATATTTTTTCCAACAAGGGCACACCTCCTAATCCTTATAATCCTTTCAAACAGGCCCATGCCCTGGTGACCAAGCATTTAAATACATGAGCCTATGGGATTGTTCTTTGTTAAACAACCACAGAAACAATAAAACTGAATGTTTTAAAAAGTCATGTAATGTCTTAAATAAATTTATGATTTTGTGTTGACCATGACTTCTTTAACCATGAGCACAAAAATCCTCAATAAAACACTTGTAATCAGAATTCAATGATACATTAAAATAGATTTTATTGTTTAGCTGGAGCCTTGCCATATTTCTCAGCCTATTCTCAAACTCATTCATGAGCTGATGTAATCTTTTACCTCACACATGAGGCATCAGCTGGCTCTTAACTTTTATTTTATTACATTTACTATTTTAAAAATCATTGTCACCATTATTTTATTATTAATTATTATTATTATCATCATCATTATTATTATTATTACATACGTGTGTGTGTGTGTGTGTGTGTGTGTGTGTGTGTGTGTGTGTGTAGGTATGGCCATGACTAGGAAAGTCTGGGGGAGATAAGTTTTTCCAAGTTTGTTTTCTTATGTATGTGGGGGATGGTTAATTTTAGGGAGTGTGTATATTTTGAGAAGCACGTGTATGCAGTGTGTGGATGATAGTGGTTGATTGATATTTCATGTAGCATGGTTTTATTTATCAGTCTCCACCTTTTTTGGGGGGTGGGTGTCTCTGTGTAGCCTTGGCTGACCTGGAACTCACTCTGTAGGTCAGCCTGGTCTACAGAGTGAGTTCCAGGACAGCCAAGGCCACACAGAGAAATCCTGTCATGAAAAACCAAAGAAATAAAAAGATGGAGTTTCTCTTAGAATGGGAATCTCAGAGAACAGCAGAGTAACTGCAAGCTCCTTGGACCCTTCTGTCTTTGCTTCTCCAGCTCTGGGCTCATTAGAGGACACAGCTGATTCTGGCTCTTACATGGAATTCAGATCTTCATGAGTGGGTGGCAAGTACTTTGGCATTTGAGTTCAGCCATTGTTTGCTTGTTTGGGTTTTTGTTTGTTTGTTTGTTTGTTGAGACAATGTATGTACCCACTGTTGGTCTGGAAGTCAATGTGAAGACCAGGATGACAGCTAAGCTCACAAAGACCCACCCGCCTCTCAAATGCTGAGGCCCCTTTTATTTTTGGTTTTGTTTGAGATATGGGATCAATATATATCCCAGGCTGGCCTCATATCAGTGATCCTCGTGCCTCAGTCACCCAAGTGCTGTAATTACATGATGTTTGTCTCAGTTAGGGTTTACTGCTGTGAAGAGACATCATGACCAAGGCAACTCCTATAAAGGACAACCTTTAATAGGGGCTGGCTAACAGGTTCAGAGATTCAGTCCATTATCATCATGTCATAAAACATGGCAGCATCCAGGTAGGCATGGCATTGGAGGAGCTAAGAGCTTTCCATCCTGTTCCGAAGGCAAACAGAAGACTGGCTTCCAGGCAGCTAGAAGGAGAGTCTCTAAACCCACCCCCACAGTAACACACTTCCTCCAACAAGG
>NC_034611.1:4202197-4211168 GCF_900095145.1 Mus pahari | reverse complement strand
GAAAGAAAGAAAGGCCCAGCTCATTCTTTCAATAAAGCTCCTATGTCTATTAAGACTGGACAGGGCCGGGCGTGGTGGTGCACGCCTTCAATCCCAGCACTTGGGAGGCAGAGACAGGCAGATTTCTGAGTTCGAGGCCAGCCTGGTCTACAGAGTGAGTTCCAGGACAGCCAGGGCTGCACAGAGAAACCCTGTCTTGAAAAAACCAAGGGAAAAAAAAAAGACTGAACAGAGCAAGGCATACTAGACCCTCAGGGAAGTCCTAGGCTTAAGCTAATCAAAAGCTCCAGGATTCTTGTAAAGAAAAGAAAGGCAAAGTACCTTTTAGAATGGCTGTTGTAAAATCACTGTGCATAACGCAGCTCTTTCTCCTAGTTTTTCCAAAAGAAAAATTGGTCCAGGCAGGTCCTAAAAGCATACAGATCAGGATGTTGTGTGGAATCCATAAGGAGACAGGACAATTATGGAGGGTTTCAAGCAAGACTGTGCCCTCTTCTGTCACCTTCCTTTGTCTGTGTGAAGCGGCTCCTGGCTGCTCCTGGGCTCATCCTTTCTGCAGTAAAGATGTAGGCTCCCTAGACTCAGTGTACCAATGTGCCATGAACTCCAGTTCTCCCACTTATTAACTCTGCTTCCATGGGCATGTGCTTCACTTCTTCTGTAAAGGCCAGTGTCTATTTTTATACATAGTGCTACAATTTAGATCTTGTATGTCCCTCAAAGTCTCCTATTCTATAGGCATGGTCCCTGGGCCATATACTATTGAAAGGGGCTGTCTTTAAGAGGTGGGTCCAAGTACAGGGAATTAAATCATGGAGGGGAAGGCAGATTTTAAAGGTATTCCATAGCCCAAAGAAAGCTTTTTTCATTGAAATTGAATCTCTTGGGTATTTATATCACGATGATGAAAAGCTAAATGAGACAGACAGTGGGTTTTAAACACTCACAGATTTACAGCCTGGAGTTTCCATGAGAATGAAATGAGAAATTCATATCCTGTCCTGTCATCCCACAGACTCCAAGGAAGGACCCCTCTGAGGTCATCAATGTCTGTGGATGGTCAAGGCCCTTCTGTGAAATGCACAGTGTTTGGGTAATGTATGCACACTCTACCACATGGTTTAAATACCTAGATTATTTAATTTTTTTCAGATTTACTTATGTACGTGAGTGTTTTTCCTGCACTCCACTGTGTGTACCCAGTGCCGGATGGGATCAGGAGGAGACATGAATCCTTTCCAACTGTAGTTAGGGATGGTTGTGACCCACTGTGTGAGTGCTGGGAGCCAAACTGGGTCCCCTGCAAGAGAAGCAAGAGCTCTTCCCTGCTGCCATCTCTCCAGCCACTGAAAAACTTCCGATACCCAGTGCAATACAAGTGCTACATGAGCCATCTTCTTGGAGAAATTATGACAAGAAAAAAACCACACCAGCAAAGAAAACTTTTTATATGTGTTGTTAAAGCCATGGACATGGATCCTGAGGATACAGTGGGCCCACTCCACTTCAAACAAATGGCACGTAGAACATTCTCAGTAACATTAGATCTCATTATCATTATCAGAATAATGGCTTCTGAAGGGAAGAAGCTCCTCGATATTATCGCTCCTCTTCCATGACAGGAGATTCTTACCTTCTACTCCTGGTAGGAAGACTTTCGACCCTCTCAGATATCTGACCTAAAGCTCGGGTAGCCCACCGGGTGACCCATGGATGGGCTACACAGGATGAGTTGGCTATTACACAGGGCAAAGCTATAGGCCAAGTAAAGACAAGGGTTGGTACCAGCCTCAGGAGTTCTGAAAGCTGATTGTCAAGGAGGCTGCACTCTGTGAAGCCCACGCAGTCCCACGGGTGCTGGAATGACACAAAGTGGAGGGCTGTGTAGTTAGCATGGATGCCGGGTCTACCTGCCGCTCCTCCACAATCATACCACCTCAACTTCAGTCCAACCTCAACTTCAATAGCCGTTCTCAACTTGTGACCCACTGGGGGTCACGCATCACATACTCTGCATTTCAGATATTTGCATTACAATTTATAACAGTTATGATTGCAGCTTATGAGGTAGCAACTAATTAATTTTATGGGTGGGTGTCACCACCGCGTAAGGAACTGTGTTAAAGGGTGGCAGTGTTAGGAAGGTTGAGGGTCACCAGTGCAATCTTTCTCTTGGTGTTGTTGGCCTCACTGAGTACCTGTGGCTCATCCCAGGCCTCTCACAGACCCCACCCTGAACTCTCCAGCCCAGGGGGCAGGCTTCCTTCTCCAGACTTTCTGATCTCCCCCTCCTGTCTCCTCGCTTGACCTTGCTCAGTCTGGCCCATTCCAGATGCTTCTGGCTGTTATCTCCCTCACATCCACAGTAAACCACCGTATCTGGGAGCAGCCAGGCTCTCACAATTTTCATTCGGTATGTTATTATATAATGGTAGTCACGGCCATCATGCTGTTCTCGTTTTTGTTATTAATAATAATTTTAGACCGTATTGGTATGTCTCCTTTTTTTTTTTTTTTTTTTTTGGAGAATTAAAGCAAAGAACAAAAACACCTCTTAAACCAAAACACAAAAGTTTAGAAAAAGCCATATACAAATTTTTGTTTACAGTTTAATAAGATTCAAGAACCACAGACCCCATTGATAGTTTTTCTTATAAACAATGAGGTTGACTTGTGGTCAACCTCAACTAATTTGTGACAACTAATTTGTATAATCATGTTAATAAAGATCACTTATGTGACTAGTTTAGAGGTTATAAAAAAAAAAAGAGCTAAAGTTTATCAACTGTTTTTAAAATCACCAATCAAGATAATTATGTCTTCTTTCTCTCAGACACACAGAATTAAATGGTTTAATGTGCTTATGAAAATCAAGCCATTTTTTTCACTCCTGGAATAAGCTTTACTTGGATTTAGTAGATGGTTCCTTTAATATTAAAACCGTTTCTGAGAGACCACCCTGGGCCCGAGTGGCAAGGGTTAGGGCGCTCTAAGGGTCCCCTTTCCACAGGAGCGCCATCTTATCTCCATGGGAAAGTGAGAGCAGTTGTTTGGCTCCACAACTGAGGTTTCACCAACAAGTGATGTGAGCATTTTGGTGAAGACGTTATTGTCTTCTTCGAGGGAGGAAAAAACTCCTCCCTAGGCTCAATTTCCCCCAATCTTTCCATTTCACAAGCCTCACCCTCACTATGTACGTGTAGAGCTGAAACCAGCGCCACTTGGACACCTCTCCCCGAGACACACCAGGGATGCCTTTCTGCCAAGACCGAACTAAATGCTTTCCAAATGAGGACGAAGAAAAAAGAGAAAGAAAAGAAGCTTCAAGGACTTACACTTCAGAAAGTCGCCAACTGTCAAAACTCCCTGGGACCATGCTAACACGAACATGGGACACAAGTAGAGTGTCCACCGCTGGCAATCGGTGAAGGTCCTGGCGACCTACTTTCCAGTCCGAATCCAGCTGCCTCGGCTCCATCTCCTGTAGGCAGAACCCACTTCCAATCACGCTTCCCTGCAACCTCAAAAGCCTTGCACAACGCAATGCCTGCCTGCTGCCCTGCAGAATACCTGACCTCAGGCATGGGAAAGGCTGGCCTTGCGGGCTGCAACCCTGGCAGCAGGTATGTCCCTTCGGAACAGCCTGCTTGTTTGGTTTCACAGAGCAAAGCAATCAGTTAGATACCGAATTCTTTTTTTCTCCCACGTGCTGTTTACTCGGCCTCAGCTTGGACCTTTGCAACAAAGCATTTTAACTTTGTTTATATTTGCTGTTTATTGGAAACCCCAACGCTCTATAGAGCAGTTCGATTTGCTAGCATTTTTGTAATTGAACAAAAAATGAAACTAAAGCCAGAAGGCCTGATTGACTTGCCTCAGGTCAGATAGATGGCTTGTTGGTGTGGAGAGGCCCCAGGCTGCCTGATGTTCTCTACTGCTCTGGCCCACAGGCCACACAGCTGCTCTGCCTCACCTGTCTCCCTTCTATGTGCCTCCTCTCTATCAGCCTCACCTCTCTGTGCTCCTTCAACAGACAACGTTGTGAGATGTGTGTTAGGATTCCCAAGGGTGAACGATTCCAAGAACACATGACTATGGACTCTCAATAAAAAGGTGACTTGAGGCCTCTCTTCTGAAGGTTCTGAGTTCAAATCCCAGCAACCACATGGTGGCTCACAACCATCCATAATGTGATCTGATGCCCTCTTCTGGTGCATCTGAAGACAGCTACAGTGTACTTAGTTATAATAATAAATAAATCTTTTTTTAAAAAAAAAGAAAGGTGACTTGAAAATGCCTTTCCATGGGGAAATAATTTCTAGATGGCTTTGGAGGATTAATGAAGACAATTCGAATTATTTTTTTAAATGATGTGTGTGTTCTGCACTTTCTGAAAAGACATTAATTCAAAAAAATCCTTCTGCCTGGAGCTCTGTCAGGATTGCTTTAAAGCTCTTCATTGTGGGAAACTTGATGCACACTCAGAGATAGATAATGGCATAACGAGGCTATGGGCCCACTCCAATAATTACCCTCATCCATGGTTTCAGATATCCGCTATAAAAGATATGGGGAGTTTCACCCAGCTCCCAGTACTATGATCACAAGTTTTAAAATGAAGAACAATTTCCCAATATCATTTACTATCGACTTTCTGTGCCCCTCCCCCTGTAAAGCCTTTACACAGTTACCATTCAAGTGGAAGTCCAATTGACACACCTGACTTCGGTTGACTTCAGTGTTGAACTCTCCTTTAGTTTACAACACTTATGACATGGAACATATTTAAATAACGGATCCTGGAAGGATTGTTTGGCGTCTGGAGAACTTGTTTCATTTGCTTCTATTTTACTTGACTGGATGTGAGGCAGGGCAGTAATGGGGAGGTGTGGTTTTCTACATTTTATTCACAGTGTTGGCAAAGATTGTGTGATGGTACTAATTGTAAGATACATTCCAACTTTAGGGGTTTTGAAAAATGAGAAAATATTCATTTTTAGGATCATGGAAATATAGTAGCTGGAGCACAGCAAGCATGCATGCTTTTATTTTCATTTTAAAATGGGGTAAGAGACATGCGAAGTTCCTTATGAGGAGTCGAGGCAGTACAGACTGAACAGTGTTTTCCTCTCTTTAGAGCTTTGCACACAGAACTCTTCTCTTGAAATTTGGCAAATGACCCGGGGTGCTTAGAACTTTACAGCTTATTTAATATATATCAATGTTTTAACAATTGCTCAAGCAAGGGACTGGTTACTCAAGATGTTGATTGTACAGATGTGAGGGGCTTGTGTAATTCTAACCCAGAATGTGGCTCTGTTCTTCACAGTACCCTAGAAAGGATGGCTGCAGAAATCCCCACTTCTTCATTTGTACATCACATATGTCACAGGCCAGAGCAATCTTCAGATAAACTGGATGGCCCAGAGGGAAAATGAGGCTGTACCAAGTTCCATTTGGCTTCAAATTTGATGGGATTTTGGGTTTGGGTTCGGGTTTTTTTGTTTGTTTGTTTGCTTTTTACATATTAGAGCTGTTGAGATTACAGATTAGTTCGACATAGTTCAAGACTTCACAACACGGGACTTTACCTTGTAGTCTCCTTAGTAGCATAAAGCTGAGGGCCTAGGGAGGCATGAAGATGCACAGTCAAGGGTCAGAGGACATGGTTCAGTGTTGGAACACCTACCTACCAAGACAGAGGCCCATGTTTCAAAGTCCAGCACTGCACCTCTTCCAAAAAATAAAGTGGATTATCTATATCAGAGGTGCACGCGTGAGTGGAAACAGGTTTGACCCCAGATCACTGGCAAATTTCAAAAAGTCAAAAACCTTTGATTTCTTCCTGGAGAATTTCCAATCCTACACAAAAAGAGTGTTGCTTCTAGCAAGCCATGCTTACGAGAAGGGAAAGGTTTCTTTCATTACCAGATCCTAGGCAGCTGGAAAGCGAGCTGTAGTCTACAAGATCTCTGAAACCTGGCACCTAGACATCGTTAGCAAGCAGAAGTGTAGCAGCTTGGTTTTTTTGAATAGATGCTCGCTGTGGTACAGAAATGAGCCTGTTCCCAAATAGTTTTCTAGTGATTTGGAGAGGTCTCAGGTAAGAGTCAGAAGCCAGACTTCCAGGCAAACCTGTGTTGATGCCCTTTTGTGTCTGCTTTGATAGAAGCAGCCCAGTTTCCACCAAAAGAATCTTAAGTTTGAACCTGGAGAATTGGCTCTCCCTTTCCACCGTTTGAGCTCAGGTCCAGGGATCAAAGCATTTAGAATGCTGCTCCAAACTTGCCTATTTTCCAGAAGCACCCCTGGGGACAGAGAGACTGAGTCTATTTTAAAATTTTTAGCTGCCTTGACTCCCATCCTGATGAACTACAACTGTTAACTGAAATAAAACCTCCCCTAGTTGCTTTTTGCCATGGTGTTAATCAGAGGTTCCACTAGCAGCCTTCAGATGAAGATGTTGAATCCTCAGCTCTGCCTTCACCGTGCCTGCCTGGATGCTGACAGGCTGATGATAATGAACCTGTAAGCCAGCCCCAATTAAATGTTGTCCTTATAGGAGTTGCCTTGGTTGTGGTGTCGGTTCACAGCAGTACCAGGAATGGGGTCCATAAAGGAAAACACACACATGGTAAACACAGCACAGATGAGAACACACACACACACACACACACACACACACACAGAGAGAGAGAGAGAGAGAGAGAGAGAGAGAGAGATGAGAACACCCTCTCGCCACACATGTACATAAACATGGCACAAGTGAGAACAACCTCACATACGTACACACACACACACACACACACACACACACACACACACATCATGGCACAGGTGAGAGCAAGAACCTGTATTCTGGGAATCTGAGTGTGGTGGTGTGGTGAAATTCCAGCACGTGGAAGGCAGTCTTAAAGCCTGCTTGGTCTCCATAGCAAATTCCAGGCCAGCCACAGTGCAACTGTCTCAATAACCACAAAACAAAATAAAGCAAATATATATTGATTTTTTTCTTTCATTCTGTGTTAATATTTATAATGATCACTTAGAATCATTTATTCCCAATGGGTTGCTCCATTGCTTAGAATACCAGTATATTTATTCACTGTTAATATATTTATCTACCCAATGTTGATGGATATTTGAATTGTTTTGAATTCTGAGATATTATTAATATTCTGCTATGGGCACTTGTAAGTGACTTTTGGCATATGTCTGTGTAAATTTCCCTCAGCCATACATAAAATATTGGAGGGTTTGGGTGTGCTCAGTTCTCACAGATATGTTCAAAAGAGGTTTTCAAAACTGCATAAATTTGCATTTCTTCCAGGAGCATCTGAGAGTTAAATAGTTTCATATTCTTGACCACACTTGACTTGTTTTTCGGTTCTATTAATCTTGGCTATTCTAATGAATGTGCAGTGGTTTTGATTTGCATTTTGGTTTTAATATACATTTCCTGGCCATTAGTAAAATTAAGCATCTATTTTGGATATTTGTTTGTTTGTTTTTTTCAGACCAGGGTTTCTCCTCATAGCCCTGGCTGTCTGGAACTCACTCTGTAGACCCTACTGCTGGCCTCAAACTCAGATATCTACCTGCCTCTGTTTCCTGAATGCTGGGATTAAAGGTGTATGCCACCAGTGCCCAGCTTGGGCATTTTTTTTCTATGAAGTGCCTTATAAAGGTGTCTACTCATGTTTTATTGGATTATTTGCAGTTTTCTATTGCTATATAACAGAGGTTCTCAATCTCTGGGTCGCAACCCCTAGGGTCACACATCAGATATGATTCACAACAGAAGTGACAACAGTTATGAAGTAACAACAAAATAATTTTATGGTGGGTGGTCACCACAGCGTGAGGAACTGTATTGAAGGTGGAAGCATTAGGAAGGTTGAGAAACACCGCTTTATGCTTTGGATATTATGCATATGGATTCCTTTTTAATATTTTAATGTCTTTTGATGCACATCACTTTTCATTTTAATACAGTCTAATTTATCAACCTTTACATTTATGGCAGGTGTGTGTGTGTGTGTGTGTGTGTGTGTGTGTGTGCTGATCATGCTAAGGATCCGAGAGGAGCTGGACGTCCAGCCCCTAGTTGGTGATTTTATGTCTTATTTAAGAAATCATTGTGTATATCAACATTATGAAAATATTTTTTATTTTTCCACAGATACTAGGATTGAACCTGGACGTCATACGTGCTAGGTGGGATGCTCTGCCTCTGAATTAGAGTAGTAGACATTCTTCTTTCATTTTTGATTTTGAGATGGGGTCGCACCATTGCCAAGCTGGCTTCTAACTCCTTGTGTAGTAGTCTATGGAGGCCTTAAATTTAGAATTGTTTGCCTCAGCTTTCTGAGTAGCGGGGATGAGAGGTGAGCAGCACCATGCCCTGTGGTGGGAATATTCTATGCCTTCTCCACATGTGTGTTATTTCAAATTTTGAATTAAGTTTATCTATTATCAATATTGCCCATGATCATAGGTAAGATGTGATTTTAATATATGTGTGGAGAGAGAGAGAGAGACAGAGATAGAGAGAAACAGAGGGAGAGACAGACAGACATATAGATAGACAAACAAGCAGAGATCAATTAACTCAGGAGCATTTGGAAAGAAGCTAAAACATTCTTTCCCCATAGGCTTCTGGGAAATTCTCCTGTCTCCACCTTGTGCTAAGACTACAGATGCACAGCACCCCACCCAGCCCTCTGTGCTTCGACACCTTCCCCCACTGAGCCATCTAAGCACTGGCACCAAAAATCTCATTTCTTTTTTTTTTTTTAATTACCATGTAAATTTAATTTGTTAAATAGTTTCCAGCACACCATTTGTTCAAATGTATGATGATGTCTTTTTTTTTCTTTTTTTTTTTTTATTATTTTCTTTATTTACATTTCAAATGCTATCCCAAAAGTTCCCTATACCCCTCCCCCCACCTCTGCTCCCCTACCCACCC
>NC_034611.1:4186953-4202186 GCF_900095145.1 Mus pahari | reverse complement strand
ACATTGATGGATTTCCTTATATTAAACCATCCCTGCATCCCTGGGATGAAGCCTACTTGGTCTTGATGAATGATTTTTTTGATGTGTTCTTGGAAAAAATCTTATTTCTTATTGAAGAAAAGTTGCATATAATTATAAGATACAACGTGATTTTTAAAGTATTGGGCTTTATTGTGATTTTCTAATATATGCAAGTGGTTTACTTTGATCATTTGTGTTCTTCATCACCCTCACCTACCACGTACCCCTTCCTCTCCCTGGGGTCCTTGGCTAATGCCAGGCTCCTGTGTTCATGATAACTTCTCTCCACTTTTAGAAAGAAACTTTTACTTTAGCTTCTCCTTTCTTTTCTTTCTTTCTTCCTTCCTTCCTTCTTTTCTTTCTCTCTTCCTCTCTTTCTTTCTTTCTTTCTTTCTTTCTTTCTTTCTTTCTTTCTTTCTTTCTCTCTCTCTCTCTCTCCTTCCTTTCTTCCTTCCTTCCTTTCTTCCTTCCTTTCTTTCTTTCTTTCTTTCTNCTTTCTTTCTTTCTTTCTTTCTTTCTCTCTCTCTCTCTCTCCTTCCTTTCTTCCTTCCTTCCTTTCTTCCTTCCTTTCTTTCTTTCTTTCTTTCTTTCTTTCTTTCTTTCTTTCTTTCTCTCTTTCTTCTTCTCTGATGATATTGGGTGTCATTATGTAACTCTGTGACCCTGAGTTTGCTATGTAGAGCAGGCTGGCCTCAAACTCACAGAAATCTGCCTGCCTCTGCCTCTGCCTCTGCCTCTGCCTCTAGAGTGCTAGGTTTAAAAGCACGCACCACCACATCCATCTGGGTCCTTCATTCTTCCTCTATACAACACTCAAATTATTTGATAGCATGGATTATATATTAAAAAACAAAAACAAAAACAAAAAACAAAAAAAATTGACTTTTTTTGGAGACAGAATTTAGCTAAGCAGCCCAACCTAGGCAACTCCAATTGGAAAGTCTCTCGTGTGATTGTGGCAAGTCGGTACCATTGCTAGCATATCTTAAATTTTTATGATAAATCATTATGGAGATTTTGATGTATTTTATTACCACTATTTCTGTTCGCTGTTCTATAAATCAGGAATGATAATATCATTGACAAGAGTCTTGCTGAAGATGAAAAACTCTTGCTGGAAGAGTTTACACCGTGTCTGACATAGAGACAGACTGCTATAAACATCAATTCCTATTAATAGCTTTTTCAGGTGAAGAAATTAAGGCAGGAAGATGGAATGACAAACATTTATGGACATCATCCAGGAAACCCTGGCTCTGGACTCTCGCCTGCCGTGTCTTCCCTCACACCAGCGTCCCTCATGAGCACCTGGTAGACTGGAACAGTCCCCGCAGCCAAGTGTCTTCATCACCCTGAAGGGTTTCGGAACAGTCCCCCGCAGCCAAGTGTCTTCATCACCCTGAAGGGTTTCAAAAGAGTGCAGAATGATGCCTGCAGCTGCTGACTGGGACCCCGGAACACGTGTGCTTCCTAGGTGTGCTGGAGGGTTACAGAACTGTTGGGGGATTTTTTTTTTTTTTTTTTGGACACTTTCTTTCTTCTATAGATTCTTCTTACACATTAAGATAACCCTGTCACTCACAGTGGCCATGCAAAGAATCTTGTCTTCAATCAGCTCATTAAGGTAACTTTGGAAGGGAACGTTGCCAGCTCCCTCAAACACATGGAAAATGGACAGTAAGGAAAACAGAGTGAATTACTTCCATATGGCTCAAAGCAATGTGAAACAGTTTTGATTAATAACACATTCACTATAATAAAATTGCTTCCAAATCTGCCAGAGGACACCAACTTATCTGCTACATCTATTTCCAATTTGATTTTTTCACTGTTTTGACTCAAAAAAAAAAAAAAAAAAATCGTACACTCACAACTGGTTCATTTGAAAAATGGTCTCTTTTCAGGGCAATTACCTGCTCCTGCTTGCTTGTGCTAGCCCACAAAGAGCTGCTCCGACGCTGATTTTACAACCAGCTGCTAAGACACAAGCCCCAAACATTCAAAAGATGGCTTTTACTGCCTCAATCATTAATAAGTCATCTGCATATGCAAGTATGCGAGTAAGCATTTTGGCTCCGTGTCCTTCTGCGCGCATGTCTCAACCTTGAGCCAGACAGGTTAGGTCGCATCTTAAATTCTCTTCAACGGGCTATCATTGCTGTATAAAGGCTCAAATGAGCACCCCCGCGGTCAAGTTTCATTGTCTGGAAGCCCGCAGCACAGGTTGTTGCAGCCTGGCCACTCTGAGGAGGTCCCAGAATCCTACCCAACCGGAGGTGGAAGGTCGGCGCTCCCTCTCTCCTTCAAGAGCTTCTCTCCCCACTCCCTGCTTTTTATTTTATTTTATTTTATTTTATTTTATTTTATTTTATTTTATTTTATTTTATTTTATTTTAAAGGAGATCAAAATGAAAAGCTGACTGTCCTTTACTCTTCATTTAAAAGTGTCTGTGGGTATAACAAAACCATCTGCCACCTCTGTCCCTTACTGCCTGGAAGGATTCCCACCAACTTCTGCGAAAAGGCGGCTAATCTCACAGTAATCTGCTAATCATGTTGTAATCAGCACTCCCAGGGTCTAAAGGTCTTCGGTTTCATCATTCTTGTGAGACAGCAGTTAGTAAGCCCTAAATCTTGGGTTTAATTCTTCTGAGCTTCCTAATTATTTCCTGATACAAATGCAGGAGCTCTCTGGGTAGAAGGAACCGGAGCTCTCTGGTTTGAGCTAGTACAAAAGATCACACTCAGCCCAGAGTGAAGTTTCTGATATCTTAACCATAACTTTCGATTTTGGATAATAAAGATAGATCTTGTTCTTTCCCCAAAGCTTCTTTCCCTCCTCCTCTTCCTCTATTTGCTTATCTTTGACTTTCTTTTCCTTTTCTCTCCAATGATTTTTTTTTCTATTTCAGATTTATTTTATTTTATGTATGAGTTTTGCCTACACATACATGTGTGTGCACTGCATGTGTGTCTGCTGCCAGAAGAGGTCAGAAAAGAGCCTCAGATCCCCTGGAATTGGAGTTAGAGATGGCTGGAAGCCGCCACGTGGGTGTTGGCACCTGGACCCAGGTCTACTGGGAGAGCAACAAGTGCTCTTAACAGATGAGCCACCTCTCTGGTCCCTCTTATTCTTTTCTTTAACCTGTTTATTTGCTTGTTTGTTTTTGCCTCAGCTTCACGTGCTGTTTAGCAACTTTGCTGTAAGGAGCAGCTTGTACCCCGTGTGTCCTTAGAGTCTTGCTTTCTGATCCCATACTTTTCTTCCTAGTTTTGTGTGTCAAATCAAGGAAATTCTTCTGTAGTTCTAAGTTTTGTTTTGTTTTTCAAGACAAGGTCTCTCTGTAGTCCTGGCTGTCCTAGAATTCACTTAGTAGACCAGACTGGCCTCAAACTCAACAAAGATCCACCTGTCTGGGATTTAATCCTGCTGGGATCAAAGGTGTGCACCATCAATGTCTGATTCTGCAGCCCTAATTTGGCTTTAAAAATAAATGACTTGGATTTGGTTGAATGTTTTTTTTTCTGCATCTATTAATATCATCATATTTTAGTCTGATGGAATAAACTGATTTTCATCCTCTTGTATTCTCTGGTATAATAGCTAATTTTTTTCTACATAGCTTTGCCATTTCTTCTTCCTTTCCTTTTTATGGTTGTGGTTGCCTGAAGGCTGCTCACCACACACTTCAGATGCGTGCATAAATGTTAAATGTTACGTGGAGAGCATTCATTTTCTTCTTTCTTACCTTTTCCTCTACCACAAGTTTCAGACTGTTACCATCTCATCAGGTAGTGGCTTTCTTTTATATGTAACACTTTAAAGTCTGTTTGGGGCCCTGACTAAATGCTTGCCTTGCTAGCATGAGGGAGGGGTTCAGATTCCAGGGAGTTGCAGCCCACAGCTAACCCTAGTGCTCAGAGTAGGGAGCCCAGGAGTAACCCAGCTAGCTGGACTAACCGGTTTGTGAGAGACTCTGCCTCAGGAAATCAAGGGGGGAGCTATTGAGGGAGACATGGCTTCAGTTTTGGGATACCACAGGCACACAGTGCAGGTCTGGAGGCAACTCCATGCTATCTCTATTTCTTTATATCTATCTATGCTTTTATTCTAAACGTTATTTACTTAGTTCATTAACATATATCTCTTGCCCGCAGCTTCAATGTAAATTTGTGGCTCCAAAGTAAACAAATGAGAAACAAACCCTTCGCTCTTGGTTGATTTAAGTAACAAAAAATGACCAGTGAAGGTAGTGTAATCCTATAAATCTGGGAGGGCTGAGACAGGGGGATGATGAGTTCAAGGACAGCCTGAATCACATAGCCATGACTTGTCAGTAAGTCACTAGATGGGTATAGATCAGTATAATTTGGGATTCTGACATCCTGGTTTCCTGAGTTCCACTCTACAGTGTATGATCCATTTTTTTTTCAAGCATAGATTTTATTTGTTTGTTTGGTTAGTTGGTTGGTTTTGTTTTTGGAGACAGGAATTCTGTGTAGCGCTGGCTGTCCTGTAACTCACTTTGTAGACGAGGCTAACCTTGAACTCAGATCCCCACTGCCTTTGCCTCCTGAGTTCTGGGGTCAAAGGCATGGACCACCACTGCCCACCTTCAGGCTTAGACTTAACAGTTGTGCTTCACTAGAGTTGGAAGGAGTGTCATGGAGAGCGAAGACCTGAGAGATCTGAAGTTACAGGACTTCTCAACAGGAATCTAAATCAGAATGACCTCAAAATTGGTCTCTGTGTCCTCTGTCCCTCTCCACGCCCCTCAGGGATCTCTTGAAGAACACACGGATTTTCCCCTCCACAGTTCAAAGGTCTGGATGTTCAAGAGCTGCAGTTGTCACCACAGCTAATTTGTCAAGGGTATCACTTCCCCCACAACTCCACACCCTTTAGCTCTTACTTCCCATCTGCCTATTCCCCACTGTGGTCCTAGACAATCACTAGATAACTGCCCTTTTGGCTTTCTTCGGTCTTGACATTTAGTACAAGTGGAAGGGACTATGTAGTGCTTGTGACTGGCATATTTCCCTAGTGTAATATTTTTGAGGACCAGTCGGCTCTATGAATCACCACTTCACCCTTTCTTATGGCATAAGAGTATTCTCCTGTGTGGGGACGTGACAGCCAGGTCTAAGCTGATGGCGCCAGGTTGTTGCCTGCCCAGAGCCATCTCTAGTGCTCAGACCTAAATGATCATTTACACAGGTCCCTGTGATGGTTAAAGACACTTAAGATGGAACCAGGCCTCCCTTAAGGGCTCTTCACCTTTTGCTCTGGAATGCCTGGGAGACCCTAGCGGCCTGCAGGTGAGATAAGATAGGATAATAGGCTGTGAGGTATCAACAGCTGCCTTCGGGACTCTGTAAAGCCTGCTATTGCTGTGGGAAAGAGATGGAATGGTCTCGTTATTACCATAGAGCAGGAAAGTTAAAGAACTGAGGGAAGTAAGCCAATTTTCCTGCTCAGTGTGCATTCCATCAACAGCCATAACACACAGCTAATCCGATCTAAAGCGCCACTTTAATGCCCCCTCTGCACTGCATGCTGTGTGGCTGGCTCCTTCTGCTAGCAGTAGGAATAAAACCATGCAATCTGAATTCGAATGGAACATAAATAAGTCTTTGGTCTTGAGTTCAAATCCACTATGTGACTATACGGACTCCTCACTTCTGTCTACTGATGGACAGTTGTGGATCCCCTACTTTCTGGTTGCCATGACGACCGCTTGTTTACACACACACACACACACACACAGCTTTCTTGTGTACATACATGACTAATACTGCTTGAGCATGTGGCAAATTTGTACATTTTGAGGAATGCCACATGGTTTTCCAACATGACTGCTAGAGTTTATATTTGTGTGAGCTGTGTGCAAAGGTTCCAGTTTTCACACTATGGTGTCACCTGTTGTTGTCACAGACCAAAGAGTGGATATAAGTGCTCAGGGAAAAGAAGGTGCTAGTCCCAGTGTTAACAGGGAAGGATGTTTTGTGTCTGTTAAGATGGTTTGCAAAGGTTAAGCACAGAAGGCTTTTCTGCTAAATCCAGGGCTTTGGAAATCAACAGTCAGGTTTGAAAATGTCTGGAAGCTGGGAGACCTGAGTTCAAATGCATTTCCCTCTTTCCTTCTTTCCTTCCTTCCTTCCTTCCTTCCTTCCTTCCTTCCTTCCTTCCTTCCTTCCTTCTTTCCTTCTTCCTCCTTCCCTCCCTCCCTCTCTCCTTCCTTCCTCCCTCCCTCCCTCTCTCTCTCCTTTCCTCCCTTCCTCCCTCCTTCTGTCCTCCCTCCCTCTGTCCTTCCTTCTTCCCTCCCTTCCTTCCTCCCTCCCTCCTTCCCTTCCTCCATCCATCCAACCTTCTTTCCTCCCATCCTTCCTTCTTCTTTCTTTTTTCTCTGTTCAGCCTGGCTGTCCTGGGATTTACTCTGGTCATACACAGACATGTAACTGTCAAACATGGAGTCCCTTCAGAACAGTATTTTTCCGTTAGTCCTTTCTCCAATGTCAGAATAATTTAAAAGAATTTTTGCGTGCAGAACTCATCATGAATGACTTCTCTGTGTCACCATATTTGTGAGGAAAATTTGTCTTTAAAAGTTTCACTCAGTGCTGGGAGGGAGAAGTTCTGTATGCCTCTTTGACATTCCATATCTCAGAGAAATGATCTTCACAGTGGGGAGCACTAAGCAGCCAGTGGCAGGGCTCTGGGCTAATAGTTTTCTACAAACTGTTTCCCCCTCTAATACCTGAAATAATGATTTTAATGTTTCAAGAGTGATATATAATGTTTTGTTAAGAAACTATATTACCACAATATACATAGCATGTTAAATAGATGATACCACTATTCATTATATGTGGTTATGTTTCTTGATAAAGTTATAGAATGTATATGAGGAAATGAGAATTATATGTAACCTGCTCAAAACCTGTCTGTATTGCTGTATTTGAGAGGGTCTTATGTAGGAGAGTTAGGTTTTGACAAAGCACGCACTGCACTAACGCAGCTAATAATAATAGACATCTGTTTCCTAAATCTCATCAATATAAAACTTCTTAGTGTGGGAAGAGTTGAGAAGGAAAGTCTTTACAGAAATTATTATGGTTTTATTTATGTCTTCGGGGTATGCGTGCTGTGGCACTTTTGTGGAGGTTGGAGGACAAGCTGTGGGACTCAATTCTCTCCTTCCATCTTAATGGGTCACAGGAATCAAACTCGGGGTGCCAGGCTTGACAGCAAGCACTTTTACCCACTGTGCCATCTCACCAGGCCCTGGGAAGGCCACGCCTTAGGGCGGAGCTTCAGCGCTGCCCTCAGCTGACTTCCTGTGCTGCTGTGTTTCATCAGCAGGAGCCAGGGAGCACTGATCGCCCTCCACTTTCTCAGCGACCTTCATTTGCTTGCTGTGTACCCAGGTCGACACCAGGTGCTTATCTGCTTCGGTGACATAATCCAGACCAAAGACTAGATTAGGCCGGTCTGGGTTCGATTGTGAGTAGCCGAAACTTAAAGCAATAATTATTAAACTAGGGAGGATTTTTCTTATGCACATGAGCCTCAGGAGGCAAGCAGAGAACTGTTTTCAACCTATGCCACAACACCCTTTCTGTCTTGTTGCTGTAGGGCACTAGGCAAGAAAGAGAAAGAAAAATTGCTGGAGGATCAGGCGTGGTGACTAAGATCTGTAGTCCCCAGTACTCAGAAAGCTGAGGCAGGAGAATGACTTGAGTATACCAGTTTGGGGCCAGACTGTGTACACAGAGCAAGATCCTGTCTCTTTAAATAAAAATTAATAAATAAAATTGAAAATGTATTTGCTTAACAAGAAAGCTTTCTATGGCATGCTGGTTTCCTTTGATCTCATTGGCCACATAAGCATGCCTAGGAAGGTGGCTAAAGGACCTAAAACTTGGAGCGAGGACAGCAACACATATTGAGAATAACTAGATTCCTTCCATGTCACTTAACAATAGTCCTGTTTCCTAAGTTATAACCTGAGCCCTACAAATTTTAAAGTCCCCCAACACTGCTTGGTTGATAAATTGGAGTATTTAAGACAACATCTATCTGTCTGACAGGAGCAATCATGGTAGGAGTGCTCATAATTTCTTCTAGAGACTGAATATGTTGTTTTGATTATCATCTCAGCCAGCTACTACAGTGAACCATACAATGACCAACACACTACATGCATTTTGCTTAGCTCATCAGACCATTTGTGTGAATCTGCATGGAATCATGGCTGAATTTTGCTTGGAGATTGTCAAGGTGTTCTCTGGCCTCATGGGCAATGTGACGTTGCTCTGCCTGGCCCCTCATCTTCCATCAGGCTGCCCTCGGAGCTGAGCAGCCCTCGTGATATAGCAGAGGTCCAGGAAAGAGATCCATATCCCAAGAGGCTTTTTGTTGTTGTGTTTAAAGAAGGGTCTTATTATGTAGTCCAAGCTGGCTTCAAATCTATGATCCCCCTGCCTCTGCTTCTTGTGACCTGGGCTTATAGATGTGTACTTACATACCTGTTTATAAAAACAAACAAACAAACACTTGCTGAGGTTCACAGTTACTTGCACCTCATTGTTCTGGTTGAAGTAAGACGGCTGATTCCATGACAGGCTTCAAATTGGCAGTTCAGGGGACTAGGCCTAAGAACTGGGCAGGTCCAGGCAAGCCCAGGCAGCTTCGGGCAGCCAGTCAGAAATGACCCTGTCACCAGAAGCTGTCCTGAAGCAAGGGCAATGGGTCAGCAACCCAGACCTCCCCAGCGACAGCCGTGGCCGGGTAACGGTTCTGGAATGTCCCTAGAGATGGAGCAAGATAAAGGTCGCACACCCTGGAATTCCCCTAAGGTGCTTTAAATATGGCCTGCAAGCTCGCTCGGTTGTCTTCATCTTGGGATAAGAGACCCCAGCATGCTGAACTTGTGTAGAATGAAGCGTTCCTTGCGTTTGCATACTATTTGAGTCTGGGGTATCATTCTTCAGCAAACAATGGACCCTTACAGAAGTTAAAAAAAAAAACAAAAAAAAAAAAGCAGGCCTAAGTTCAAGTGCAGGGAAACAGACTCCACATCTCTGAGAACCACAGAGTTGCTGCCTTACAGTGATTCATGGGTTCGAAGAGATCAGTGGTACATGAATGCAGTCTCTCCACCATGGTGCTAACAAACGGTAACGATCTTAAACCACAGACCTGAGTACACTGTGTATGGGTGTTTTACCTGCATGTAGTTATGTATATGTATCATGTGTGTGCCTGGTGCCCAGGAGGTGAGAAAGCCAGAGAAAACCAGAAGAGTGCAGTGGATCCCCTAAGGAGGACAGTGAGTCCCCTAAAGAGGGCAGTGGATCAGAGGTGAGCACCATCATCTAGCTCTGGCCTTGCTCCTCAGCCCAGGGGAGCCTTGCAGGACCTCAAGGGAATCCTGCCTACTGTTGAAACCTTCGGGGACTCCAAAACTAAGCATCTTGGAACTCTGTCCGACCACCCATCTTAGTTGGACCTGCCTGCTCCTCCGGCGGTTTCAGCTGGGACAGCCAGAAGAGGTGAGTGGCACCAGCATTCCCCCAGCACAGTTGTCTAGCTCTGGCCTTGCTCCTCGGTCTGAGAGAGTGTTTCGAGGCTCCAAGGGCATCCTGCCTCCCTGTGGAGACCTTCAAGGGCCCCAAAACTAACCAGCTTGGAACCCTGCCAGGTTACCCATCCTAGTTGGATCTGCCCACCACCCCAGCGGGGTCTGCCTTGGACACAGCCTGCAGAGTGTGGTCTGCCTGAGGCACGGCTAACAAAATAAGGGACCTTGACCTCCACTGTCTGGCCCATGGCTCCCATCACCTTCCTGAGAAGTCCTGCAGCCATCAAGATTATCAGCCAACCCCAGGGAAAACCAGATGCCTAAAGGCCAGCATAAGAACACGATGAACAAGACCCAGGGCAGTATGGCACCACTGGAGTCCATTTATCCTGCTACAGCAAACCCTGGATATCCTGATGAAACTGAAGCACAAGAAGATCTTAAGTCCAATCATAATAGAGGTCTTTAAAAAGGATGAGTAAATCCCTTAAGGAAATTCAGAAAAATGTATTGAAACAGCTACAGGCATTAAAAGAGGAAACAAATAAATATAAAGAAATACAGGAAAATATAATCAAACAGGTAAAGGATATGAATAAAACTGTCAAAGACTTGAAAAGGGAAACAGAACCAATAAAGAAAACACAAACCAAGGCAGTTCTGGGGTGGAAAACCTAGGGAAGAAAAGATAACTACAGACATAAGCATCATCAACAGAATACAGGAGATGGAAGAGAGAATCTCAGGTGTACAGAATACAATAGAATAAATCAATATATCAGCCAAAGAAAATGCAAAATTTAAAAAGTTCATGACACAAAACATCCAGGAAAGGAAGACATCAAAGTATTGCTATTTGCAGATGATATAATAGTATATAGACATAAGTGACCCCAAAAATTCTACCTGAGAACCCCGACAGCTGATAAACACCTTCAGTAAAGTGGCTGGATACAAAATTAACTCAAAGAAATCAGTAGTCCTCTTCTACACAAGTGACAAATGGGCTGAGAAAGAAGTTGGGGAAACAACACCCTTCACAATAGCCACAAATAACATAAAATACCTTGATGTGACTAACCAAGCAAGTGACAGACCTGTATGACAAGAGCTTCAAGTCTCTGAAGAAAGAAATTGAGGAAGATCTCAGAAGGTGGAAAGATCCTCCTTGCTCAGGGATAGGTAGGATTAACATAGTGAAAATGGCCATCTTACCGAAAGCAATCTGCAGATTCAATGCAATTCCCATCAAAATCTCAACTCAATTCTTCACAGAGATAGAAAGAACAATTCTCAACTCTGTGTGGAAAAACAAAAAGCCCAGGATAGCTGCAAGGATCCTGAACAATAAAAGAGCTTCCCTGACTTCAAACTGTGCTACATAATGATAGTAACAAAAACTGTGTGGTATTGCTACAGAAGCAGACACATGGACCAATGGAATCAAATCAGAGACCCAGAAATAAACCCACATACCTAAGACACTTGAGTTTTGACAATAAGGCCAAAACCATACAATGGAAAAGAGAGAGCTTCTTCAACAAATGGAGCTGGTCTAACTGGAAGTCTGCATGTAGAAGAATGCAAATAGATCCATGTTTATCACACTGCACAAAACTCAAGTCCAAATGGATCAAAGACCTCAACATAAAATCAGACACATTTACTGTAATAGAACAGAAATTGGGGGATAGTCTTAAACTTGTTGGTACAGGACACAACTTCCTGGACAGAACACCAATGGCTCAGGCATTAAGGTTAATAAATGGAACTGAAAAGCTTCTGTAAGCACTATCATCAGGACAAAACCACAGCCTACAGATTAGGAAAAGATCTTCACTAACCCTACGTCCAACAGAGGACTAATATCCAAACTATATGAAGAACTCAAGAAGTTAGACACTGACAATCCAAATAACCCAATTAAAAAATGGGGTACAGAGCTAAACAGAGAATTCTCAACAGAGGAATCTCGAATGGCCAAGAAGGACCTAAACAAATGTTCAACATCCTTGGTCATGAGGGAAATGCAAATCAAAACAACTCTGAGACCTTACGCCCATCAGAACGGATAAGATCAAAACTCCAAGTGCCACTTTGGAAATCAATATTGTGGTTTCTCAGAAGATTGGGAATAGTTCTACTTCAAGACCCAGCTACACCACTGGGCATATACCCAAAAGATGCTCCACCATCCCACAAGGACACTTGTTCAACTATGTTTTTAGCAACTTTAATTATAATAGCCAGAAACTGGAAACAACCTAGATACCTTTCAACTGAAGAACTGATACAGAAAATGTGGTATATCTCTGTATAATAGATTACTACTCAGCCATTAAAAACAAGGACATGAGTTTCACATAGCAAAAAAACTAGAAAATATTATCCTGAGTGAGGTAACCCAGATGCAAAAGCATGCATGGTATGTACTCACTTCTAAATGGATATTAGCCATAAAGTACAAGATAAACATGCTATAATCCACAGACCCAAACGAGCCCAACTACAGTGAAGGTCCAAGGGGGAGGGTGACTAGATATCAGTGATCGATGGAAGGAGGGAACTGTGTAGAAGAAGGGATGGGGAGGTGAGCAGGTGGGCATCATATGTAGGGAGAGACCTCAGAGGGCCTAAGGGGCAACTATAGCAGAGGTTCCTAGCAGTGGGGGATATGGGTCCTGAAGTGACCACTTCTTATAGCCAGGCAGGACTCCCAATGGAAGGTTAAGGACAGCAACCCATCACAAAGCCTTCATCCCCTAATGTGCCCTGCCTACAAGATGAGCAGGGACAAAGACACAGCAGAGACTGAGAGAATGGCTAACCAATGACTGGCCCAAATTGAGACCCATCCCACGGGCAAGAACCAATCCCTGGCCCTACTATGGTACTTTCTTATGCTTACAGACAGGAGCCTAGCATAGCTGTCCTCTGAGAGGCTCCACCCAATGGAAACAGATGCAGAGAGTCACACCCAAATATTAGCTGGAGCTTGGGGAGTCTCACAGAAGAGTTGGGAGAAAGATTGAGGGACCTGAAGAGGACAGGGATTTTATAGGAAGACCTGAGAGTTAACTAACCTGGACCCTTGGGGGCTCCCAGAGACTGAATCACCAACTAAAGAGCAAGCACAGGCTGGACCTAGGCCCCCTGCACGTATGTAGCAGTTGAGCAGCTTGGTCTTCATGTGGGTCCCCAAAACAAATGGAGCAGGGGCTGTGCCTGAGCCTGCCTGCCTGTCTGCCTGCCTGCCTGCCTATCCTGTCTGCCTATCCTGTCTGCCTGCCTGCCTGCCTGCCATCTATGGATTAATGTACCCCTAAATGGACAGGTTTGTCTGGCCTCAGTGGGAGAGGACGTGCCTACTCCACAGCGACTTGATGAGGTACGGGGGTTGACACTCAGGGAACAGCTTCTTTTAGAAGGGGAAGAGGAAATGGGAGGAGGACTTGCATGGGGGGGGGGGAGAGAAAGGGCTGATACTGGGTTGTAAAGGGAATAAATAAAGATAAGGATAATCATGATGATTGATGATGATGACAATAACAGTAATAATAAAGAGTGCAGTGGGTCCTCTAAAGAGGGCATTTGACCCATGATAGAACTGAAGCCGTCATGTGAGTGCAGAAAATTAAACCCAGGTCCTCTGAAAAATCAAGCTCTCTTAATCACGGAGCCATCTCTGCAGCCCTGGGCTTTACTTCGTAGCAAGTTCTAGGCATGCCAGGCTACATACATACTGAAACACTATCTAAACCAGCAAACAAACAATGAAGATGCCTGGCAACTGCCTGGTCCCTTATGGATGAAGAGATGGCTCTGAGCTTAAGGGCATGTGCTGCTCTTGCAAACCCGACTTTGGTTCCCAGAACCCCACCCAGCTCACCTCAATTGTGGCAAGCCAGACACTGAGAGAAGAAAATGCCCTAAATTAATCTTCAGACAGACAGAAAGCTGTCCAAACAGGACAAATGGATGCCAAGCTCTGTCAAGACAAGCAAGCAAGTCCTCCACCAGTCTTCCTTCACATAAGGTCTGCCAGATATTCTGGGCCAGAAGGCTCCAACATTGTGAAGAATACTGGGGATAGTCTAGGAGGTCAGCTGTCTCTGTCATTTCTATAATTTTTGGAAGCTGGGTGCCTATGCTTCGTACATACTCAAAAAATATGTGTTTGTTCTAAGTCTCTGATAAGGTTGAAGACTAGATAGTTAGAGTCTCGCAATTAAACTTAAGCCTTTTAGCATTTAGGAACTGTTTTAAGTCTAAGAAGATATTTTTAAGTTAATATTGCAAATCAGGATAAAAATTAAGATAAAAATTAAATTAGATGCAAAACTCTAAACTCACCAAGATAGGATTGATAGTAGACTACTTTCTTATGAATTGCCAAATATAAAAAGACTGGACTTTTTAAATATATCTCTTACTTAATAATTTTCATAATTGTTTGTACTGTGTGTTGTTAATTATTATAAGAGAATGAGGATTTGTAATTAGACAAAAAAGGAAAATTGTTGAGGTTTGGTCTTCTTATAGTCTAATGCTAAATGTTGGCCCCCAGGGCCTGGTTGCCTCCAGGGAAAAAAAGAGTCTCCATATACCCAAGTGACATACTCAAGTGATGCTTGAGTAACCTGGCCCCAGTTATCCCTGACTGATGAATAAAGATGCCCACAGCCAGTAGCTGGGCAGAAGAGACATAGGCAGTGTTCTTAGGTTCCCAGGCTTGGGATCTGAGGAGAAGAAGCAGGAGAGAGGAGGAAGCCGCTATTGGGTAAGTGAGGTAAAAATGTGTGGGCTGAGGGCTGGACAATTGGGGTTAAGAGCAGTGCAAATGGAACATAGCAAGTTATACTTCAGGGTTATTGATGGGGAATTCGATTCTGATAGCATAGAGGGTAGATATCTGCCCAGCTCTAGTGCTGACTAAGGCTTACCATACAAATAAAAGTTGTTTGTCTTTTATCTGGAAATTGAATGACAAAAACAGGGCAGAAACCCTAATTTGAGATTAAATAATTACGAAAACAACCGGGTCTTTACAGAAATGGTAAGTAGGTTGCTAAATAGCAGAAAGAATACAAAAGTGGGTATTATCAACTAATTCTTCCTGAATTCATGGGTTGAAGTCTCAACCCGCATTGTGACCAGGCTTGATAAATAAGGCTTTTGTGGAGGTAACTAAAGCTAAATGAGGTCATAAGGATGGGGCCTATATCAGTAAGATTGCTGCCTTTGTAAAAAGAGGAAGAAGCAGCCAAGAGTCTCTCTTCTTGTGAGCGATAGAAAAGAAGAGGTTGAGCAGGGTGTGGTGGCACACGCTTTTAATACTGGGCCACAGGAGGCAGAGGCACATGGATCTCTGAGTTAAAGGCCAGCCTGGTCTACAGAGTGAGTTCCAGGACAGCCAGGGCTACACAGAGAAACCCTGCATGCAAAAATAGATAAGTAAATAAAGAAATAAAAATAAAAGGAAGGAAAAGAGGTCTTGGGTGCCCAGCCAGCACATTGGTCTTTTTCTTTCTTCCTTTCTTTCTTTCTTTCTTTCTTTCTTTCTTTCTTTCTTTCTTTCTTTCTTTCTTTCTTTCTTTCTTTCTTCCTTCCTTCCTTCCTTCCTTCCTT
>NC_034611.1:4175396-4186853 GCF_900095145.1 Mus pahari | reverse complement strand
ACTCAGAAATCCACCTGTCTCTGCCTCCCAAGTGCTGGGATTAAAGGCATGTGCCACCACTGCCCGGCCAGCACATTGGTCTTAAACAGTTTTCAGAATGGTAAAATTTAAATGCAAACAAATGTCAGTGTTGCTATTGGTTAAGTCACTGGTCTTTGGCATTCTTATGGCCGTCTAAGCATATTAACATAGCAGGTATGAAACTGAAAGCATAGAGACAAGGTGGGGTGGTAAAGGATGGCTCTGCGTGGGGTGCGTTTGCTGCTGTGTGGTCGTTGGACTCATCAAAACTTTTGTACTGATCATCAGGTTTTTCTAAAGATTCTGGGTTTTGGTTTTGGTTTTGGTTTTACAAGTCACCTTAAACAACAGGAAACAAGTCACCTTAAACAACAGGGGAAAGAGAAAGTAGAAACTTCAACCACTGTGGAAGCCACTGTCCCCATCCTGTGAAGGAGCTGTGGCATGGGTCACACCTAGGACAGTACCTCACTCCCCATCCAAAGTCCAATTTGTCTTTGAAAAAGAGAGTGGAAAAATGGTGAGGTCAAAGGACAATTGCCCTCCAGGTCGAGGCTGACTTGCAGAGTCCCACGAGCTCAGGAACCCCCTCCTAGTTTGCTGCTTCTTTGTGGAGAACAGGATCTAGGAAAGACTTAGAGATAGGGGGACGATAGGAATTACTGGTCCTGCTTGAAGCCCAAAGGAGGGCAAACTATCACTTCAGTCAGGCTAAACCACATCCACTGCCTTTTAAAAAAATTATTTATTGATTCATGTGTGTGTGAATATTTTTCTCACATGCATGTATGTACACTATGCGTGCCTATTGGATTCCACTGGGACTGGGGTTATGAATGGTTATGAACCACTATGTGGGTACTGGGAATGGAACTCAGGTCAACAATACTCTTAAGTATTGAGCCATCTCTCCAGCATCCCCACTGTCTTTAAATTAGGCCTTATTACAAGGCCCAGAATACTCTAAGCACAATGGACTAAGAAGTTTTTATTGTGGTGCACGCCTTTAATCCCAGCACTTGGGAGGTAGAGGCAGGCGAATTTCTGAGTTCGAGGCCAGCCTGGTCTACAAAATGAGCTCCAGGACAGTCAGGGCTACACAGAGAAACCCTGTCTCGAACCCCCCCCCCAAAATAATTTTTTTATTTGTAACTACTGAAAAGTTCAAGTGACAAGCCAAAAGGACACCTGCTCTCATAAAGTTATAGCTGACAAAATTCCATTTGTAGTTTTTGTGTGTTTATATATGTGCATTTTTTGCATGTGCATGTATGCAGGTATGTGTATGTATGTGTATGTATGTATATGTATATATATAGGTGTGTGTTTGTATATTTATGTATGTGCATGTATATGTATAGATGTGTGCTTATATATGTGTATGTATGTTTATAGGTGTGTGTTTATGTATGTGCAAATATATGTATGTATGTATATGTGTGTGTGTGTGTGTGTGTGTGTGTGTGTGTGTGTTAAAGACACAGAGCAGGTGTGGTGACTTCTTTCTGTAGCTGACTTGCTGGTTTGGTTTTCAGGCATTAGTTTTTGACTGACAGCCAACTCTGTAGGTCCTATACATGTATTCTTGCATAACCTACTCTTTCTTTCTGTCTGTCCTGGTTAGAGTTTCTATTGCTGTGACAAACACCATGACCCAAAGCAGCTTACAGCTCATGGGCCAACCTCCATTATGAGGGAAGTCAGGGCAGGAACTCAAGACAGAGCCCTGGAGGCCTAAACTGAAGGAGAGGCCCTCAGGGTGCTGCTCACAGAGCGCTGCTCGTGGGGCGCTGCTCACGGGGCGTTGCTCGCAGGCATCTCCCCATGGCTTGCCCAGCCTGCTTTCTGATTCTGCCCTGGGCCACAGTGGGCCGATTCTTCTCATATCTGTCATTAATCAAGAAAATGCACCACAGGTAAATGACTCTAGCCTGTGTTAAGTTGACATAAAACAAGTCAGTATTCTGTCTGTTATTAGAGAAATCGGAGTTATTCTGAATAGGTTTTTAATTTGCTCTTCAGAGCCTCAGTTTTAAATAAGCACACACAACCCCATTCACCTTCATTGCCAGTTCTTACTTCATGTTCATTGTTAACTTAAATTCTACAGGCTGAGCAGCATATGTGCTTAAGAAAACATGCATGTGCAAGTGTTCTTAAGCACCCACATCAAACATGTCTCTAAGGTTTGCTTAAATAAGGAGCACGGTGCCAGACATCAGTGTGCATGCCTTTAATCCCAGCATTCCCCAGGCTGTTTCTGTCAGTCTTCCCTTCCCGCATCATCACTGCCCAGTTCTTGACTGTCTTGCTTAGAACATCATCAGGCCCTCCTTGACATCAGTCACAGCTCAGGTGTTAACTTCCTGCTGGGGTTCATATGGTCTCTCATACTCTGTACTGCACCCACAGATCCAGGAGCCTGGAAATGATGCTCACTTCTTACTTGCAGTCTTCACACAGGTGCTTTGAGCCACCTGTTACCCTGGCCCTCTGCTCTAGTGATGGGGATGGAGAGGCATAGAAACCTCTGTGGGGCATTACTTGAGCGTGAGGAATGTACTGTGGAACCCCAGGAAAACGGGTGGTCAGTGTGGAAGGAGAAGCTCAAGGTTTCCAATGTAGACAACGGATGGGTCTTATCAACGAACAGAAATGCCCCCAGACTCACAAAAAGCAGAGGAAGAAAGACAAAGACTGAGAAGGATTGGGCCAAGGGGAGGAGTGCTCAGAGAAGCGGGAGGGGCTGCTTGTGGCCCGTAAATGCTGTAACATTAGGGAGGGTCTTGAACCATGTGCAAGGGATTTTAGATTTTAAATTAAACCATAGATAATTTTTAGTAGATCTTTTGTAGTTCTTACTGCTGTTAGCAAGCCAGTCTGGAACTAAGACTAGGGTGGACTCTAACAAGGAATAGTAGAATTTAAGGCAGGGGAAGCTAAAGAGAGGCTAAAACAGTTGTCTAGGAAACACATGGTGAAGGTCTCCAGATACAAAGGGAGGAATGCTTACAACTCAGAGATGAACTGGGTGGCAGATGGAAGGCTAGAACAAACCCAAGTGTCACAGGGTTCCTGGAGTAAGGACAGCATTGTATACCTATAGGACTTATGGATAGTAACAGAAGTAGCTCAGGGATGAATGAAATGAGATTTTATGTTAAGGTATAGACGGTTGATAGGGATGTCTAAGAAGAGAGATTCTGTACACCAAAGGGCACCATTTAAAGTTATCTAATCAGCTATGAATAAATGGTTTGAAAGACCTGGGTGAATCCGAAAAGCCATGTTTGTATGGATCTCTTTCGGCCATTCTGGTAAGCACTAAGAATGGAGGACAGTAATCAAGCCCCATCACATTCATATATAGTTCTGATGATGTAGGATAACGGTCACAGCATCCAGGGATCCCAAGGAGCTGAGGGATCATCCTCCCAGGCCACTGCTGGTTCTGCTCTGTGGGTCTCTGTGTTGGTCAGTGTCCATTGTCCACTTGACAGAATCTAGAACAACCTGAGAGATGGGCTTCTGGAGATGTCTTTGGGAATTATCTTTATGATGCTAATTGAGGTGGAACCATTTCCTAGCTATAGGATACTTGGGACTGAGCTATAGGGTAGGCATAAGAACTGGTGAAGTAGGCATGCTCGAACCTGGGAAATCTCAGAAGTCTGAGACAGAATGAACAGAGCTACCCCTCCCAGACTCCAGTGGCTGCTCTGGAACACATAGCCATGACCATCATCTCAGAGGACCATGGGCACTCACAGCATAGCACCTGGAGTTCTTCTCCATGCTAATGAAATATCTAGATAGCCTTGAGCCTTCAGCCAATGACCTTCCCTTTCCGGGCCCTTTCACGCCTTTCCCGCAAGGGGTATATAATCCCTGGTTCACCCCAAATAAAGTGTATCTGTTCACATCTATCTCCAATAAAGCAATATGAACAAGCAAGGATCGTCTGAGAGCTGCTTCCTTACAGATCACCACAAGGAAAGGCCTTTGTGTAAAAGAGCAGAGCTTTAGACTCCCAAAGAAGGCTTTTCTTTTCTCCACTCCCTCTGGTACTTCACACTTGCTCCCAATCCAGCCGGACCCTGCTGTCTTGGGCTCTGCTTTCCCCTTCCTGCCTGGTGTTCAGATACCCCGAGGGGAAATGGGGACCTCTGACCCCAGTTCCTGACTTCCTCTCCAGGCAGTACACCTGGATCCCCGAAGACAAGTCAAGGGAGCCACAGCATTTGTCCCAGATTCCACTTTTCCCTTCCTGTCTGATGTGTAGCCACGTCTGATGCCCCGAAGGGAAACATGGGCTGTGACCTCTTTATTTTGGCCTTTTCTCTGCCTTCTCCTGGCGCCATAGCGGCATCTAGACACCGCCCCCCACCCCCACCCCTCCCCAGTAGAGAGGCAGTTTAGGAGGAGAAAGAGAGCAGAGCAAAGGCATGTATGTATTCTTTGCTGTTTCTTATTGTTGATGACCGGATGCTTCAAGCTCCTGACACTTGGATTCCCCCCCCNCACACACACACACCCCCCATGATGGACTGTACTCAGACACACTGAGTCAGAATTAAACTCTTTCCTCTTAAGTTGCTTCTCAACATATTTTATCACAGCAACAGGAAAAGGGACTGAGTCCGAAATTCTTAGCAGACCTGCCTCGATCCAGTTTTGGAGGTGAGGGTACTGAAGGTTGAGTCTAGAGTTCAGGCATGCCAAGTGTGCAATTCTAGACTACCCCAGCCAAGTTGTATAATTTAGATGCCACCAAGGAAAGTTACATTTCCATCTTGTATCTGAACATGCTGAACATGCTATCAGTTATATTGATAAATTTGACCGATCAGTCGATTGTAGAGGAGAAACATGTATCTCGCAAGTTAATGACCCTGTTTTTTTCCTAACAGTTCTGCCATCAATCGTGAACATGTTCAAAGGCAAGGTGCCAAGCACTCAAAGGCACTTGACTAGGAAATTGAAAAGGGCATGCTTATCAGTAGAGAGAAGGCATGTTTTCTCTGGCTTGGTCTTTATCAGTCTCCTTAGCAACTTCAAAATCTGGTCATTAGCCTAATGTTTTCATATATGATCTAAACTATGGGGTAGAAAAATGCTTCTGTCTTTGTAGGAGACATTGTGTGGGAGGAAAGTGGGCTGAGAATCCACACTCTGCTCCTGCGGATGATGTAAGGACAAGATCCTTGTGCTTAGGCAAATCTGAATCTCATTTGATGTGGGAGGTCTTAGATATGCGCCAAGATTTCTCCCCAATTCCTCATCCTTTAGAACACAAACCTCTTGAGATTAATTCCAACCATGGGAATTGTCCTGGCTGATGAGACATTAGCACGTATGGTATGTACCACTCCCACATGCAATAGATAGATGAAAACTTTTCATTCTTCATCCTTCATTCTTTTGCAGTGAATCCTGAAGCTTTGTGTAGTACAGTGATACCAGTGAGATGATCTGCCCACCCGGGTGTGGAGTGAACATGACCATCAGAGTCTGTTTGCTGGTCAGTGGGCGTAGACTGTGCATGGGCCAGGCTCAGTGTGTGTAAGCCCTTGCAGCATAAGCCAATGCTTTGAGTTACATCCCGGCAACCCACAGTGGAAGGCGAAAAAAACATCTCCCAAAAGTAATCCCTTGACCTCAAAACATGGTCACCATGGCTCCAAATCATCACATACATGTAAATGCACATGTATGCGCACATGTGTGCGCACATGTGCATACATACACACAGACACTTTCACACACACACACATGCACACATACACACACACACACACACACACACACACACACACACACACACGCTCACACAGGATAAAAAGAAAAAGAAATATAGTGGAAAGCTGGAGAGATGGCTCAGAGGTTAAGAGCACTGACTGTTCTTCCAGAGGTCCTGAGTTCAATTCCCAGCAACCACATGGAGGCTCACAACCATTTATAATGGGATCTGATACCCTCTTCTGGCATGCAGGTATATATACAGATAGAGCACTCATATACATAAAATAAATCTAAAAACATTTATAGTGGAAACACATTTCCTCAGACTACTGACCTAAGACTCTGAGATGTGGAATGACTTGCTTGGTGCAATGTAATTTAGCTTCATCAGACTAATGTGCTGGTTGAAAAAAAATTTTTTGCACCTTGGAAGCCAGCAGGTAATAACACAGCCCCTGAGGTATGACAAACAGGGACAAACCAGGGAACTAAAGAATGATCACAGAAGACGTCACTGTCTGTCTGGTCAATAAAAGTAACAGTGTGCAGGCTTATAGAGCTCTGTAGAAAGTTTCAACAGAAGAATTCATGGTTGTGTAGTTGGAATTGAAAGGGAACATGTTCAGAGCCACAGTGCCCAGCAGTTGACCGGGAGGGGTCGTCTTAACCCTGCACTCCTGCAGTTCTGTTGATTGGGAAAAACAGAACAATACAAAACAAAACCCAAGTGGAGAACTGTGGCCAATGAAAAGTGTGTCTGCATCACGAGGTAATTGTTACATCGCTCTCTGAGCTGGCCAGAGCTCTATGTGACAGAGGGATGGGGATGGCTCCACGGGTCAATAGAAACAGAATGAGGAGACTTTAGCACAAAGGAGAATAGTTACTCTGTAGCCTGCAAGCTGGGGTCCCTTAACTTTAGGACCTGGGATCCCTTGACATAAAGGGGACTTAGGAGGCCTGGGTGTTGGCCTTGAATTTTATACAAGCTCTGTAAGTATGACTGTGTTCTTCTCTGCTGCAAAGGACAACAAAAGAATGGGCTTATTACAGTAAAAAATAAGCAAATAAATCATTTCTCAACCCCATGGTTGCCCCATACCAGCCAGGGTGGGACGTTCACCAAGAACAGCAATTCTTTAAGGTGTGGATCCCTGGATGGTTCCTAAACTTAAAGGACAGGAGCACTTGGTCTCTCTTTCACTGTGGCCTCTATGATGCCCGTTGTGGGACACTCTCAGATGCCAAGCTGACCTTTCCCATAATCCTCTGCGTCCCCCTAGCTGGTGCAAACCTTTCCTTCCCATCCAGGAAACGTACTCAAAGATAAGTAAGGGCCACATGGCGGCGGTACAGTGTCAGCTCCTCTTTTTAGCCAGACCAATGATGATAAATATTTATGTCAGTCTTCTGCTGTCTGTAATAACTTGTGATATGATTATTTATATTTATTTAACAATTTTTAAGTGATTGATGTAGGCAGTCAGGTTTGGGACTGTCTATGGCTGAATTGATATACATTTATTTATTTATTTATTTATTTATTTATTTATCTATTTGGGCTTTTTCAAGCCCTGACTGTCCTGGAACTTGCTATGTGGACCAGGCTGGTCTCTGGTCTCTGTGACCTCTGCCACTCTGGGATTAAAGGCATGTACCACCACTGCCTGGAAAAACTGGCATACATGTATGATTCCCTGTAATAAATGCTACTCTACATAAGCCAGGCAGAGTGGTACGTCTTTAATTCAAGCACTAGAGACCAGTAGATCTGTGAGTTCAAGGTCAGCCCGGGGCCCTATAATAAAAAGACTCTGACTCAGTAAACCAAAAGTAAACGTAACAAGCAGTGAGAGCCTGAAGAGGACTGTCAGCTGCCCTTGGGAAGGAAGGATGGACAGAACTGTCAGTCAGCCAAGGGATCAGGTGAGGTGCAAGGGCAGGAAGCTCTCTGGGGGACAGTAGGAAGCTGGCAGCCTGTGGGGAGGGCACCAGGCAGAGTGGGAGGGGGTAACGGTAGGAGGTCAGAAGATTAGCCCCGCCCCATGCTAATAAACTCAAATTTCATCTCAGGAGCAGAGAATGTGTGGAACTGTTTTATGCGGGGGAAGGGTGCTCTATATTCCAGGAAAAAAAAATCACTCTGGCTGCAGTGGGGAACTTTTATTTATTTGTTTATCTATTTTGATTAGTTTGTAGGATTGATTTATTTTAGGGCAAACTCTCACCTAGACCACACTGGCCTCGAGGTCCTGTTCCCACCTCCCCGTGCTAGGGATCACAGGCCCTCGGTGCATGCGGGGAAGCCCGGGCCTTAGAGAGAAATCTAGCTTGAACGGAAACCTAAAAGGAGGGACTGTGTGAGACCAGGAGGGGCAGAGCCAGGATCTCTACACAGAGGCCCCTGAGTGTGGAGTTCCACTATAATCCTGGGAGACAGAGGCCAGGGGTCCCGGGGGCAAGCCTGCTAACCAGACAGACCTAAGTGGCAAACCCCAGGATGGAGAAGACACTCCGCCTCAGTAATCTGGACAATGGCTGAAGACGACACCAGAGGTCAACTTCTGGCCTCCATCTGCATGCACAGCCAGGCGTCTGTGTACCTACACAAGCAAACAAGCAAACTTACACCCACCTAACACCTATATCACTCCATAAACACACAACGCAAACAGGCGTATTCACACTCATATACAGCCGTGCGAACAAGCACACACACACTCACTCACACACACACACTCTCACACTCACACACACATTCACTCACTCACACACATAAACACTCACACACACACAAATACACACACGCACTCACACACACATTTACACACACACACACACACACACACACCACATATACACACATGAAGAAAGTTTTCTTTCAACAAGTTAGTTCAGTCGAAATCTTATCTGTTAAGCAGAGGTAATTATATCCACCTGGCAAAGTAGCGATGAAGATAAAGTTCATTATGGCCCATAAAGCACCTGTAGAGAGTCGGGTGTCCCAGCAAACACTGAACCCCTTTTGCACAAATCTATCATAGTTAGCAAAGGACAAATGCCCTGGACACGGTGCAGAATCAAATGTTCTTTTTGTTTGTTTGAGAGTTATTATTAAATGAGTTTCTACAAGCTGTAGAGACCAAATTGGGTTTTCCTGTAGTCCTTTAATCATCTTTGTGGTTCTTTGCAGAACTCTCTCCAGTTTCTCAGAATTCCATGTCAATTGTGGAGACCACAGCTAGATTAGTCACCGTAGAGAACTCATTATAATTAAATCAACACTGTGTAGTCACTTGGGCGGCTGGCTCAGCCCTGTAAACCAGGCAGCCAGTCCCATCGACAAATAGGTTGCGTTCCAGGAGTTCGTTAGTACATTGGTTGTTTGGAACACAGAAAGTCTTTCCCCATAGAAACAGAGTTATAGATGGTGGCTTGTCTCCCAGCCTGTGAACAGAAATCTATTTAATGCACATGGAGCTGAATCAGGGCCTGGCGAGGAGTGTTCCTCAAATCTTTGACCCGCTTAAACCCCATGAGACACCCAATCTAAAGGGGCGCCAAGCTCTGGCACCCAAATGTGAGCCCTCTAAGGGAGGCAGAGGAACCGTGCCAACAGCTTCAGACGACAATCATTTGAAGAACACTTCTTGAAGCTGGGTAGAGTCTGGAACTAGAGGATTACCGCAAGTTCAAAGCCTCCTTAGGCTACATGTAGGCCAGAGTGAGTTCCAGCCTCGCTTGGGTTACAAAGTGGGATTCTGTCCTAAATTACAAACAAATATTTCTTTGAAATGGACCTTTTTCTGCCATTGTTTCTGGTATTATTTAACCAAGCAATCAAGACCTTCTTTATGATAGAACAACCAGTTACACTGATTCATTATTCTTAGTCTTCACGCTCTTCTTGTAGATGTTTTGTTTTGTTTTTGTTTGTTTTGTTCTATCTTGGTTTGCAAATGTTTTCCGGTGACTGTGTGCCCCTATCTGGCAGGAGGAAGCCGCGCGGGGCCTGGCCTTTGGGGCCCCTCAAGGCCGAGCTCCTTTCGCTGAACAACACTGCCCCCCAGCGGAACACGCTGCACACAGCCCCAGCGTCGCCCAGCCCACCGAGCGCATTCTCTGGGGCCAGTAACAAGTTCTGCATTCATGGGCCCAACAAAGAATCTTTGAGAACTTCCAACCACTTGGGCCTTGGGAAAGAGGAATCAAATTAGACTCGGTGTTCTCGCAGAGTGGCTGGGAAAGGCGACAAGCAAATCAACATTGAAACCAGCAAGACATGAATATGATCAGATGATTAAAAAAAAAAAAAAAAAAGGATTACATGCAAACAAAGAACAGAGTTGCATTAGTCAACCCAGCCCAGAGGCTGAGGTTCCCGAAGGAGGTGAGATGCGTTCTGAAACGCGAGTTGGAGTTAGGGGTAGAGCTGCCAACAGCAAAGGATCAAAGGGCATTCTATGTAGAGGGAACAGAGATGCAGGAACGTGAAATGCCAAAAATATGTGGAATGTTTCTTCGAGTCATCTGCTTTTTTGGTAGGTCAGCACCACTGCCAGCCAGACGCTGACAATTTAAAATGTTATTTCAGTATAGCTTTAATTTGCTTTTCTCTACAGGGACATTTTTAGATAATGCAGTTTTGAAATATGCATTTGTGTTTTTCCCCCTTGGGCTGCTGGAATTTATCGTTGATTTCAGTTTTGGGTGTGGGTCCTTTGAAGATTGCTAAGTTTCTCCTCTTTTCTCTTTTGCTTGCTCTGCTGGGGAAGGCAAGCTGCTAAACACTGCAATTTACACAACCTGCCTTACAGCCATAGCTCTGTGTGTGTGTGTGTGCGCGCGCGCGTGTGCATGTCTCCCAGGATCCACCACTGGAGCTTCCTGCTAGGCTCTCTGCTCTGCTTCTCAGGCTCTAGGATTAAGAAACCACCTCACCAGCTTTTTTTTTTTTTTTTTTTTTTTTTTTTTTTTTCCTATCTGGGCCTGAGGTCCTTTTGCTTGTGATATAGCAAACACTATTGACTGAACTAGGCCTCGGGTGTTTGGTTTTTGAAAGCAGCATCTAGATTCTTTCCCCAAACTATTAAGATTACTAATGAAAAATAGACCCTCATTTAGCTTAAATCTTTGGTGTGTCAGGCACATGGCAGCATGCTATGACTGCACCCCAGCTTGCTAGGGCTGTTGAAGGCCCTCTGGATGAAGCTCACAGAACCTGGCTCTTCCAGCTGAAGAACCTGGCTCTTCCATGCTTCTCCAACTCACAGAAATGGGATCCAGGTTCTAGAGGCGGTCAAACACCACACTGAGCTAGAGGGTCCTGTGGCCCCTCTGTAGTCACAGTAAAGCCACCACAGGGTGGGGAGGAGGGCAAGTGGGCAGGCTCCACAAGCCAAAAGGGAGCAAAAGCACACATGGAAACAACCAAGTTTAGCAGGTGAGAAACACAACCAGCCTAAACTATCCACTGGCGGCCTCCGCCCCTCCTGGTCAGGCCCTGTCTCCTAATTCCCTGGAGTTCACTGATAGATGATGTCACTCCTTTTCTCCTGTCCTCCAGGTGCCTAACACCCTCAGACTTCCTTTATTCTGTCTACACCTTTCCACCCTAGGCTAGCCCTGATTCCCCCTTTTTTTTAATATTTATTTTTTATTAGATATTTTATTTATTTATATTTCAAATGCTAT
>NC_034611.1:4171381-4173581 GCF_900095145.1 Mus pahari | reverse complement strand
ATTTCTGGATCTTCAATTCTATTCCATTGATCTACATGTCTGTCGCTGTACCAGTACCATGCAGTTTTTATCACAATTGCTCTGTAGTACAGCTTAAGGGCCCTGACCCCTTTTATCCAACCCATTGGTGCCAGAAGCCCCATTCCCTAACCCCTTAATGTTCTCCTCAGACTCCTTCTCTGAAGCATGCTGCCCTGGCTGCCCCTTCCCTTCCCACTCCTCAGTGCTGTGCCCTTGAACCTGCCCATCCCCCTTCCTCCACGTTGGTAAATGACCCAGCCCCTTGTTCCCAAACAAGCCATCATTCATCCAGAAGCCGACCTTTCTCCTGCACCCTTGTGGGTTGCACCTTGCAGTGGTGCGTACAGAGGAGGTCTGAGGGCTGACCCCTGATATCGCCAACATATTAGCATCTAGTTCACTGCCCATCTCTCTGATACCACTCTCACCTTCAGCCCCTTCCGACACACATCCACTTATGCTGTCCATTTGGGACATTTTTTACTAATTTTATACATATTTTCAAAGAACCAATTTGGGGTTTTAAACACTTTTTTTTTTAATTTTATGTTTCTGTGTATTTGGAAATCTTTGTCCTTAATTATAGTTTCTTACCCAGTTACACTTAATTAATAACTATTACTAGAAGGCTAAACACACCTGCATATTGCATAAAAGCGGATTGTCTTTGCCTCTGTTCTCTCTTCTAGTTCTAGCCTGTCCTTTTGTTATTCAATCCCCTTGATTAGAAACTGCCCACCTTCTAATTACTCTTTATGCGAGTGCTTGTGTAGGTACCTGCTCCAGTGAGAAGAGCTTTTTTTTTTTATTTAACTTTTTAAAGTCTAATGTAAATATAAATTGGTACTTGAACCTCTTTTCAGGCAATCCTGAGGACCTTAGACTACTTCATTTCCATTTACTTTCTTGTTTGTTGTTTTTCTTCTGCACTCTGGTTTATTGTTTCGTGTCAACAATACTCCAGAGGGCACCAGTCCCATGGCTTCTGTGGACCCTGCATTTCTAGCTTCCTGTCTTTTGTCTGTCCAGAAGCAAATCTGAACAAGGTTTGCTCTTCTGTTCACTATTTTGCTCTGTTCACTTACTGCATGTTAACTAGTTTATTTGTCTTACCTACTTGGTTTCAGTTAGAATGGGATCTTACCTCAGCCCAGGCCAGCCTTGAATGTGCCACCTTCCTGCTCTCTCCATGTGCTGGGACTAGGAGCATGCAGCACCGTGCTCACCTTTCTCCTCGAAGTGCATTTTTACTGCTTAGGGAATGTTTTGTTCATTTTTTCAGTACCTTAAAGATCCCGTTGCTTTCTGACTTCTATAGCTACCAAAAAAAAAGAAATCCGGGCAATCAGCAGGGTTAGGCACCTGTCCCATGACTGATGACCTGAGTTCAGTCCCTGGGACTCACCCAGTAGTGGAAGAGAACAGGCTTCCTGCAAGTTGTCCTTTGACCTTCTGTCATGTGACACTACTCCTGAGGCGATTTGAGCAAACATCTATTTGCCCCAGATAACAATCAATGACAGATCAACCACACCAAAATGCAACTTGGAGTGTGGGTGAGGGGGAGTTATAGGAAGAGGAGTGACTCAATAGCAGATGCTTTGAAAGTCCTCCCTGACAGAGATGGGAGCTCACAAAAGCTGGGCACGTGCGGCTTATTGTGCAGGCTTCGGGCAGTTGAAGTCATAGAGGCTGGCTGGACTGTGCCTCTTCTGGGCCGCTCAGCTGCTCTGAGACTCTCTCAGACCAGATCCTTCCTGCTTACGAAGCGAGGACCTAGTACATCTGGCCAGTTTCAGAGTAGCTTGGACTCACTACGTAGACCAGGCTGGCCTCAGATTCACAGAGATATGGCTACCTCGCCTCCTTTGTGCACCACCACACCAGGCTTCCTTTTTCCTTTCCTTTTCTTTAATGTGTGCCTGTTGAATGGATGGAGTGTTATATGCACATCTGGGAAGGCCAGGTCCTCTGAGATTGGAGTTACAGGCACTTGTGAGCCACCTGACATAGGTTCTGGAAAGCAGAATTAAAAATAGTTTTTAAAGCCGGGCGTGGTGGCTCATGCCTTTAATCCCAGCCCTTGGGAGGCAGAGGCAGGCGAATTTCTGAGTTCGAGGCCAGCCTGGTCTACAAAGTGAGTTCCAGGACAGCCAGGGCTATACAGAGAAACCCTGTC
>NC_034611.1:4168384-4170536 GCF_900095145.1 Mus pahari | reverse complement strand
GCCCACCTGCTTCCTGCTGAGTCCCCAGTGGTGGCACGTGATGCCCACCTGCTTCCTGCTGAGTCCCAGTGGTGGCACGTGATGCACACCTGCTTCCTGCTGAGTCCCCAGTGGTGGCACATGATGCCCACCTGCTTCCTGCTGAGTCCCAGTGGTGGCACGTGATGCCCACCTGCTTCCTGCTGAGTCCCCAGTGGTGGCACGTGATAGCACCCATTTCATTTCACACCAGGGCTTGAACTCAGGACTTCTAGCGTGACAGAGAAGTCCTTTACTGTCACAGCTATATTCCTAACCCCAATCCTGCCTTTTCAATTACTAAGATTTATAGTGTTAGAATTTACTTTTAACCCTAATATCTGATCATCTACCAAAAATTGTCCTTTGGAAATATAGAAACTAAATACATGTCTCAAGTTTTCAAGATCATTTTTATTTATTTATTTATGTATTTATGTATGTATTTATTTATTTATATTTGATCATTAAGATGTAGAAACTTTATATATATTATGAATAATATTTTGTTGACCATTTAGATTACAGTCTTGCTCAATGCACATTGTTTGTGTTTATTTTTTTTATTGGATATTTTCTTTATTTACATTTCAAATGTTATCCCCTTTCCCAGTTTCCCTCCCTCTGGGAAATACACTGTCACATCCTCCCTTCTCCTGCTTCTATGAGGGTGTTCCTCCACCCACCCACCAACTCCCACCTCCCCACATTCGATTCCCCTACACTGGAGCATCTATCAAGCCTTCATAGGACCAAGGACCTCTCCTCCCATTGACACATGACAAGGCCATCCTCTGCTACAAATGCAATTGGAGCCATGTCTACTACTTGGTTGATGGCTTAGTCCCTGGGAGTTCTGGGGAGGGGTGTTTGAGGGGGAAGGTCTGGTTGGTTGATGCTGTTATTCTTCCTATGGGGTTGCAAATCCCTTCAACTCCTTCAGTCCTTTCTCTAACTCCTCTATTGGGGACCCCACACTCCATCCAATGGTTGGCTATGAACATCTGCCTCTGTATTTGTAAGGCTCTGGCAGGGCCTCTCAGAAGACAGTCATATCAGGCTCCTTTCATCATGCACTTCTTGGCGTCCACAATAGTGTCTGGGTCTGGTAACTGCATATGGGATGAATCTCCAGGTGGTACAGTCTCTGGATGCCTCTTCCTTCATTCTCTGCTCTACACTTTATCTCCATATTTGCTCCTGGAAGTACTTTGCTGCCCCATCTAAGAAGGACCCAAGCACCTACACTTTGGTCTTCCTTCTTATTGAGCTTCATGTGGTCTCTGAATTGTATCCTGGTTATTTGGAGCTTTTGGACTAATATCCACTTATCAGTGAGTGCATACCATGTGTGTTCTTTTGTGATTGGGACACCTCACTCTGGAAGAAATTTTCTAGTTCTATCCATTTGCCTAAGAATTTCATGAATTCATCACTTTTAATANCTGAGTAGTACTCCATTGTATAAATGTACCACATTTTCTGTATCTATTCCTCTGTTGAAGGACATCTGGGTTCTTTCTTGCTCCTGATTATTCTAAATATGGCTGCTCTGAACATAGTGGAACATGTGTCCTTATTACATGTTGGAGCATCTTCAGGGTATATGCCCAGGAGTGGTATAGCTGGCTCCTCAGGTAGGACTATGTCCAATTTTCTGAGGAACTGCCAAACTGATTTCCAGAGTGGTTTTACCAGCTTGCAATCCCACCAGCAGTGGAGAAGTGTTCCTCTTTCTCCACATCCTTGCCAGCATCTTCTGTCACCTGAGTTTTTGATTTTAGCCATTCTGACTGGTGTGAGATGGAATCTCAGGGTCATTTTGATTTGCATTTCCCTGATGACTAAGGATGTTGAACATTTCTTTAGGTGCTTCTCAGCCATTCGATATTCCTCAGTTGAAAATGCTTTGTTTAGCTCTGTACCCCATTTTTAAATAGGGTTATTTGGTTCTCTGGAGTCTGACTTCTGGAGTTCTTTGTATATATTGGATATTAGCCATCTATCGGATGTGAGGTTCATAAAGGTCCTTTCCCAATCAATTGGCTACCTTTTTGTCCTATTGACAGTGTCCTTTGCCTTACAGAAGTTTTGCAATTTTATGAGATCCCATTTGTCAATTCTTTTTTTTTTT
>NC_034611.1:4163973-4167724 GCF_900095145.1 Mus pahari | reverse complement strand
GAGATCTTTCCATCTTCTGAGATCTTCTTAGATTTCTTTCTTCAGAGACTTGAAGTTCTAGTCGTACAGATCTTTCACTAACTTGGTTAGAGTCACACCAAAGTGTGTAATATCATTTGTGACTATTGTAAAGGGTGCCATTTCCCTAATTTCTTTCTCAGCCTGTTTATCCTTTGAGTAGAGGAAGGCTGCTGATTTGTTGACTTAATTTTATATCCAGCCACTTTGCTGAAGTTATCAGCTTTAGGAATTCTCTGGTGGAATTTTTTTGGGTCACTTAAGTAAACGATCATATCACCTGCAAATAGTGATATTTTGACTTCTTCCTTTCCGATTTGTATCCCTTTGACCTCCTTTGTTGTCTAATTGCTCTGGCTAGAACTTCAAGTACTATGTTGAATAGATAAGGAGAGAGGGGGCAGCCTTGTCTAGTCCCTGGTTTTAGTGGGATTGCTTCAGTTTGATGTTGGCTACTGGTTTGCTGTAAATTGCTTTTACTTTGTTTCGGTAGGGGCCTTGAATTCCTGATCTTTCCACGACTTTTAACATGAAGGGATGCTGAATTTTGTCAATGCTTCTTCAGAAATTTGTTAATGCATCTTAATGAAATGATCATGTGATTTTATCGTTGAGTTTGTTTATGTAGTGGATTACATTGGTGGATTGAACCATCCCTGGATCCCTCGGATGAAGCCTACTTGATCATGGTGAATGACCATTGTTTTGATGTGTTCTTGGATTGGGTTGGCAAGAATTTTATTGAGTATTTTTGCATCAATGTTCATAAGGGAATTGGTCTGAAGTTCCTTTTATTTGTTTGGTCTTTATGTGGCTTAGGTATCAGAGTAATTGTGGCTTCATAGAATGAATTGGGTAGTGTATACCTTCTGTTTCTATTTTGTGTAATAGTTTGAAGCATATTGGTATTAGGTCTTCTTTGAATGTCTGATAGAATTCTGCACTAAACCCATCTGGTCCTGGGATTTTTTTTTTATTGGGAGGCTATTAATGACTGCTTCTATTTCTTTAGGGGTTATGCGACTGTTTAGATGGTTTATTTGATCCTATTTTAACTTTGGCACCTTATATGTGTCTATAAAATTGTCCATTTCATCCAGATTTTCCAATTTAGTTGAGTATAAACTTTTGTAGTAGGATCTGATGGTTTTTTTAAATTTCCTCAGTTTCTATTGTTATGTCTCCCTTTTCATTTCTGATTTTATTAATTTGGACACTGTCTCTGTGCCCTCTGGTTAGTCTGGCTAAGGGTTTATCTCTCTTGTTGATTTTCTCGAAGAACCATCTCCTGGTTTTGTTGATTTTTGTATAGCTCTTTTTGTTTCCATTTGGTTGATTTCATCCCTGAGTTTGATTATTTTCTGCCATCTACTCCTCTTGGGTGTATTGGCTTCATTGCGTTCTAGAGCTTTCAGGTGTGCTGTCAAGCTGCTAGTGTAAGTTCTCTCCAGTTTCTTTTTGGAGGCACTTAGAGCTATAAGTTTTCCTCTTACCATTGCTTTCATTGTGCCCCATAAGTTTTGTTATGTTGTGTCTTTATTTTCATTAACTTCTAAAATGTCTTTAATTTCTTTCTTTATTTCTTCCTTGAGCAAGTTATCATGGACTAGAGCATTGTTCAGTTTCCATGTTTTCCTTTTTTTTTTTTTTTTTTTGTTGCTGGAGTTTAAGACCAGTCTTAGTCCGTGTTGATCTGATAGGGTGTATGGGATGATTTCAATCTTCTTTCATCTGTTGAGGCCTGTTTTGTGACCCAATTATATGGTCAGTTTTGGAGAAGGTACCATGAGGCGCTGAGAAGAAGGAACATTTTTTTGCTTTAGGATGAAATGTTCTATAAATATCTGTTAGATCCATTTGGTTCATAACTTTTGTTGGTTTCACTGTGTCTCTGTTTAGTTTCTGTTTCCAGGATCTGTCCATTGCTGAGAGTGGGGTGTTGAAATCTCCCACTATTATTGTGTGGGGTGCAATGTGTGCTTTGAGCTTTAGTAAATTTTCTTTTATGAATGTGGGTTCCTTTCCATTTGGAGAATAGATGTACAGAATTGAGAGTACATCTTGGTAGATTTTTCATTTGACCAGTATGAAGTATCTTTCCTTATCCTTTTTGATAACTTTTGGTTGAAAGTAGATTTTATTTGATATTAGAATGGCTACTCCAGCTTGTTTCTTGGGAACATTTGCTTGGAAAATTTTATTCCAACCTTTTAATCTGAGGTAGTGTCTGTCTTGATCATTTTTATTTTTGCTGCATTAATTTTGTAATAGTTTTAGGGAGCCATTTATCTGACTTAGTCAATATTCTGTTACCATGAAGAGAGAGACACCATGACCACAGGAACTCCTTGAAAAAAAGCATTTAATGAGGCTCTTGCTTACAGTTTCAGAGACTAGTCCATTATCATCATACAAGGAGCATGGTGGCATGCAGTTGGGGGCTGGAGCAGAAACTGAGAGCTACTTAGGTCACTGGAGAGACCTGGCCTGGTGTAGACTTTTAAGACCACCCTCAACAATATACATCCTCCAACAAGGTCATATGTAATACAGGAGCCTACGGGGTCCATTATTATTCGAACCATCATACTATACACAGATTAATTATGTTTCTGTAAATATTTATTTTTATCTCAAAGTTTTTTGCTTTATGTATTTTGGCAATGTCACTTGAAAGTTTGTGCACCAAATATTGAATAATACAATAATAAATATTCAATGTTATTACAAATTTTCATTGATTACACCTATGAGAGATTTAAGTAATCTTTATGTATGGATTGGAAAAGCAAATAAAACAATGTAAAGGAAGTGTTTGGCTTCGTGTCAGGTCCATGACTAGTGATTGATAAATGGGAGCTGGAATCGTTTTTAATTCCTTTTAGTTTTTCTTTTCTTTCATTTTGTTTGAGCTGTGCTCTTTTATAGACAGCAAGTTACACACATACACACACACACACACACACACACACACACACACACACACTGCAGATCCACCTCAGATGCCTTCCTCTATCGCGGGCTGTCTTCTTTCAGATTCTTGTTTCTCACTGAACTTGGTGCTTGCTGTTTGGCTAGGCTAGCTGACCACAAGCCTCTGGTGTTGGTGTCTCCACCCCTCGCTTTGCTATGTGGCTGTGCCTAGCTTTTATGTGGTACTGGGAAATTTAAATATGTCCTCATGTTTGTGCAGCAGATACTTGACCCACTAAACTATATTCCCAGGCCCTAGATATTTTTAGTGTACACTCCTAGCCATACACGTATCTTTCAAATATCATGGAATTCGACCACAGTGCCCTTTCTCCCCAGTCCTCTCCTTTAGTCCTCACAAAACTAGTTTTATCCTCTCCCTCAGAAAAGGAGTTGGACCGGACAGAGGAAGACATCTTAGACTGACCTGTGGCCTGACCACATGCCCACACGCGTGCAACCACACAGTCACACAAGCATGCATTGTTTCTTTTGTTAGATATTTTCTTTATTTACATTTCAAATGTTATCCCATTTCCTAGTTTCCCCTCCAAAAATCCCCTATCCTCTCCCCTCTCTCCCTGCTCCCCAACCCAACCACTCCCATTCGTGGTCCTGGCATTCCCCTATACTGGGGCATAGAGCCTTCACAGGATCAAGGGCCTCTCCTGCCATTGATGACCTACTAGGCCATCCTCTGCTAGAGTCACAAGTTCCACCATGTGTCTTCTTTGATTGGTGATATAGTTCCAAGGAGCTC
>NC_034611.1:4160702-4163123 GCF_900095145.1 Mus pahari | reverse complement strand
ATCCTTAGTCATCAGGGAAATGCAAATCAAAATGACCCTGAGATTCCATCTCACACCAGTCAGAATGACTAAGTTCAAAAACTCAGTGACAGCAGATGCTGGCAAGGATGTGGAGAAAGAAGAACACTCCTCCATTGCTGGTAGGACTGCAAGCTGGTACAACCACTCTGGAAATCAGTTTGGCTGTTCCTCAGAAAACTGGACACAGTACTACCTGAGTAGTAGTACTATACTAGTATCTATACCACTCCTGGGCATATACCCTGAAGATGCTCCAGCATGTAATAAGGACACATACTCTGCTATGTTCATAGCAGCCTTATTTATAATAGTCAGGAGCTAGAAAGAACCCAGATGTCCCTCAACAGTGGAACAGATACAGAAAATGTGGTATATTTACACAATGGAGTATTACACAGCTGTTAAAAACAATGAATTTGGAAATTCTTAGACAAATAGATGATTCTGGAGGATATCATGTTGAGTGAGATAACCCAATGACAAAAGAATACACTGATATGATATGCACTCACTGATAAGTGGATATTAGCCCAGAAGCTCAGAATCTTCTTTAGAAGGGGGAACAAAATAGCCATGGAAGGAGTTACAGAGACAAAGTTCGGAGCAGAGCAGAGCATTTTAATTTTATGCAACAAATTCTTGGGCCAACCAGGTATGGCAGTTTATGATGGTGAGGGTGATCTCAGCTCTTGAAAGGCTGAGGCAAGCAGGACTCCATGAGTCAAGGCCACCTAAGCTATATAGTGAGTGCCAGTCTAGGTTACAGACTAAGAACCTCGTTCAAAAAACTGGAAACAAACAAACAAACCAACCAACCTAGAAGCCACAAATATGAGAAACAAAGAGGAATTTGACTTCCTGTGTCTTTTTGTAGCCGCCTGCGGACATACTAACTGGGTTCCTGAGTGGGAGGCAGGAGCTGTATGGGAGAAAACGGCGAGAGAAATAATGGATGCTGAGACATGATTTTGTGTTCAAGGCTTCTTAAATTTTACTAAGAGTCTGTGCTTATAAAGAAGGGGAGGCCCATCCCCCACCAATCCATTCTTGGTGCCTGTCCTACAGGTGCGAGTGGATCTTCAGGATTCTGTCTCTCAGCAGGTAGTAGTGTCTTGGAGAAGAGCAGGCAGGTGTAGAACAATAGAGCCATCAAGATCAGAAGGCCCCACTCCAGGTGGTCTCTGGCTCAGTGGCAGCAAGGGCAAAGTCAGCCTTTCCAGGCTGGGGGAGGCAACAGTCCCCCCTAAATATATAATAAAAATTAGCTGGACTAAGGCACAAAATTTATTTATGCTCCATAGTCCTGCCTGGGAATTATGGTGGCTGGCGGCCATGCCTGGCTTCGGGACTCAGATTTTTCCAGAACTATTCTTATCCGTCAAGGAGCATATATGCGGCTTGTTTGTGTTAATTTTTCACAAACATGGCTCTGTGGTGTATTATTAATAAACCACGGCCTCTTGGCATATACCTCTGTCTTAGAGTGATATAGTTCAGGAATCTGGTTGCCCGTCATTGACTGACCAGCCCTCATAGCACACCTTATTCCCAAATCAGACCAAAGCCACAATATATATACTCAATATGTTTTTTCATATTGATCAATTTCTGCCACCTGCGCTTGCTGGAGGTGAGGCTACACGCTTGCTGAAGACAGGCTGTAAGGTGATGACTGACCTGCTTGAAACATGAAGCTGAGACAGTTGAAAAGTAACAGGATAAAGGCTTCTTTGGGGAAATCCAGGTACTCTATTCAGTTGCAAATTAGCAACAATCAAGCTCAAACTTGCCTCTGGGTGGAAAGGAGGTAGCCTTGAGAACCAATGGAAAAGCTGTTTCACATGTAAATGGGCTAAGCTCCAAGTTAACTCTGCTAGCTAATAAAGATTTTTAACTATCTCCATAATAGGAATCTCTAATATTGGAATTATTACTAGACCAGTCCAAGATTGAGTTAGAATAACTGTTCACATTAAAGGAAAGAGAAGAATCATTATTTAAGTCAGATTCCACAGTCTCTAATGTTCTCTGTCCCATAAGGTTAAAAAGCTTGAAGCAAGGCAGCTTAGCTTGTACAATCTGGGACAAAGGCAAGCAAAGGTGGGTCAAAAACATATACCCAAATCAGTTCTCTTGTCACCAATCAGGGCACTCAGTGAACTCACAGGTCAGCTTGTCACACAAACCTTTCTGGAAGTTGTCATGCTTCTGCAGCATTCTGTGGAGAAAACACAAGCTTCCCCTTTTCCCCATTAGGGTAGCTGTTCAGGATCAAGCCATATGCCAATAAGTAGATCCTTTTTATCTCTCCTAGACATGAGTATGTCTAGTTTTAAGATACTATNAGGCATTTAGTAAGTTCTTTGACATCCAAATTTTAAAATTTTAAAAATAAAAATG
>NC_034611.1:4129672-4160691 GCF_900095145.1 Mus pahari | reverse complement strand
AAAAAAAAAAAAAAAAAAAAAAAAAGGTTTAACCATTTTAACATCAAACATGAAACAACAGTCATTCATACAAAGAAACAAAGACAGACATAAATTGACAAGTGGTGCACCAAACACAGACAGTACAGAGAAGGTAGAGAACTGATGTAACCAGATCTGAGTGTCTCCTGTAATGGACAGATAGAAGGCCGGACGTCTCTGGATTTCACTCTGTCCCTTGGAGAGTTCTAAAATCCATTTTCCTTCTCTCTTGATCTCTCTCCCTATTTTTTTTTTTAATTTTACTATTTTTATTTTATTTTATATTTTTAAGCCCGACTCCTCTCGCCTGATGCAGTTCTTGACTGCGGACAAATGTCTGTTTTCTTTTTCACTCCCATTTTCCACTGTCAATCCCTAGCTGATATCAGTGCTGGGCCAGTGCTGACTCAGTCTAGCCTGTATCCCTTTGCACCTAATGAAGTTGAAGATGAAGTTTAAAGCCTGCACTAGCATGAATACAAAGTGTCACTCACTGTGCCGGATACATCTTCTTATTAATCTTTCTTGTAGAGCTCTACCAAGACTCTGTTGATCCACCTGTACTCAGGTCCCTGTTCTGATGCCATCTGTAGCTGCCTGCGGCCATACTAACTGGGTTCCTGAGTGGGAGGCAGGAGCTGTATGGGAGAAAACGGCGAGAGAAATAATGGATGCTGAGACATGATTTTGTGTTCAAGGCTTCTTAAATTTTACTAAGAGTCTGTGCTTATAAAGAGGGGGAGGCCCATCCCCCACCAATCCATTCTTGGTGCCTATCCGCCTGTAGGCGGATCTTCAGGATGCTGTCTCAAGAGTCTCTCAGCAGGTAGTAGTGTCTTGGAGAAGAGCAGGCAGGTGTAGAACAATAGAGCCACCTAGGTCTGAAGGGCCCACTTCAGGTGGTCTCTGGCTCAGTGGCAGCAAGGGCAAAGTCAGCCTTTCCAGGCTGGGGGAGGCAACATCTTTTTCCCCACTTAACATGATGATCCCATCCACTATCCAGCAAGCAACAGAATTTCACTCTTTATGGCCAAAAACCTTATTGTGTCGATACCACATTTTTTTTTTTTTTATTCAATAATCTGTCGATGGACATTTAGGCTGTTCCATAACTTGGCTATTGTGAATGCTCCAATAAAATGCAGTTTTATGGAAATAGTGCACATCTAGAGCACACAAATGGTACATTTATTCTTTAATGAGTTTTCATAAAGTATAAAGAAAAGCTGAGGACCAAGCATCACTTAAGTTCTTCTCTTTCTCCAGGCGCTGCCTCTGCAGTGTTTCACCACTTATGATGGCCCAGGGGAGCATTCTATGGCACGAGAATGTGTCCAATGTGTGCATGCTGGTGTCTATGCACTCTTGCACAAACTTGTGACTGTGAGAGTCACTCACGCAGGTGGATACAGCTGAGCTTTTCTCTTTCTAAGTAGGTTCATACTTACTGTTGATGGTCTTTTGGGTATTGTCCAGTATAGAGCAATTTCACATAGCGCCACTATCTTTTTGGGCATATGTTTTGGTAAACTAATATACACGTTTTTGTTGGGAATACAATTCAAAGTGGAAGTTCTCAGTTGCAGGGTATGCATATTTTCAGTTTTAGAAGGCAATGGCAAACAGTTTTACAAAGTGGTCCTGCCGATTTGTGATCCAATAAGTTTTGTTTTTAATAAGAAACTTTAATTATCATAATTGTTATAACCACTGCCATATAATTTTATGGTTCTGCTTTTAGAGTCTTTCACTTTTAAATTCAGTTCTCTGTTTAGTATAAACAGAACTTTGTTTTCTCTTGTATTTCTGTTTTAAATTTTACTAATAGATTTTACTAATAGTTACTACAAAGAACTTTATGAACATTCTCAAAGTCTACTGATTATCAAAATTATAGTGAAAACTGCACAGTCGCCTCACACCTTATGAAAGAAGAAGACTACAATGCTTAGACTCTTGCTTTCTTCCCCAATTTCCTCTTCATAGTTTGTGCTGAGTCATAGACCCTATCACCCAGGATTCAGCCTTGTGCGGGAGATGACATCTTAGTATGTCTGGTATTGGCCATATTAGGTTGCTAAAATGGCATGCTGCCATTGACTTTGAGAAAAGCTACATGATACTACGGACTGCAGCTACCCTGGAGGTCTCGTTCATTGCATTAGTGTGTCCTCCAAATGAGACATTGAGAACTTAGGGTTCTCATCAATGTGTGGCTTGCATTCTCCGTTTTGAACACAGACACTCCCCTTCTATAACTGACTCCTAGGGCATGCAGGAGGCACATTCCCTCTATGTGGCTTATGCCTTTGAAAACAGTCCTGAGCCCTTTTAGAAAGGAGACAATACTTGAGCTCGTGTGAGAAGGCGGATGTCACTCATAGCAACGGTGGCTAGGAGAAAGCAGGTGGAAAGAGTGAGGACTGAAAATAATTCCATTCATCTGTGTGATCTGAATTATCTCAGCACAAATTTGAGCACTATTGACAAGATTTTCAAGACAGCTATCTGTTTACGTCACAGAAAGAAATGTCTATTCCTCCCGACAGAGTGGTCACCAACAGAAAAAAGTCATTCATGTTACCATTTGGGCTTTTTTTTTTCCCCGAGACAGGGTTTCTCTGTGTAGTCCTGGCTGTCCTGGAACTCACTCTGCAGACCAGGCTGGCCTCAAACTCAGAAATCCGCCTGCCTCTGCCTCCGGAGTGCTGGGATTAAAGGCGTGCGTCACCACGCCCGGCCATTTGGGCTTTTTAAAGCCCACCCCAGCTCTTGAATAATGGCACAGAGACTTATTTACAATGCTTGTGGTAGGCTTGCTCCCCAACTAACTCTTACATTAACCTATAATATTATTCTATGCTCTGCCACACGGTTGGCTACCTCCCCTCATTTTCACATGTCAAACTTCCTCCATGTCTCAGTGGCAAATCTTCCCAGCTCTGACTCTTTCCCACAGCTCTGTCTCTCCTGGAACTCCCACCTTCTACTTCCTGCCCTTGTTATAGGTCATCATTTTTTTTTAATCCATCCATAAGCAAGCAAGAAAGGACAGAGACACATCTTCACACAGTGCACATAAACATTATGGTGAATGAATAAGCTGATAGGGTCACTTATGGGAGTATGGGTGACTCCCGAGCAACTGGCAGGCAGCGACAGCACTGAAGAGCCCCTGCACCCAGTCACATGTTTACCTCTCACATGGCCTAGTTGGGAGAGGGATCTTGTCTTAGTTAGGGTTTCCATTGCTGTGAAGAGACACCATGACCAAGGTAACTCTTATAAGGACAACATTTAACTGGGTCTGGCTTACGGGTCCATCATCATGGCAGAAAACAGCAGTGTACAGGCAGGCATGGTACTGAAGAAGGACCTGAGAGTTCTGTGCCTTGGTAAGAAAGCAGTCAGGAGATTGTCTCATCTGTACTGGGTGGAGCCTGAGCATTGGAGACCTCCAAAGCCCACCCCCACAGCGACACATTTCCTCCAACAAGGCCACACACCCTAACAGTGCCATTCCCTATGGACCAAGCATATTCAAACCACCCCAGACCTCATGAGGATTTCAGAGTTTTTTGAGTTACACCAGAGCTCTGGGAAGCTCATAACACTCTTTTTTCTTTCCTTCATGAAGGAATGATAATATACCCTGTCTTCATCAATGTTTTATTACTGTGAAGATACCCCATGATCATAGCAACTCTTATAAAGGAAAACATTTAATTGGGGTTTGTTTACAGTTTCAGAAGTTGAGTCTGTTATCTTCATGGTGGGAGGCATGGGGGCAAGCAGACAGACATGGTCTCTGAGAGTTCTGTATCCAGAGGTCGCAGGCAGCAGGAAGAAAGGGACACTGGACTTGGCTTGGGCTTTTGAAACCTTAAAGTCCACCCCTAGTGACACACATCCTATGACAAGGCCACACCTATTCCAACAAGGATACACTTCTCTCTCTCAACTTCTCTCTCGTCTCTCTCTGTCTCTCTGTCTCTGTCTCTGTCTCTCTCTCCCTCCCTTTGTTTCCTTCCTTCCTTCCTTCCTTCCTTCCTTCCTTCCTTCCTTCCTTCCTTCCTTCCTTATTTCCTTCCTTCCTTCCTTCACTTATTTTGTTTGGGTTTTTATTTTGGTTTTCTAACACAGAGCTTTTCTGTGTAGCCCTGGCTGTCCTGGAACTTGCTCTGTAGGCCAGGCTAACCTTGAGCTCTGCCTGCTCCTGCCTGCCAAGTGCTGGGATTAAGGGTGTGCTCCATCACTGCTCTGCCTCTTCGTTCTTTTAAATAGTGCCACTACCCAAACCTTCAAACAATGAGCCTATAGGGGCTATTCTTATTTAAACCACCAGACTCAATATCAGGAGGGTTAGGGTCTCATGAGGGTAAGATCTCATAGGATCAATCACAACTACTCGAGCTGTCAATTATCATGTCCAACCCAGTAGAACAGGGTACACAGCTAAAAGAGAAAAAAGAGGAGGCAAGACTCCCTAAGGCTCGAGGCCAAGAAACCGCACAGAGATGATCAAAAGATCAAAATTACATCTCAAAATTTACAGACCTTTATTCTGCAAAACCCACCAAAACTAAAGTATGAATATCAGTAACAGACAAGGTGACAATACTGATGATGAATATCACAGACAATATATCATTAAGTGGGAAAAGAGGCAAATTGCAGATGGTATGATACAAGTTTGGGTAACTAACCTTGCAAGGGAGCCTGCCTGTAGTCTGATACATCTGTACAAACAGAGAATAAATTTAGGAAGGGTCAAGACCATGAGAATACCAGGGAATTCTATGGGAAGATGTGATGGTTGTTTTGTGGTCAACTTTAAAGCAAGCTAGTTACCCAAGCAGCGTTCTTCCATGCTTCAGTTCCTGTCCTTACTTCCCTGCTGATGGACTAGAAGGTGCATATGTTTACCACAGTGAAGCAATGAATGCCGAGGCTGGAAAGGGAACTCCCCTCCTCCCATCAAATCTGGTGATCTTCTGCACAGCGGTTACTTTTGCTGATGTGCTTTCAAAAAACTTTTGTCTCACACGCATTTAAAGTAGGCAGAGATATGTAGCAGAGGATGGCCTAGTCGGCCATCAATGGGAGGAGAGGCCCTTGGTCTTGTGAAGATCATATGCCCCAGTACAGGGGAACGCCAGGGCCAGGAAGCAGGAGTGGGTAGGTTGGGGAGCAGGGCAGGGGAGGATATAGGGGACTTTCGGGATAGCATTTGAAATGTAAATGAAGAAAATATCTAATAAAAAATCGTTAAAAAATAAAATAAATAAAGTAGGCAGAGGGCTACTTTGCAGTGTTAGAATAATTTGTTCACTTCTTTTTTTCTGTCTTATCATTTGTTTGTTTGTTTGTTTGTTCGCTTGTTTGACACAGGATCTTTCTACATAGCCCTGGCTGTCTTGGAACCCACTATGTAGACCCAGTTGGCCTTGAATTCACAAGAGATCTGCCTGCCTCTGCCTCCCCAGTGCTGGCTGGGATAGAAGACATGAGCCATGTCTAACTCTGTTCACTTCGTTTTTATATATTTATAGCAGAAACATTCCTTGTGTTTTTGTTACATTTTGTTAAGTGTGGATGTTGTAGGTGTGCAGCTGCCATGAGGGACATATGGGGGTCTGCGGGCACCTTGCAGGGATCTGTCCTCTTTTCCATCGTGTAGAACTCAGGTGTCAGGGCCGAGAGCAAGTGCTCTAACCTACTGAGATGTCTCACCAGCTCCCTTGAAAGATTTAGTAACTGACAAAACAGATTTCACAATTAACTAGGTTACAGAATCAATGAAAAAGTTAAAAAATAAAATAAAATAAAATAAAATACATCACATCCAGACTGAAACATCAAGGGCTCGGGAGGATAGTTCAGTTGGCAAATTGTTAGCCATACCAGCATAAGCCCCTAAAGTTGATCTCTAAAACCCACGTTTAAACAAACAAACAAACAAATAAAACCCTGGGTGTGGTGGCATGCGCTCGTGATTGCCGGGTGTGGTGGGTAGAGACAGGCAGAGAGAGCCCTGGAGCTTACTTAGCCTGGCCTAGCCAATCAACGAGGTCCAGGACAGCCAATGAAGACACCCACAAAAAGGTGGGCGTGACCTCAAGGGATGGCTTGTGGGACCTTAGGTCCCACATTCAGGTGTACACATATGTACCCACACTCACATGAATACACACACTACCAGCCAAATTTATTCAAAGACTCTATCCTACATAAATATAGTATATACATGGTAAGTATATATCAGCCATTTGTTTTCATAGCTGTGACAGATAACTGAAAAAACCTTATTTTAGCTCTTGCCATCAAAGGTCTCACTCCAGTTCTTGGCTTTTGTTGTTTATGCCCATGGAGATGCAGAATGTCATGGCAGCAGGAGGATGTGGCAAAGGCTACTCAGGTCATGGAAGACAGCACACACAAACACACACAGATAGAGCCAGAGCCAGCGCCAGATAAAGATGGAGAGACAGAGAGGCAGAGATAGAGGGAGAGAGCCAGAGACAGACACAGAGAGACAGAGAGGGAGAGAAGGAGAGAGGGGCAGAGAGACAGAAACAAGGAGGCAGAGAGGAAGAGAGGGAGGGAGACTGAGCCGGAGACAGACAGAGAGAGAGAGAGACAGGCAGAGGCAGAAGATATACCTGCTCTCCCTCTCTTGGTCCATCTGGACCCCAGCCTATGTGATGGTGCCATCTGCATCCAGGATACCATTCTTCCCTTGGTTGACCCTCTCTAGAATCACCCTCAACACATGCCCAGAGTGGGTTTTACTAATCTTCTAGATATGTCTTAACCCACCAACCCATTAAGTGCTGGGTTTCTGAGGCTTGAAAGACACACATCAACTGTGGGACCATGAAAGGCAGCATGTTTTCTAGTTGAGCTGGGTGTAAACCCCGGAGACTCAGCAGATAACTCTGCAAGGGATAGAAGGAAGTTTGCCATGCTCCCAGATACCAGGCTCCTGGCATGAGACCAGCACCCCCCACTGCCCCCAGGTTCCATAATTCTGTTACTATCAGTCACATAGGACAATGGCCCAAGCCCCTGGTATTCTGTCTGGATTCCACCCCCACAGTTACCTGGCAACAGCCAGGTAGGCTGGCCCACTATAAAAGGGGCTGCTTGCCCCCTCTCCCCTCTCTTGCTCTTGTCTCTCACTCCCTTTCTCCCCCTCTCTCCTCATTCCCTTCCCTCCTCTCTCCACGTGGCCATGGCTGGTCTCTACTTCCCTACTCTCTTGCCCTCTCTACCTTTCTACAATAAATGCCTTAAAACCGTGAACTGTCTCTTCTCATCAGGGTCCGCTGTGCTGGAGCACTGGAGCAGGTCTCCTCTAAAGAGCCACACATCTAATCTGTGGGAGGCTTCCTTTCATTCCCATCCATGGCTGCCAGCCAAACCAAGCCAAGCCACCTGCTGAACCAAGCCAAAGACTCTCGTCCCTGCCGGACCAAGCCAGAGCTCTCTCCTCCTGCCCTTTACCCTTCGGCCTGGGCCAGAGTCCACCCGTGGGCCCCCACTCTGTTCTCAGCTCTTACGTGACATCCGTGCAGGCCTGGGGACTCCAAAACAACTCCAGCAGTTCTGAGGTGACCCCTGCAGTAGGGTCCGCGGCAGCAATGTGAGGTCAGTGCAGTCAGATTTCTTGCATCCTGCCTTGCCCAGCAGCCTGAGCCCTGGGCCAGATGCGGGACCCCGTAATAACCCACAATCAATGACAGAGAAATCATCAAAGACCACCTAGGTATTCTGCCAGGCTACTCATGATGACAGGGAGGACAATGGCTATTAGTCAGCACCAATAACAGCCACACCAGGCTTTATCATAGGATGCCGTATTGTGCATGCTGGATTTCCTGCTCCTTTCCAGAGACAAGGGTATGCCCTCCCTGGACCTACTCTTTCTGCATACCCCTTGTGGTGGACTTGAATGTGCTTGGCCCATGGGAAGTGGCACTATTAGAAAGTGGCCTTACTGGAGAAGGTGTGGCTTTGTTAGAGTGTGTCAGTCACTGTGTAGGAAGGTTTTGAGATCTGCTAGTGCTCAAGCTCCGCTCAATATAGAGAGCCTCCTCCTGGCTGCCTTTGGATCAAGATGTAGAACTCCTGTTTTCTCCGGTACCAAGTCTGTTTGCACGATGCCATGCTTTCTACCATGATGACAGTGGACTGAACGTCTGAAACTGTAGCCAGCCCCAACTAAATGTTTGCTTCTATAAGAGCTGCCTTGGTCGCGGTGTCTCTTCACAGCAATGATACCCCTAATTAAACACAGAATCTACCTGGGCAAAGACTGACTACCAGAGCCTGTACTCCTTGCCCTTTCAACTATGCTCAGGCATCTGGAGTTCCTGAAATTCTTGCCCAAATGATTCCAGGGTAGGCCTACCTGCATTAGGTGTATTGGCCCAGAGGTGAGCTCTGCTGTAGGTTTGCCTACAGCCAAGAGGAGACTGTGTGCCATGGTTTGAATGGAGCTGGGAACAGAGTGGGTGGGAATGAGGAGGAGACGCTGGTTTAGGGTAGGCCCAGGAGTGGGGAGAAACATAATGAGTTGGATATAGGAATGTAGGGTTGTAGGCCTGCATCTGCTCTGCTGCTTGATGCGGCTGGCTGCCCACTTGGGGGAGTTTGACTGCAGTTTATCCAGTGCAGCTGCTGGGGAGGGTCCTGGGCTGTAGGGAAGCACACAGTCTGAGAGCGGGAAAGCCTGAGCTGTCTCAGGGGTCTGGGAGTCATAGAAAGGCCTGTGGGCTGGGGACAGCATCTAGCCTTGGGTGGGTGAGGGGAGGGGAGAGAGGGGAACTGCAGTTTGTCCCAGCAGAGAATGGTTGTCCTTGTCTTGGTGGCAGTTCTGGCTAGGAGCGCAGAGAGGCCTTCTACAGATTAGACTGCGGCTCTGTAGGTGAAGTCCTTCTTCATGGCTCCCCACAGCAGATCTTAATGAAAAGAGTCAATTCATGGTTCTAAACAGTTTATCGTCACGGCGGAAAGCGGATGTGTAAAACCGTACCCCACTTCTCAGGGTGGGTCTGAGGTTAAACGAGGAGTGTCTGGGAAGCTTATTGGCTAAGCCCTCTGGGCCTCTAGGTACCTCATTAGCATGGACAGCTCTGTTTTGGGCCTACGTGACCATAGGACACATTTATTTTATGTGAGAAGCATGGCATGTGTCCCAAGTCAGGAGTCTGGCACGGAGCTGGGAGTCACCCAAGCCTCAGGTGTGTGCCCACCGAGTCTCCCGGTCTCAACCTGCTCTGCCTTACCAAACTTCCTGGTATGGTTTTACATCCCACATAGGAAGGGTGAGGACGGGGAAGAAAAGTGAGTTTGCTGGATCCCATCAGGGGTTGGAGATGGGGTTTCCTCTCTAGCCCCTTCAACTGTAAAATGCTAAGGCACTCAAGCATTCTAAATACAAGCCTGGTCTCTCTGCCTGTCTACAAGTCTATAAAGGAACTGGGGAGCGTGTTTTATTTAACAGCCAATTAGCTTAACTTAAACTTGAAAGTGTTTAGACACGCAGCATACGGCCCAGTGTGACGGTACTCTGCCCCTGGATGTCAACATGGGGGCCACTAGTTAGAGTCCCTGTGGACCAAAATGAAGGAAGACTCTGAGAAGAAGAGCTTCCACACAGAGAGGGTCTCCCAGGAAGAGGCTGGGGCAGTGTGTGGGGATTAAGCCAAGCAGAGGCCACTGCCGGTCAGTGATGCAGGGAGAGGGAGGCATGAGCTGGACGCATTCTCCCAGAACAGCAGAGATCGATCATGCAGACGCTGAGATGGGGGAGCGGCATGCAGTGCTGATCACCCATAGGGCCGGCCAATCAGAGTTTTTGTGATTTCTGGTGTCATTTCTTATTAGATACATGAGTTGTTTAAAAGTATAAGTGTTGCCTTCTGGGTGTAAAAGTATCTTTTATTCTCCTGTAATAATTATTGTCTCTGGGGCTTACTGCCTCAGTCGGCTAACCTAGTGTACTGGATAATTTTGTGTCAACTTGACACAGCTAGAGTTATCACAGAGAAAGGAGCTTCAGTTGGGGAAATGCCTCCATGAGATCCAGCTGTGGGGCATTTCCTCAATTAGTGATCAAGGGGGAGAGGCCCCTTGTGGGTGGGACCATCTCTGGGCTGGTAGTCTTGGTTCTATAAGNGNGCAGGCTGAGNAAGCCAGGGGANGCAAGCCAGTAAAGAACATCCCTCCATGGCTTCTGCATCAGCTCCTGCTTTCTGACCTGCTTGAGTTCCAGTCCTGCATCCTTTGGTGATCAACAGCAGTATGGAAATGTAAGCCGAATAAACCCTTTCCTCCCCAACTTGCTTCTTGGTCATGATGTTTGTGCAGGAATAGAAACCCTGACTAAGACACCTAGGCCTAGTCCTGGAAGCTTCTAGCCTTGGCACAATCTTATCTAGGACCAGAATGTTTTCAGCCTCTGAGACTTGCTGCCAAACAACCTCACCCTTTCTAGTTCTAGTTCTTTCTGAGCTCTGACTGGCTGGTTCAACTCAGCTGGTCTAGCTCAAATTCCTTTCCAAGCCAACTGATTCAATCTAACTTTTCGTGGCTTCTCCTGAGTTGCTCTGCTTGGCCTCAAACTAACGGGCAATCTGTTCTAATCTGGTTCCTTCTCATTCTCTGGCTTGCTCTATCTTCAGCTGTGTCTGGTTTGTTCTCTCTCTGCAACCTGTCTCTATACAGCTGTCCCGGTAAAACTGCCCCCCCTGCCACCCCGCCCCTTCTTGTGCTGCTCTCATACATAGCTTCCCTTTCCTCGTCTCCCGAGAGTCGGGAATATCCTATTTTGTCAAATCTTTCTCTGATTTGTTACTTTGTATGCTATTCAATTAGATATCACTTTCAAACATAGGTGCTTCCTTCTATAGAACGAGGGAATCCCTGACCATTACACACTGTGGAAGACCTATGTAACCAGAATTGAATTAGTGGAAAGTATATAGAAAACCACCCAAGAGGACCAAGGTTACTGCATGAGAAGACAAGTTTACCAGCCGGTTCAGTTATATACAGTGCCTATTCTTGTAATGATAATCACTGAAGAAATGGCCCCCTCTGTCCCTTCCCCTTCTGCTTTTATTCCACACACACACTTATTTTTTCAAGACAAGGTTTCTCTGTGTAGCCCTGGCTGTCCAGGCTGTCCTGGGACTCACAGAGATCTGTCTGCCTCTGTCTCCTGATTGCTTGAATTAAAAGTGTGTGCTGCTGCCGTCATGATTTCTAGCCTAATAATCCTCATTCACTGACGACATCTGTAAAACATGCACTCTCTAGCCTTCCTTCTTTCCTTTCTATTTGCCCACCACATCCATCACCCTCCCTTATGGGCTGGTCCTCCCATCTTTTTTCTATGAGATGGTTTAGGCAACTCACACAGAGACCAGACATTGTGCTTGTTCCCAGCTGTGGTCCGAGCTCCTGGACCAATGCCTTGGGTATGCAGAGTACTCCAGAATTGGCTGAAGAAAAGAATGCTTGAAAAATACAGTCTTAGGTGTCAGCTCTGCACGTTGGAGTCAGGTGCACAGTAAACTCTGAGCTCTGTGGGCTTGGATGGGGTGTGGCCTCTGGAGCTCTGCTACAAATTTTGGGCATTTTATCATCTGGTGTGGGTGTTACTCTTTTACAGTCTGGCCATTCCTGTTTTCTCTTTGCTTCCAGGCTGCCTATGACCTCATTTAACCCTCACCCCCCTTGCCATGATGGACTGTGCCCCTCTGTAACTGTAAGCCAAAATAAACTCTTTCTACCTTAAGTTGCCTTGTCAGGGTGTTTTTACCACAGCAATAAAAGGGTATCTAAGACATTGAACAAATCAAACAGGAAAGAGCAGGAAAATTATTTCTAGATTTCATATCCCCCTACCATTTTCTAGTTCTCAATTTTTATGTGGTCATTTGAGAGAGGGCAATTTTGGATGTTTGGGTGTCTGTCTGTTTGATGTCATGTGTGTGTGTGTGTGTGTGTGTGTGTGTGTGTGTCTGCCTGTACTCTCTACATCCTGGGCTCATTATTAGATGAAGGACATTGCCAAACGATATCTCAGTGACACCACTAAGCATCTTTTCTGGGAGAACTTATAAAAAGATTCTAAAGCACAGTAGTTCTCATAACATTTAATTAATGTAGAAATAATCTTACCTGGTGATACTGCAGCTTATTGTATTTGAAGAGTTTTCAGTCTTCATCAAAGGAGTTATTTAACTCTATTGCCTGAACTTGCAGGGGAGTAAAAAAGATAATGAGTTAGGCAAAATGAAAGACTCGATTGGAAACCTAAAGCAAGCTGAGTCTCAGTCTCCAGACAACTGTTCATAAGAGAGTGCTATTTCAGTGTGTCTGGCTTCAGTGTGTCCCCAAAGAGACACGTGCTGGAAGCTTGGTTTCTCATGAGGCAGTGAGGTGAGAATGTAGAAACGTCTTTAACAGGAGGCCTAGTAGGGGTGCTTCCATCATATGGCGACCCTCAGAAAGGATAAGATAGCTCTCAGGGAACCCTGGTTAGCTCCTGTGAGGTCAGGAGTCATAATAAGTACAAGCCTAACTCTTGAACCCCCTGGTTTCCCTGCTTAGCATGTCATCTTCTCTTCCTGCTCCTATCATGAGACCATTTACTGTTTTTTGTGATAGACACAGCCAGAGGGTTCCTCACTAGAGATGAGTTGACACTTGTGTCATGTTCTTGGACACGCGGAATTGTGAACCGAAGAAACTTTCAAACAAGGGCACAGCATCGGATATTTTACTATAACTGTATGACATAGACCAATACAGGAAGGGGGTGGGTTTGGTTAAGCAAAGATGGTTGGTGTTGGTGTGGGTGAAAGGATAAAGTACCAGTAAGTGGAATTGTGGTGCACACCTTTAATCCCAGCACTTGGGAGGCAGAGGTAGGTGGATTTCTGAGTTTGAGGCCAGCCTGGTCTGCAGAGTGAGTTCCAGGACAGCCAGGGCTACACAGAGAAACCCTGTCTTGAAAACAACAACAACAACAACAACAAAACCACAACAAAAAAAAACAAGAGTGGGGGAGGGACGGAGTGTACCCGCTATGAAGGAACAATCATGTGTCAAGGATGCTAATGCCTTGGCCTTGAGAGGATCGGTCTCAGGGGAATGACAACGTTTCCCCCTGGCCCAAGTATGGACGTTGACCAATGGGTTGACTTTTAGCTAGAAGCAGTATGTGCAGAGTATCAGCCCCAGTTGCCAAGATGACTCTTAGGGTTTACTGCTATGAAGAGACACCATGACCAGGTCAACTCTTACAAAGGCAAATACTTAACTGTGGCTGGTTTACAGTGTAAGAGGTTCAGTCCATTATCATCACAGTGGGAAGCATAGCATCATGCCAGCAGACTTGGTGCTGGAGGAGCCAAGAGTTCTACATCTTGATCTGCAGGCAGCCAGGAGGGGACTCTCTTCTGCACTGGGTGGAGCTTTGAGACATCAAAGCCCGACTACACAGTGACACACTTCCACCAACAAGGCCACAGCTCCTAAGAGTGCCACCTCCCATGGGCCAAGTAGCTTTAAACCACCACAGTGATCGTGCCCTTCTGAAATTGCTCCCTACAGAGACCCTCTACTGAGATTAGTTAATGAGTTTCCTTGCTCATGGTGTATATAACAAACATGCTAGGTATCTAGGATGCTGGTGTGCCTTCATCGGAGCACAGGGTCTACCTGATCCTAGCTTTGGGTGAGCGATGAAAGCCAGACGGCTGAGTGTGTGGCTGGGGCCCTTTGGCATCTTGGGCTTGATGGCCTGAGACTCCACAAGGACCTTGATGGCCTCTGCGTGTGCACTCACTGCCTTTGCATTGTTGGCCTGCATCTTCTTCAGGCCTTTCTTGTGCTTCTTGGCAAAGTGCATGTTCCTGAGGAACTTGGGAGCCAACCCCCAAAGATTTCGTACCTTTGTGACCGGGGTTTCTTGATGCCATTCCTGTGCCATTGGCAGGACTGGTTATGTGTGGTGTGGTTCTCGGACTTGGCCATGTCTGCACAGTAACTGAGCAGCCTGTCTGTCTCTCTGACTCTTCTGTGGCTCCCAGGAAAGTTCTAGGACCCAGGCTGCTTTGGTCGTCTCAAGTCTCCCTAAAATGGACTCTTGTGACAGTGGTGGCCTCTGCTTCCTCCTCCGGCTGTCTCCTTGGGCCTGGTCACTTAAACTCCTTTTCCTTCAGAGTCTCTTGGGGCAGAGGTCCTTGTTCCTTGCATGTTGTAGCCCATTTTGATTGCTATAGGAAAGAACTCATCTATTTTCCAATTGAGCTTTGCTGGATTCTTTTGTTAGGAGACTCAAAGGGGGCTGTGAAAGAATCTGGACTCTTGGTTGTGATCTCTGAGCCCCACTTAGAGAAACCCGATTACACAAGGCTTTCTCAAGTGGCCATGTAGCCCAGATTTTACCTCAGCATAGTTGGATATTGAAACCTGCGTACCCGGGTGTCTGGGCACCTAGACTAATATTAATTTTTCCCCATGCTCTTTCATTTCGAGAATTTTAAGTCAAATTCATAGAGCCTTAATCAAAACAGTACCCAGCAAGGAAAATGAGCTTTGAGAGTGTAAAAAAGGAAAAAAAGAACCCATTGTTTGATTTATATATTAGTTAGTTACGTGTCTCACTGTTTTAATGAAATATCTGTCAAAGGAAACATAAGGAAAGAAGTGGATTCACAGTTGTGGGGTGTAACCCACAGTGGTGGAGAAGGTGTGGCCATAGGAGCTTGAGGCTGCAGGTCCCACTGTATCCGTAGTCAAAAAAACAGAGGCATGAAAAAGATTCTGTTGTTCAGTTTCTGTTTTGTATTCAATTAGAGATCCCAGCCCATAGAACCTGCCACTCACCATCAGGGCGGATCTTCCCTCCCCAGCTAAACTTCACTAGAACTACCCTAACAGACATGGTCAGGGGGTTGCCTTAAGTTGATTCTAAACCCTATCACGTTGACAGTCACGATTAGCCATCACACTGTGAGTTCGAGGCCCTTACAGTCTCTTAGGATGAGAAGCAGCCAAACTGGCCTGCGACTCTGAAGATACCCCGAGGACCCCCAAGCTCTCTGTGCCTCCTGCTGCCGTCCACTCTTGGGAGAAGCAATGATCTAGTTTCAGGTCTAACTTTCGAAGTGGGTGTGCTTGCTTCCCAGTGTGCTGTCTGAAATCCAGAGTGTGGATTATTTTATTTTATTTTAGTTTTTGAGACAGGGTTTCTCTGTGTAGCCCTGGCTGTCCTGGAACTCACTCTGTAGACCAGGCTGGCCTGGAACTCAGAAATCTGCCTGCCTCTGCCTCCCGAGTGCTGGAATTAAAGGCGCCTGCCACCACTGCCTGGCCAGAGTGTGGATTTGAATGGGCATCTCCAGGTGGCACTAGTTCACTTCTGACCTCTAGGTCCTTCTGGAAGCTTCCGTGGAGGGCTTTGGAAGCCCACGTAGGCTTAGAATAAAGTGCCTCAGACTGCTGCAGAGGCTCAAGGTAAACATTTTCAAAGCACATGATATAAAAACAAAACAAAACAAAAACAACAATTCTACAGCTAGCGCTCCATGCCTGTAACCCTAACATTTTAGACCAGAGACAAAAGGATGCTGGTCAAGAGTTCTAGCCCAGCCTAAGGCCAGCAGGGAGCCCGATCCCTAACCAGATTTAAAAGGACATACAGAACACAGGCTGGACAGGCTCCCAAAGCAGGAACAGGTGGGGTGTGCTTCCTGCAGCTGACTCCTTTTTTTTTTTTTTTTTTTTTTTTTTTTTGGTTTTTCGAGACAGGGTTTTTCTGTATAGCCCTGGCTGTTCTGGAACTCACTCTGTAGACCAGGCTGGCCTCGAACTCAGAAAACCGCCTGCCTCTGCCTCCCGAGTGCTGGGATTAAAGGCGTGCACCACCATGCTTGGCCAGTTGACTCCTTTAAGCCAGGCTGGAAACTTGGTGTGACCCTAGCTTATTCATGGAAGTCAGAGGCTGCTGATCCTCTTTGCAGAGTGACAGAGACCATACCCAGCTCCCTCAGAACTAGTCCCGTGGTGTCCAGACTCACTTATTAGAAAATACCTGGGTGCTTTACAATCAGGCTTTGGGGCCTTGCCTGAGGGAGTCCAAAGATCTTTCCTTACTGCCTGAGTCCTCACAGGAGAGACTTGCTGAGGGGTGGGCATGGTACGGGGTAGTGGGAGTGGGGATAGATTCCTTTACCAGGCTCAGCCCTGCGTGGGCCTGCCGGCTAAGGTTCCTGCTGGACACCACCAAAGGTGGGAGGCTATGAATGTGTGGAGTCAGGAAGCCAGGCACCAGCTCTGTCTTGTCAATCCCTGCCCTGCCTCCCTCGGCTTACTGCATTTTCTGTCCCAAGTGGTTGTTCTAACGGATGCGCTTCCTTCCTTTGCACCTACACGTCTCCCTCACCCTGGGCTTCTTGGCTCACTCCTTTCTTTGAGGGCACCCCTCCCTCCCACTCATCTCTAGTCTTTCTTTATTCCCCTTCCCCACCCACTGTGAGCTGCCACCTCCCTATAGCATATAATTTGTAAAGTAGGACCTTGTGGAGCGCAGCAGTGTTACCAAACATGCCCCTCCTGAAAAGCCTAGCTTTTACCCCTTGCAAATCATCCAGCACCGCTGAGATTCCACATTTATAGAAGGCGGCTGGAAACGGTTCCCATACTTCTAGGGTGCCAGTGAAATGTGTCAGGGAGGGGCATTATTGAGCACTTGAAAGACGGAGGCTCAGCAACTCTCAATAAATGTTAGTAATTCTTGTTTCACTTTACCCTACAAATCTAAGGATTTGTCGCTTTTGCGCTGTTATAACAGAATGTAACAGGTAATAATAAGCAGTAAGTTATTGTGTCCTGGGTCAAGAAGCCTTTAAGTGCAAGATCGAGGGGCCTCTGCCTAGTAAAAGCTTACCCGACGTATCATCATGGGGCAGAGGTGGGCAAAGCTGGCAGTGGAGGACATGGAACACATGGGTTTCCAGCAACACCGACACAAATGCGTCCATGAGGGTGCCCAACTCAGGAGACAAGCATTCAAACATCTTTATATGCTGTCATGAAAAAAACTTGCCATTGCTTAAAGGGAGTGTGTTTTAGAATCAACAATATACAGTATTCTCGATGCTGTTGGCTGAGTGTAGTTTCTGCCCCACCTGCAAATTCATGCAGAGCCCCAATCCCGCCCCCCTCCACCTCATGATGGTGTTATGAGGTGGAGGATTTACAGATAACTGAGTCCCATGGATTCTGTGAATGGATTAGTCTCTGTGAAGAGGCCTAAGGAAGCTGCCTGCTCCTTCCACCAGGTCCTTCCCCACCTCCAAGGTGACAGAAGTAATTTCTTTTGCTTATATGGCAGTTTGGGCTGTGAAGGGTATTTTAGGAATTCTCAGAATGGAGGCTGGTCTGGTGTAATGTAACAGTATGAGAATGAGCTTCCCTTCCCAATGCCAGGAAAAATTGGAGACAGCCTGTCTGGATAAGAACTGACACTTGCTGAGCCACAAGGGAACGAGGGCACAGCAGGTTCGAACCCATTACAACTAAGTTTTCCTGAAGTGAGACTTAGTATATAAAATGTCCTATCCAGGTGCCTGTCATCTGAGCCCTTGGGTTGCTGAAGCAAATGTATTGCAGTGTTAGAAGCTAGCATAGATCATACAGCAAGAACCTTTCCTAAAAATGTAAAAATAATTGCAAATGCAAACGCTGTTTTCTACACAACTGGGAACGTCAAGGAGAAACTCATTTCCATTGCCCTGAAATAGCTTGCTCTGCTCCACCCTGGCCCCCACGCTGGCCATGGTGTCTGCCACTGGTGTGCAGACATTGTGCAGAGTGCTGGACTTCTACCTGGCCTCAAGTGTGAAGCAAGCAGAATTTCAGCTGAAGCACAGATCCTGCGTAAGAAATGGCTGAAGGAATCAATCTAAAACACCACAGGCTGTAATCGGAGAATTCACGGCACCGGGAAAATACAGGAAGAAATGTCAAGGACGGCTGGGTTAATGAGTACAGCCAGTCCAGCTGCTCGCTCTCACCTCTGGAGGCTGGAGCGCTGACGTGGATGGAGCTGAGTGGAAAAGGAGGGTGGTGAGTGCAGCGGCCTCTTGCGAGCACTCACTCTACAGTGATACATAATGGAGCATGATTGGCGTGGCAGGCTAAACAAGAGCTGCGGGACGGACTGTAATTAGAACAGTGCTCATCGGAACAGTCAAACACGAACAGTGATTATTCAAACCGAAGCTGCACTCCACATGATGGCTTTTAAAGTTCTTTATTCTTAAAAAGAGGGAGGAGGAGACACAAAACCCCATACCCGCCATGCAAAATTCAGATCCTGTGCAAAAGGGCAGGATGGGCTTCTGTAGGATGGTCAGCAGAGACATCTCTAAGTGTCCTCTCCACGAGGCTTTTTTTTTGAGGTTAAATGGCAGTCTCTTTCTCACATTCCTTTTGTACCAGCATTTCCGTCTGGAGACTGAGTTGAGCTACCATGCTGTTATCAACAAAGAACATGCTTCTGGGTTTGAATTGGGCTTTCTGTACACTGGGTTTCTGTACACTGAGTTTCTGTACACTGGGTTTCTGTACACTGGGTTTCTGTACAATGGGTTTGAACTGGGCTTTCTGTACACTGAGAACGACAGATGATGGAAGTTCTGAAAGGTTCCCTTTGAAGATGACATTCAATCCAGCTATACATATTATGATTTTTTTCAAAGCTTCATATAAAAAATAAATAAATCATCCATCACTCCAATATATTCTTAGTCTTTCAGACCCTAAAGCCAGAGGACTAAATCCATTCTGGTATTTAGAATATATAGTTTAGACACTCTGTCTTCTGGCCTGTTACAAACAACTATTACTTTGATTTTGAATCATTAGCATGATGTTATTTGCCCCTGAGCTCACTAGTGACTGATAGCTGGCCAACTTGCTGAAGTGTGATTTCCAGAACATTTTACAAGATCAGCTCAAACTTCGTAAACTATCATGCCACGTCCTGCTCGCACGGACTTTAATTCTAAGAGGACAGGGACTCCACAAGGCAGAAAAGGCAGGACATTTGACCAATGGGAGAGTGGCTTCATGAACTATATCCCATTTTAACAGCATCTTTAGAAGCTACAAATGGGATTGGCTTTTATGATTATGTCACGTACTGGTACAACTCCAGACAGATTGTTGTTTATGGACATCTGTCTTGTTAAATATGGCTGTAGTGTTCCAATGGTTTGGGGTAACCATGGGCTGGGCTGCTGGCTCCTCTACTGGCTCACATGCTCAAGAGCAGTCACCATGGGACCTTGGTGTTCCATCATGCTCAATGAAGCTATAAAACTTCAAACAGGAGTAGTAACAAATTCACATGTCTACTTTTGATGAACACTGGACACAGAGCCACACACTCACACTTGAGGTACAGGGTGTCAGTGCCCTGGGGATCGGGACCACCCAGAGGGTTAGGTTCTATGACTATATTACTCAGCCTGTGGGACCTCATCCCAATAAAGCAAGTTGGAAATCTATGAATGTAAATTCCACTTTAACACACTTAACACCACAGCACAGCCTAGAATGATCACACTAACCTACAGAAGGGCACAATCATCTAGCACAAACCTGTTTTATAATAAAGTATTGAGCACTCATGTAACTTTACTCAAAGTGGCGACCCAGGGCTTTATTTGTAGGACTCGTGTCCTCAAGGCTTGAGTGCAGGTTAACTAGTCTTACTGCTGGGTGGTCAGCTGAACCCTAATGAGGTTATTTATTAAACTGGTTAATATGAAGCCTTCTGGATTTTTTATGATCTACTTAGATGGCTATGAATGGGGCTTCTTAAGTTGTTTTATTTTCAAGACATCCAGACTTTGATTGTAGGTTGGATAAATCCATTATCTTTTCACTAGACGGTTAAGCTAGACAAATTGGCTTAGCCTTTTTCCAGATAGTATTCAACAAACCCTGTTAATGTGTCATTTAGCTACTGGTACAACTTTTGTAAAGCACCCCATGCTTGGACAAACAGAACTGGGTTGGCTTTGTAAATAGTTTTCACTATGTGCTCTGCAGTTGTGTGCAGGGCAAGCTAAGCTGCCTTCTGCAGATGCTGGGAGCTTTACAAGGGCTCTAGAGCTGTTCTGAGTTCACTTTCTAATAGGACAGGCTGTATGCCAATGTCGTCTTCTTTGACATCTGAGTAGCATCTCCTAGAATTTTCTCTAGGTGTATTTCTTAACTCTATTCTTGAAATACACAAACGGGCACTCTGTGTTTTTCTTCTTAAATTCTCCTGCCTCTGCCTCCCAAGTGCTGGGATTAAAGGCGTGCGCCACCACTGCTCGGCTAGTCACATCTTTACAACAAACATCTGCCCATTTCCTGGAGAAACTTGGTCAGTGAGTTCTGAACCTAAGGACTTCACAAGATTGTTTCGGTTTAGCGCAATGGGATTAATATCTCCATTCTTGAATATCCCAACTCTCTTTCAATTTCAGGCAAGAACCTACCTTCGGGAGAGAGAGCAACCCCCCGAATGGGTAGTTCAAGCCCACTTGGAGCGCAGAGCTAACAGTGGCTCCCCTAGTTGGCAGGCTGTTTCCCAGGAGGCTTTTCTCTGACAGTTTATAGGGCCAGCCTCAGCAGGACGGGAAGACAGTAAGGACACTGTCCACAGGGTCCTGGGAAACAACTAGCCTGGGTCTACCTGTGTGATTTCTTTCCCCTCACCCTGAAATACAGTCTAAAGTACCAAACACAAGGGCTGCAAATAACTCAGAAAGGTTCCAATCAAAGGAGGAACCAACGCTTACTAAACCCTGACTGCTACCACTGCTTGGGTACCAGGAAGCATATTTACTTACAAAAAATAGACTCATCTTTTAATAGTACACTTTAATGAGAATATATGTTCAAAATAGCTTAAACATTACAGTGAAGGAATTGTCCAGGAAACAGCTTGTGAAAGTAAAAATTTTTTATTTCGATTGATTTTTCAATGTATCGTTCAATATAATGCCAGTTTTTAGGGCAGAAATTTGGTTCCTCTGAAACTTGGTACTGCTCAGAAAGCGACGACTTTTCCCAGGAAGGGGGTAAGCGGCTAGAGAAGAGAAAGCATGACTTTCTAGCAGCATGGCAACTTAACCACAAGCCTGAGGCTTGTGGCTTCTATAGTCAACGTGGCACGGACATTGTTTAGCTGGTGACAGAATGAGAAACGATTGGAGCATGTCTGCACAACAGTGGACTGACCAAGCGCAGGGTACGAGGACAAGCATAGAAAAGGGGACCAAGATTTTACTCAAATGCTTTTCAGAGCCTTTCTGTAGATACAAATATATATATATATATATTTATCCAAAAATATGTTTTATACAGATAAACGTTTCTCAATTAAAGATGGGTCCAAAGCTATAACATAGCACAAAGCATGCCTCTGTTAAGACTATCCACCTGGGTTTTCAATTTCTTTAAAGTTAGTGCATTAGTTTCCCAAATACAATTACCTGACACCTTTTTCTTTTTAATAGATAGAAATCAAGTAGGCATTACTTTTTACAAGGGCTTGCAGGTTAAATGGAATCTCATTAAGATGCTATGCATATCAAACTTACAAGTCCCGTTAAGAATCATTACTTAACATATCAAAAAGGGCTATGTAAGTTGAATATTCCTCTTTACAATAAACATTTTCTGATTGCCAGTTGATGCATGTTGAAAATGCACAAAAAGTTCACTTCACTTCCTAAGTACTTCACCTCCTTACGTTAATAAGACATCTACTCCAATAGATGGCAATACATCTTGCAGCAGTTATCAGTACTTTTTAATGGGATGTAACATGTACAACCACGACTTAGAAAATAAAGCACACAATTATTTTGGTGATTTTTACAAATTTTTTTTCCAGGTGTAAAGGCTACAAAAACTCCTAAAAATTAGAGAGCACTGAAAACATGAAAAGTTTGACATCTGACTTTATAGTATTTCCATTTTACCCTGAAGACAACTTAAAAAATATGACCTTCTCAGAACAGGTCAGCGAGAGCAAGGAAAGCGTTCACTGGTTGTGCAGGGGTTTGTAAATAGTTTCTCCCCGAACCATTTAAAAAAAAACATTAAAGGCAAAAAGCAAAGCAAAGCAAAGCAAAACAAAAATAACCAAACCAAACCAAAAAAACCCCAAAAAACAAAAACCAAAAACCAAAAAAAAAAGAAAGAAAAAAAAAAAAAAGAAAAAAAAAAAGAAAAGAAGAGAGGAGAAAAGAAAGGTGGTCCCTAAACTATTTTGAAGATAGGTAGCTGAGTCTAAGCTGAAATATGTTCTCAGTCAGAGTAATTATCCTCCCCTCAAATGCCCTTTACGATGCAGGAACAGTACGAAAGCAAAAATCAAAGAGCATAACCTGTATTTTCAAGAAAAGAAAAATTGCTAGTGATGAAAGATAGAGTAGAAAGCAGATTCTTTGGGGGACATTAATCAGTCAGTTTCCGATCCATTACGAAGACTTCTCCTTCCTGTTCCGAGGAGAGTCTGCTCCATTTGATGTGACCGTGCCGTTCACACCGTTCTCTGCAATGAGAGATGATAAAGCAGGTGTTGTTTGTGGCATAAGCAAATGTGAATACTAACTGTTACATACAATGTATCTGCAGGTACGAACCGAAGCCCCAAATTCTCAGGCAAACTTTGTGATCCGTAATGTGAACGAGGACTTACGCGGCAAATGAAAGGGAAGTAAGCAGCATTAAAGAGAGCACGGGGCAGGGCAGGAACGGCGGCCACCTTACAGGGCTTAGAGACCAGACGGCTCCACGCAGTCCTTACAGGACAGACACGGAGCTGGCTTCCGCTGCATGGCAAAGCCCTGCAAGTTATTCTTTAAAACATGCAAAAGTTATTAGGGATGGTAACTACTACAGCTGATGATGGCTGCAACCCGTTCCTCAGAACTATGGCCAGGTGCCAGCTGCGGGAGGTAGCACACACCTTCAATCCCAGCACTCGGGAGGCAGAGGCGTGTGGATTTCACATCCATAAAGAGAACATATGTCCTTTGGGGTACAAAAGCAGCATGTATTGAACTTGGATACACACTGAGCTGTAATCGAAGTTTCAGCAGCTTTTAGGGAAGGGAAATTCTCTGGAAGGCACTCTTATCCCAGTGTAATTTAGACACCAGAGGACAAGCAGGAGATGATAAAACATCTAATAAATCAAATAATGGACTCACAAAAAAGTTATGGTTCCAAAGAGAAACCAAATTACAAGTATTTGGAACTGGACAGCACTCAAGGCTTGAGGAGTCCAGCCAAGACAGGATGAGGGAGAAAGTTTCCCCTGAACTCCAGGTGATTCTCAAGGAGAGGTAAAGACCATGACCAGAAGTCATCTCAAGAAGGGGACCCCAACTGCAGAAGAGCCAACCAAGCCTAAAGCTGGAAGCAAGAGTAGGAAGTGACACAGTAAAGACACAAAACAAACAAACAAACAGATGTAAAAATAAAATAATCAAGAAAGACTTAACACGGACTTTTGCTTTATCTCAGTGCTGGAAACTGGACCCTGAGGGTCACAGATTCTGCATTGGTACTTGACCCTGAGCTACATCTTAGCTCTAACACACTGGGGTTTTGACTGACAAGAAAAACAGGCATAAATTCCTTGAAAAAAAAAATCACAAGTTGCTGAAAGGGAGAGATGAAATTGAGCCTTAATTCCTTATCGTTCAGTGTAAACCTGCAGAGATGGAGTCACTGGCTAGTCCTCCAACAACTGACAGACAAACAGCAGCAGGCTGACCAAGGGATGGGTGCATTTCATGTGGTTCATAAAGCTACTGCAACTGACAAGGACATTGGGGAAAAAGTGCGAATTGTAGGCCAATCTTTTATATGAACACGATGGAAAAAAATCCTAAATAATCAAAAACCAAAACAGCAAAGGTGCAATATCATCTGTCCGTAACGTGGGTGTACGCCAGGATTGAGAGTCATTTTATATGCCAAGAGGGCTGGGCGATGCCTCTGCAGGTGACAGACAGTCCTTGCTGTGAGAACCTGAGGACAGACGGAGTTCAAATGTCCATACCCACGTGGAAGCCGCTGTGAAGACAAGAGCCTGTAACTCCTGTGTCCCACAGGTAGGGACAGGAGGAAGCTGGGCTTGCTGGCTGCCATCTCATTCCAGATTCAGTAAAAGACCCTGTCTGAAGGGAGGAAGGCAGGGAGCAAGACACCAACGTTCCTGTGGGTCTCCACCCTGTACCATGCCCATACCTGTTCTCAAGTCAGGATAATTTAGCAAGACAATGCAACATAAAAACCTGGATTGGCAGGAAGGTGCAGAACCTGATTTCATGAAGCCACACTCACTAAACCTAAGTCCATCAAAGATTGCAGGATAGCAGATCGATATGCACAATCAACTGTACTATATACATTTGTAGTGAATGTACAATCTGAAAATGAAATTAAAGAGATGATTCTATTTCACAGCAGCATCCAAAAGAGTAAAATATTTAGGGAGAAATTTAATCAAAGTACTCGAATTTAGACTGATAACTATATAAATTTAATTGGAAGACATTATAGAGCAGAATAAATGAGCAGACATCCATGCTCGTGTTCCCCAAGGCATTTACAGATGAAAGGGAATTTGGAGGAGAGCTCCAGGTGCTTTTGGCAGACACTAAAAGGAGGATTCCAAGACTCACACAGAAATGCTCGACACCCAAAATGACCAAAATGTGAAAAGGAAGAAAACTGGAGAACCTTCCAGAGCCACAGAAAAACAGCTAGGCAGTGAGCTACCCACCCACCCACACACCACAGCCAGGCAGTGAGCTACCCACCCACCCACACACCACAGCCAGGCAGTGAGCTACCCACCCACACAGACACATCAAGGGAGTGTCTAGCTATACAACCACAGCAAAGCAGTGCAGTGTTTGCAGTGACAGGCACCTAAATACATCTGGCAGAAGCCAGAGCTCAGATGGGACTCATTTTTCAAACTTCATCACCAGATACATACCTAAGAGACCACAGAAAAGAGGTGTGCAGACAAAGACATGGGAAGTGCGCTTACTACACCACCCAAATGTGCCCCAAGCAGATAAAGTATGGCATGTTCACACTGAGCAGTGGTTACGCTGTACAGCTGCAACCTGAGCTCCGCCCCTACACAAGAGAGGGCGGCTGACCAAACGTCGTCCTCTGCCGTCCGTGTGCACAGCTTGGCATGTGCTCACTCACCCTCCATACATAAAAATGTCATTTACAAAAGTATTATGCTATGGTTGATGAGGTGTCTCAGCAACTGGCTGTTCTGCAAGTCGGATCTCCTGAGCCCATGGAAGACGGAAGAGCCACCTCCCCAGGGCTGTCCTCTGACCTCCAGACATACAGATGCATCTACATAATGCATAGAAAAGGTCAAATATGCCAACTGAAGCCGGTCATGGGTGACTGCTCATGTACTGCTCCGTGTACAGAAACTATCTAGCAAAGCTTTGGGAATCAAAGGCCCTGTAGCTAAGTTCCTGCATGCCTCCACTTCTGTGCTCCCATGATTTAAGTCAACACCAACCTGTTCCTTTTCTGGAAGACCTGCCTTTGGTCACGGCCGGTTTCCTCTTCACAGGTGGGGCCTGGAAAGCAGAATGTTCCCTCCACCTCCGGAGCTGGAAGTTAATGAACTTCCACATCATGAAGGCTTGTGTGATGCAAATGGACGCGAGAACAGCGATCCTGAAAAGCACGTGGAAAACACACAAACACTCGATTGTATTAGATTACGTCACGGAGTCCAAGTAGTCTACTGTGATCTGATGGTGACGACCCAGCGCTAATGCTTAATGCAATAGAAAAATCATTCACTGAGAAAATCATCTTAGAAGTTAAACAAGCTTTAGTACTGTCTCACATGGACAGAAGTCATCAACAGGCATGAAACCACACCAAGGTCCCAGCCCCAGCCCCAGTTACCCCTCACTTGTTCCAGCTGACGGGGAGAAGTGGGCAGCATGCTGAGCAACTGTGGAACAGTAAAGAAAGCGTACCTGACGGCCAACACGTTGAAGTTTCCAGTACTAAAGTCCAGCTTCTGATTCTCTGCTCTTGCAAGACCAAAACCAACAGTAAGAACTGAAAGAATTAGAGTCAGAAGTCTTCCCAAAACAAAAAGAACTGCCCAGAGAGAAAACCTGTAAGAAAGACATGCCAAGTCACAGGAAGAAAACCATGAAGAGATGGTTCTACTACAGTTAGATTCCCTCCTGAGCAACTGCGTATTCACACAGTTCTGCTGCTGTGTGCTACGGGTGTGCATGTGTGTGGCTGAGCCTGTGAAGACGGATCACGGAGGGCGCCTTCCTCAGTTATCCCCACCTTACTCAGACGCGGCCCTGTCACCGACTGGGGGCCTGGTTCGCCCAGCCACAGGGTACTCGTGTTGCCACCCCATACCTGGCTTTTTATATGGGGCTAGGGATCCGAACCTGGGCCCTAATGCTTGCACAGTAAGCCCTTTTCTACCAAGCCATCTTTCTAGTCCCTAAAACAGCATTTCTAACTCTGCAAAAAGGATTTCTGTGTTCGAGTTCCTGGGAAATCCTCCACAATGTAGCATCCTGTCAGAGGTCCACAGCATTGATCACCCTATTTAGGTTTTCCAGAACTCCAGTAGACAACGGCTTAATATTTCTGTTCATTGTGAAGTACTGGCAATGTGCTTCAGAACTTACGTACTAAGCCGGGCTCAGGCCAAGCCAGCACTGCTGTCAACAACTGATGTCGATTTCAGAGGCCACAGACAAGGCTCTCTACAGGTTACACCTTTTATTGTTTTGTTTTTGTTTGAGACAGGGTTTCTCTGTGTAGCCCTGGCTGTCCTGGAACTCACTCTGTAGACCAGGCTGGCCTTGAACTCAGAAATCCATCTGCCTCTGCTTTCCAAGTATTGGGATTAAAGAAAGACATATGCCACCACTGCCTGGCTGGTTGCACCTTGCAAATCTTTCTTTTCCATCTGAGTTTTTCTATCAAAGTCTTTTCATATCCTCAAGTCTGTATTACCCACCGGATTTCTGAGTTCGAGGCCAGCCTGGTCTACAGAGTGAGTTCCAGGACAGCCAGGGCTACACAGAGAAACCCTGACTCGAAAAACCAAAAAAAAAAAAAAGAAAGAAAAAAAAAAGACTGTACTACCCATTTCTTTCTTTATTTTCTCTCCTTCTGAAGACAATCTCATTATTTCTGGTGTGCACGCTGCGGGGTAGGTAGGGCACATGCCTGCCACGTGGAGGTCAGAGGGCAGCTGTGTGCACCTGATCCTCTCCTTATGCCTTTCTGGGCTTCTGGGGATGACCGTAGGTCTGCAGGCTTTTCTGTTGAGCATCTCACCAGGCCAGTCCCTTTACTTTCTCCTAAAAGTTTTCTTCTCTATTGTTCCTTTTCCCAAAAGAATGCCATGCTATTGCAGCCATACAAACACTAAGTCCAATACGGTAAGTCTGTCCAGCTAAGAAACACTATTCTAAAGGAAATATAGACTATGGACATTGTTTTTAAATTTATCTATTTATTTATGTGTATGTGGTGGTGTTGTGCCTACATATATGTCTGTGTACCATGTGTATGCCTGGTGCCTGTGGAGCCAGATGAGAAGTGCATTGGATTCCCAGGAACCGGAGTTCCGGATGGCTGTGAGCCACCCTGTGGGTGCTGGGAACTGAACCCAGGTCGTCTGCGAGAGCAACATGTGCTCTAACCACTGAGCCATCTCTCCAGCCCAGGGTATCACTATTGCTAAGTGGTGGTTCTGCTTTCTTCTGATGTACTACTAACACAGCTGTAGAGCTGTCAAGGGCACAGGCTCTGACGACAATCTGGAAAGGACAGCACCTACCCTTTCTGATACTTCTCGTCACTGAAATAAAAGAGACGAGAAATGTGGAAAAGAAATTCAACGAAATAGTGCAGCACCAGAAGAACAAGGCCCAGATGGTTCAAGCTGTTGAAAGAACACAAGAAGAAGCAAGGGTAATTACCAACTCAGACGAATTCGCATGCTATCTGCCACCATACCCAAGCCAAATCCCAACTCACTTCAGAAGATAGGCTCCAGCAATATGAAAGAGGTAAAGACCAATGTAGACGAGCTGACGAGGAATATCTTCCTGCAAATACAAGGACACACCGTAGGTGAACAACATGGTCAATACTCTCATTTTAGTGGCATTAGCCATAACGAATTTCTTACATCCAGATGACTTGGCATCTTAGCCCTCCCTTTCTGGGAGTCACCTGACCGAGACAATAACGATGGCAGATAAAGTGCCATCACGGAAATCCACACTCACAAGCAATTAATTCCCCAAGCTGCTAAGGAAGCATCAGCAGGCCTTCAAACAACAGTTTCCAGGGGGGCTTTCCCTTACTTGTATACACAAGTGTCACTGAGCACTCCTACTCCAGATGTACCACACAGAAAAAGACAATAAAAGAAAACCAAGTTCTGTGCTTCCTCGGGGTGTTGTCTTGGGTAAGTTAGCTCGACTTTGTATCACAAGCCTCAAAACACCACCAAGGCAAACAAGGTGGCGGCATGAGAGCCCAGGGAGCCCTGCCCTCCGGAGCCCACAGCCCAGGTTAAGGATAGGCCAATCAGAAACAGCCCAACTGGGAAATGACTGCACAAGGGCAAGCTCCTCCACGGGGCTTGGAGCTCACAGGTAGGAGGTTGACAACCACACTCCTGTCTGGCCCCTGGTCTCTGGTATGGGGAAAAGGAGAGAACCAAGCAAGCTGGGTAGAGCTGGCTTTCTGAGAAGGGGCTCACAGAAGCAGCTTGCTGGTTACTCATGAGGAGGCCGTCTGTCTGAAGACGCTCATCACAGCTGTGGAGACTACAGAGTAGTCTGTGCTATGTTCTCAGCACATTCTCTCCTGTTGGTCTATGGTTTGTTAGGAGAATTACCTTTCTCTACCAGAAGCCGCAGTGAGATTTTGCTTACAATTAACACACAAAATACTTATAACCATGAGTCATTTTAATAAGTGTTTCAGCGAAAGTTCTGTGGTGTGATTCTGGGTGTGTGCTTCCATGCCTGCCTATTATATTCTTGATACTTATAATAGCTTATACAAGAAGGAAATCGTAGAATGCCATAAAATTTGGATTTCATTTTGGGGGGAAAATCTAACTGGTATGTTTAAATTATGAATTCCAAAACTTCTACTTGTTCTTCCAGGATATTTTTATTAAAGAGCTCTTGTAAATTCTATTTTCATAAGAAAACACTTCTTGACAACACAAGCTTTATTACAAATGATCACACGTGAACCTGTGAAAGGTAGATTCCCCTATAATCCATCTGAAATTGAGTTTAAAAAGCACTCATATTACAGGGATAATATACACTGATTACTCTGAGTGATAATAAAGGTCTGTGAAAGGCACACAAGGCTTAAGATACTTGAGTCACTGCCACCTTAAAATCCTTGTCCAGGTCTAAGGACAGACTCAGAAAGCCTTAGGAAATAGGAGGGGAGGTTGTAGTGGGGAGCAGCCGAGACTAGAGAGGGGTGACCGGCTGCCAACAAGCAGGACTGGGAAAACATTCCTAAACACTTGACATAACAATCAATTCCATTATCTGTAATCAAAGCTAATTTGATTACCAGCAACAAAACATTTGACCATTTCTAGAGTTCCTTAAAAGCTTCCAAGTTCCAACCAGCTAAGGAGCGACTCCTCTTTGAGACGGCGTCTCTGTTATTTTGCCCAAACAACCCTACCTCAGCCTCTTCAGTACTGGCACTGTGGTTATTCACTACAAGGCCTGACTACGAAGTGGCATTTCCAATCTCCTCCTGGGCTAAAGGAGATGTGCTTACACTGAAGGTCCATGATTTAAACATCCCCATTCAGGACACTAAGCTCGCTGCCTCCACCACACCTCAGCTCTTCCCGCGTCCTTACTCCTCTGCCAGGGGGACTGCTGCCAAACAGTCATGCACTAAGTTTCTTGCAGTAAAGATTTCTCCCCAAAATACATTTCATAGAGTAAATTTTAAGAACCGGTTTAACACATATGCAGCTGTTACTTTCAAATTATGCTAATTACTTGAAACAGTTACTTTCAACTGTCACGTGTAAGTGTTAAAAATAGTTTCAGTTAAGTTCTAAGTTATGCAAATTATCCCATAAAAATGAGAGCACACTTGTGGAGACATGCCATCTGGCAGGAACTGATAAGAAAGAGCTTTAGGAGATAAATGAACAACTGCTTTGAAAAGTCCCTTTACACTTGCCAGGGTCAGTGCACAAGGGATAGACTTGGATTAGTAATGAAACCCAAAGGTATTGTGCCCATGGGTGTGCAAATTCCTAAAGAAAGCTTACAATAGCTGAGCCACGTGATACTCTCAAGACTGGTCCAACAAAGCTCTCCCCAATTATATCAATGGTCCCCAAATCTCTGTCCAATCCATAGATGGGGGTACACACGTAACCCTATCCTATCCACCAATGATGGCACACACACCTGTCACTTCCCCTCAGTCAGGAGAGACTGAGGAAGGAAGATCAGGGGATACGAGCCAGACTGGGGTTACACAGAAAAACCATCTTTAAAGATGTGTGTGGGGGGAGGATCTTCTATATAAAACAGTAGTTGTTAGTCTCACAGGGTAAGGGACACCGAATACGGCCAGTGTCACTATGAAGTAAGACTGTGTTTGTACTTAACTTCTTTCCCAGTGGCCGGCAGCTACTATTTTGCACAGCTCAGCCCAGCCTGAGACCTAAGTTTCACATGAGGAGCTCACCAGACAGGGAAGAGCTCCAGGAAACTGTGGGTCTAATCATTTTTCAGACATTCCAAAACTGAGTGCCCTCACCTTACCTTATCTGTTCAACT
>NC_034611.1:4113059-4128612 GCF_900095145.1 Mus pahari | reverse complement strand
CTGGCATGTGCCAGAGAACATGGCTTCTACTTTGGAGCTGTTTGCTAAGCCTGGCAGAACAGAGGGCACACATACAGAACAGAGGGCATACACACAGAACAGAGGGCACACACACGGAACAGAGGGCACACACACGGAACAGAGGGCACACATACGGAACAGAGGGCACACACACGGAACAGAGGGCACACATACAGAACAGAGGGCACACATACAGAACAGAGGGCACACACAGAGAACAGAGGGCACAGACACGGAACAGAGGGCACAGACACGAACAGAGGGCACACACACAGAACAGAGGGCACACACACAGAACAGAGGGTACACACACAGAACAGAGGGCACACACACAGAACAGAGGGCACACACACAGAACAGAGGGCACACACACAGAACAGAGGGCACACACACAGAACAGAGGGTACACACACGGAACAGAGGGCACACACACGGAACAGAGGGCACACACACGGAACAGAGGGCACACACACGGAACAGAGGGCACAGGGCCTATCTGCAGTACATGCTTTACAAACTATCTGTGGGCTTTGGGAGGGAAGAGGTAAATCTGTCTGTCAGTAAATGGATGTCATAATACCACTTAGGAAAACTTCTCGAAGACCAAACCTTCTAGCTATGGCAAACGTGGCTAAGCAAGCACACAACCAACAAAAGTACAATGAACCCGCTCAGTCGTTAATAAATGACAGAAACGGTCTCATCTGGACCCTAGTCGTTTATCCTTCCCTGACATTACTTTCAAGTACATCCTAAATCATTATTAAACTATTATTAAACTAGATCTACATTAAAAATAAAGATATTTGATTAATTTATTACAGGGGGGGAAGGTAATCCTGAAAGAAGAACCTTCATGTGAATACAAGTGTGAAGTATAAGGCATACAGGACGGAGAGAAGGGAGATTACAGAGGGGAGCACCCCTCCCCCCCCCCCATCATCCCCCCTCCCCCCCCTCCACGTGCACGCACGTGCACGCACGTGCGCAGCTGGGCAGCTTCTGAGGAGCCAGGAGAAAGAACAGTAGAGGTGACTGTAGCGGTGACTGTACTGCCCTGCAGGCCAGCTTCTTAGGGGGCACGGAGCGCTCCAGTAGTTTACCTACTTCTCCAGCACAGGCCTCTCACACAGGCTAAAGGATGCCTGCCCCACCCACCTACCTCAGGAAGGGTGAAAATTTAACTGCCATCTACTTTTTTGTCATCACAGATTTCTTCCTTTAGACTTATATATAGAACTGCTAGTTGAAACCCAACTAGTTACTGGTGAAATAAATTGCTAAAAGAAAACCAGTAAGAGGAAACTAAGCCCATTTTTAAAGAACTTGGTTAAGTTTTAATTTAAATTACCACTAATTTAAAAATGAGCAATCAGCATGCTAAAACAGAATCAGAAGTGCTTTTTAATGTAAAAAAAAAAAAATTTAGAGTGCTAGGTTCTGAGGGGAGGTGGTGGGTTGAGACCACCGAAACAGAGCTCAGGCCAAGGGCACAGGCACACTTGGACCGTTTGTTTGCTTTTTCTTTCTTTCTTTTTACGTTTTCAAGACAGGGTTTCTCTGTGTAGCCCTGGCTGTCCTGGAACTCACTCTGTAAACCAGGCTGACCTCAAAGGCAGAGATCTGCCTGCCTCTGCCTCCCAAGTGCTGGGATTAAAGGCGTGCGCTGCCACCACTGCCCAGCGACAAGACAATTCTTTAAAGTTAAAAATCAAAATAATACAAATCCAGCTTACTTTTTTGGTTTTCTGGAAGTAGAGTTCAGGGAATGCATGGAGCCAGTACGCCAGCTGGGAGATGTAGAAAAACTTCATTTGAAATCTGAGTAAGAAAGGGAAATATCTTTTAAAGGATAGTATTTAAAAACAAAACAAAGACAACAACAACCAAAAACCAAAGCGGTGCCACAAGGCAGGAGAAGAGGTGGCCAAGCTGTCATCCCACACAACGTGCCGCCCACTTTAGGCGGAAGCTTGCCCAGTTTCTCCACCACTCAGTCAACGGTGGCACTGCACCAATGGGCAAAGCCACAGCCTTGTCTGCCAGTTACCTAAGGCTGAACAGGAGACCCACAGATCGACAAGGCTTCATCAACAGGGAGATGGGGCAAAAAAACCGCCCAGTGCTACAAGGAATACATGGTAAAAGGGGAGGGGCCAGGGCAAAGCAATGGCTCAATGCATCACTGGAAGTGGGCAATATTTTCCTTCGTGAGAGATTACTTCCTCTGGGCTGCAACATGGGAGAATGCAAACTAATGGAGACAGAGGCAGGGAAGGCGGGGCTGAGAGAAGGAGGGTTTCTGGGAGAAGGTCTCAGTCAGACTCCGTGTCGCCTCTGAACACCACACACCTCTGCCTCTTCTGCCCAACCATCTCCACTCTTCCCTCTGAGTAAAGTAGAAAAGCCAACCTGCAATCATTTCTAGGAGGTACACAGCTGTATGTACGTGTGACTCAGAAAGGGAGATAGTATATCACTGTTGGCTTTAAAACAAGTATGTTTATGGTCACATGACTCCCTTCCTTCGTGAATTTTTCTCTAGTTTTTAGACCACCAAGTATTCAGTGAGTACTATCAAGGTACCCACCATACCTTCCCAAGCAGAAAGAATAAACAAAGAGACAACTCCAATGTTGACAGGAGGACAAAAGTCTCGACGGGTAAGAGCGCAAAGCAGGGCTCACACGCGTGGGATGACAGAGAACATCCGAAATCATTTACAGATGCTACGTAAATATAAACCAAACAGCCAACACTGCAGGGGTGCAAGTCAAAGGAAAAAGGAAGATTCTCTTACGACAGGGTTACGGGGGAACTGTGTCGTTCTGACTGGGCGCTCCCAGAACGAGGGAACTGTGTCATTCTGACTGGGAGCTCCCAGAACGAGGGAACTGTGTCATTCTGACTGGGAGCTCCCAGAAGCAATGTATAGACATCCAGGATGCAAGCAAGAAGAAAAAGAACCTGAGCTTTAGGAATCTGACAGAACAGAGCAGGAATAAAGGAATATGGAAAGAAAAGACAGAAACCACAGGGAGATGCAGTCATGCTGACGGGGAAGGGTAAAGGGGGGCTGCTCACTTATGAGCGTACGCTGCTCCTACAGAGGACCTGGGCTTGATTCTAAGCACCCTCATGGTGGGTTACAACCATGCAAAACTCCAGCCCCAGGGGATCTGAAGTCTTCTCTCACTTTCTCTGGCACCAGTCACACACTATAAAATACTCTTTAAAATTTTGTTACAATCACTTGTCTCAAGTTGGTAAAGGTAATGGAGATAGACAGGAACAGCACCCAGCCCCTTTTCCTTATGACAGGGTGATGCCACTGTCCTAGGCTGCAGGCAATGCTCCACCTCATGTACTGTTATCAGGTCCAGAGGGAGAACCACACAGTGGATTCGAACTGTCTGTGAAATGAACAGTCTTTAGCTAAGAAAGGCCTGTGGGGGGAAAATAACTTACGTCATCAGGTTATGGGGATACGCTCTCCACAGGATAGTTGGGTCTGAGATATAGTTTTCCTAGGAGACAGGACAATTATCTGTGAGTACCATACAAATATTTATAGTTCCTCACAAAAGTTTCCAAAGAGCATGCGGAAATCAAATGCTTTAGTTTGTCCAATGTGATTTGACTTGCTTAAGTTAGCAAAGTGAAAATGAGCCCGAGATATAAAACCAAGTAAGATCCAATACCCAGCTTTCCAGTACGGTCCAGTAGCCCCGAGTCCAGGTGCAAGGCAGCACGGGCAAAAAGCGCTCTGCCACTAACACACGAGCGTGGCAGGAGCAGCCCAGCTCTTCAAGGGCACATCTTGTGACATGTAACCAGAGAACTGAAAATGGTACTTCTTGACAGAAGTTCACAATGATGCAAATTCACACAATGCTGTGCAAATCTTCTCCTCAGAAAACTACATGTGTTTGGTGAACATTACAAGAAACAAAGCAAAGACGCCCTCCAAGCCCTGCGTGATGGCGCATGCCTTTAATCCCAGCGCTTGGGAGGCAGAGGCAGGAGGATTTCTGAGTTTGAGGCCAGCCTGGTCTACAGAGTAAGTTCCAGAACAGCCAGGGCTACACAGAGAAACCCAGTCTCAAAAAAAACCAAACCAAACCAAACCAAACCAAAAAACCCCCCAAAAAACAAAACAAAACCAACCAAACAAAAACTCCCTCCAAACCCTAAGTGATGCCTCTAAGAAGATTACACTTCACTGCTAACTTTTACATTAAAGCACAATACAACCTTTATAGTGTACACACACACACACACACACACACACACACACACACACACAGATATAATAAGCTGACATTTCCCTTTTGACTCTTAATATATCTCTGACATTAACGGTTAGATCCTGGTCATCTTACTTTGTCTGTTATTGATTTCCACCATGATGACTTAAAAGAATTATGTGCTTAACAATCTCAAAAGTGTGTAAAGCCATGCAATGGGATACGAATGAAAGGTGCTGTTACTTAGTGATACTGTGGATACTGTCTTTCCTCTCATTAAGAGAGCTGATGGTTGACTGCCGTACTTAAACATTTATACATTGGGAGAAGCTAGAGCGGTCAAGGAGGAAATGACTGACAACACTCACGCTTACCTAACCTAGGCAAGCTCACTGCTGACACGAGAGATCTGCAAGTGACGACAAGATATAGTGATGGCACCCTATGCCTAAAGACGTGAGGCTTCTGACACAGTTAGCACACTCGTTCGTGAGCAGAGGTCTTAGTGTCAAACAAGAGGTGAGAACCAAGACCACACTTACGGAGATGAGAATGAACGTGCCCCACACGCAGGCAAAAAGGTAGAATGCACTGAGCTGGCCAGACTCATTAAACTTGCTGTGCTTCGTTTTGGAGAAGTGCATCCGTCGGTTAATTTTCTAGAAATAAAAGCAGCTGTTAGGAATAACGGACAAATATAAAACACACTTAATATATGGTGGTCAGGAGATGGAGAACTAGGAGTGTTTTATAAAATAGGGATTTCTGAGATTGTATACTTACATCCAACACATACTCCTGAATTATGGCGTGAATAATTATCGCCACTAGCATGTAGAAGAAAACTGTAGCCAAGTCTTTGATACCATACTGATATAAGGACGCTGATTCAGTAGCTTGTTCTTCTGAAGGCCAAAAGGACACACACACAGACACACAAAAATATACGTGAGATTGTGAAAACAGCACTCGGTACAACATAGTCATGGAAACAAACAAGAGGCGACTAACTCAGTAAAGGTTCTACAGACATCCCTTAGACAAGTCTCCCCGAGGGTCTCTGGTCAAAGGGAAATGACAACCAAAGAGGCTTTCTACAACCCAAAGCTTCAGAGATTACTTACAAAAGACTTGACACATGTTAGTCACGGCCACCAGAAACCAAAAAACAGGGGAAGGAGCCAGGCTCTAGCAGCCTTGCCTGGGCTACTCTCGTCTTCTCTGGGGCCTCTGCAGGCCCTGGCTGGATGTGCAAACTGGACCGTCCATTAAGACGCTTGGTGGAATCCAAGTTAACTTTTATCTGCCTTGGCTCTGATCTCTAAGCACTAGAGAGATGCAACTACTACTTCAAAGTTACTGCAGTTTTTAAATTTGCTTTAATGTCTCAAAGCAAATATTAGTATTTTGAGTTGTTGACACCTGTTCTTGCAGTGTGGGGGTTTGCTTAGGGACATTTAGGTAAGGACATCATCACCTTGGCATCTCAAGCATGCCCTCAAGCGACTTGTCTTCTGTCACTAAATCAAGCATTTATAAAACTACAATCAACAGAACAAACAGGGCCTGTCCCTCCGCTCTTCCACCAAGGTGGGGACCCCAGGGCAGGTCACTGCCAGACATTCTCAATTTCCTGAAGCAAGCATCTTCTCTCTTGCTTGTGACAGTCAGTCGTAGCCAACTTTCCATGGCAATTTACTTTTTACATAGCATAATTTGGAAATACACCTTTCTAAAATAAAAGTATAGGGGACACAGTTATCTGATATTTCCTAGAGTTTACTAATATGTTCTCTAGTCAAAATACTTGCTAGACGCAGAATTCAACAAAAATGAGAAGAACGAGTCTGAAGAGCTTATATTGCTGGTACAGAGAGCCTGCAGTGGAGCACTACTCCTGTAGAAACCCTGACTGTACAGCAACCTAAACGAGGAGCAATACAAAGAATTCTCTGATGGAATTTCAAGACCATGCACAAAATACATAATAAACAATAAACACAGAAAACTAGGTTTCCTCCACTGCTTAGGATAAAGTCTGGACACTAGAAATGAATATAGACTCTAGTGTCCACGGACCCTTCTAACTCTGTTCAGCTGCATGCGTAACTAATACCTACCTGTTGCAGGGCGGGTAACATTATACTGAAGAGCAACAAAGATGATGGCTGCTTTTGCTGTTATCTGGAGAAAGAAAACAAGAAAGACATCAACTGTGACTCTCTTCCAAATGAACGTACCAAGGCAAAAAGATTACAAAGTCTGCCCCCAGTTCTAAGAAAAAGAAGAAGGTCCCCTTTTCTGTGGCCCATTGGGTAGGCACAGTGGAGACTTCTGATCAAAAGTAGAGTCCGGTGGGTAACTCATTGAAGGGTTTTTCTGTGTTTTCGACCATGTAACTCATCTGTACTGTTAACCCCCCCCCACCACCCCAAAAAAGAGATCGCTTCAGTTGATCCAGTAAGCAATAATTTCTCAAATAGCCATTCTCTATTATAGAACAATCACCATGAAGTTCCCAGCAAGGAAAATGCAATATAAATAAAAGGAACCAGAACTTGTGTAAGAGATGGATCACATGCAGTGTCTGTGTGTTCATCTTCCCCCCACGAGCACATGCCTGGTTAACTGGGCAGTAAATATTTCTTTAACTTGACTATTGGTCACAGTAAAGTGGTCAGAACCCAAAGATGGAATGTTTACTAAGCATTTACAGGCCAGTGATGCACCAGAAAGGCTCAAATACAAATGAATTAACTAATCCTTGATAAGACGCTGGGTTTTGTCAGGACTGGTAGACAAACTGTTCAAATACTGCAGGGTCTGTGCCAACAGCCTACCCTATAGATAGTCAAGATAAAGGGCAGTCTACCCTACAGATATTCAGGATGAAGGGCAACCTGCCCTACAGACACTCAGGATGAAGGACTCTACGTGCTTGGGGTAGGAAATGCTTCTCGGAGCTGTGGTGCAAGATCTTGTTTAAAGTTCCCAAGGTGCACAAGGGGATGAAGAAGGCAGCAGAGGTAGAAACAAGGCATGACACGCATCAGGATCGGCCGAAGCAGACAGACAGTACTGAGGTGCTTCAGGATGCCTGCAAGGCTTTAAGGAGGGGCTGGTTCATCTTTTGTAAGCCTGCCAGGTATAACCTAATGGGTCTGTTGCCCCTCGGAGTCTCCACATGGCTGCCACAATCATCTTCCAACTGCATGGCCATGTTCCCTGCTCTACTTCCCAAGATTCTTTCCTTGGGTTCTTGTCTTCCTAGGACAGTGTGGTCTGCACTTGTATCTCCAACGGCCACACCTACTTTGTGGCCCCCTGCCAGTCTTTCTTTGTTGGAAAGTCTTCTCCCTTTAGAACTCAGTTCCATCACTTTCAAGGGCCTGTCTCCCCAGAGTGGGCAGTTCCTTTATCAGACTACCTTAGGACGAGTCACACATTATGGTAGGACTACACTGACCTTTATCAAACCTATCATGAAGTAAGTGCTATTTGAGGAGGGGTTGTGCTACAGCATCCTGTCACTGTATGCCCAGATCGAGTATAGGGAAGCTGGCGAGATGGCTCAGTCAACAAGGGCCCTTGAGTTCAATCTCAGGAGCCCACGTGGTAGAGGAGAACCGACTCTTGTAGGTCGTCTTCTGACCTCCATGCAGTGAAGTTGATGAATACCAATATAACTTTAAAGACGGGCCCAGCACGGCACCTAGAAAATACTACACAATTCATCAGGGTGACGAGACTCTTGCAAGACATCCCACGAAGGGCACTTGGTGGTGGTGGGATTGAGGAACTTTCAAGGCTGAGTATGGCTTGATAAGCAAAAGAAAGGAGGCCCACGTCACTTACGGTGCTCAAGCTTGCGCAATGAGGTGACAAACTCTAGTAAAACTGTGAGACACAAGACCACAGAGGAGAGACTCATCGTGAGTTGAGGTGTCTCTAGGTACACGGCTGGAAAGGGCTGCAGGCGGCTTATAGTCAATAAGGAACCCAGCAGGCAGGACTTAGAGGAAGCCTTGGGAGTTACTATTTATGGATGCAAGCTGACCTGTGGGCATTTATCTACCATCTATGTAAGTGTGCAGTGTCTTCAGAGAGGACAGATAGAGGCTAAAGCTCAAGTGCCTGTCATGCTTTGGGGAAGTGTCTCCTAAAGGCCCAGTGTCCATGGTTGGTCCCCACCCAGCCCATGGACCACTACAACCTTTTAGTTCATGGAACCTAGTGAGAGCTGGCTGGTCACTTGGGTCAGGCCTTAAGTGGGCCTGTGAGACAACACTCTCTGTCCTCTTCATGTCCCTGCTTGTTTGTGACATAATGAGAACACCTGCTGTTCCATCAGTGGCCTCACTCTGCAACAGACCTAAAGCAGTGGGGACAACTCACGTCGCTCTGACTCCCCAAACTGAAAATCTGGGAAAGCCAGTGAGTGGTACCTGAAACTAAAAAGAAATGTTAGTGATGGATAGATAATGAAGAACCTGGCATCCCCAAAGCCCAGGGGAAAATGCTTCAAATACAGATAAGTTTACAAAGTTGTTTTCATAGGTGTGACAAGGGGTAGAGAGATCACACTGTGAGAACTGAAATCCAAAGAGTCACGAGATGGTACTGAACCCTCTTAGCGATGCTGCTGCTTTGAGGAGTGGAAGACCGACTTTGTGCAGGGCTAACAGATAATTCCAGGGGTGGGGGATAAATACACAGCCAGAAAGAGGAAACAATGGAAAGATGTATTGAAGAGAAGTCTCGAGTGTTTCCTCCTGGGCCAATGAGAGTAGCACAGGCTAGCTCTCCCTTATCCACACACACCTAAGATCCAAAGCAACTTGAATTTGTTTTGTTTTGTCTTTAAATTCTGGAGTATCTGCATATATGCCATGGGATACTTTGCAGATGGGACTCAGCTCTAAGCATGCATTCCATTTGCTTCTTACATACCCTATACGCAGTTGATCCCTGTGTTTGACTGTAATTTGTCATGAGTCAATGATGGAACTGTCTTACTCATGTGAATGAAAAAAATCTGTATATGGAGGAATGAAGGGGGGATGGATAAGAATGAAGATCCATCCTCCCACACCCTACATATGCGTGTGCGTGCACACACACACACACACACACACACACACACACACAAACACTTGAGGTACGTGACAAGTAGTTACAGCTAACCAAGAGCTAAAATCTTCCCCCAGACTCCAAAATCCTAGCATTACAGGGCTGAACTATCACGCCAGCTTATATCTGATAAAACATGTTTTCCCAGTGCATGAATGTGTATGGGGGTACGTAATGTTCCCTGTAAAGGATAATGGGGACCTGCATGCGGAGGATTACATAGTCCTCACTGGGAAAGCAGCTGGCCAAGACAAGTACAAAGACTGCAGATGATGTCTGAGGTAAAAAGCTTAATGTGTGACTATCAACACGTGGGTGATTACTCTGCCAGAACCCTTCAGTAGTGGGAGCTGAGATGCATACAAAAGGCAGAAACAGCCCGGAAAGCGGTCATGTCTGCAACCCCAGCACTTGAGGTTATAGCAGGAGGATCATGAACTGAAGACCAGCTTGTTTTACACAGACAAGGAAAGTCGGGGCTGAGGGTGGACAAGGGTGAGGAAAGGCAAGACCAGTCGTCTCCTCTTAAGCATGGTTTTCATTTATCTGTGGTCAGCAGCAGCCTTGAAAGCATGGGCGACTCTGTGACAGGAAGGTCAGGTTTCCACTGTGTTACAGAGAGACACGTGACAGAACCTGTGCTGTCTCACTGTCTCACAGGAACATCAATCACCTCTGTCCAGTGCTCTCGAGCTGTAGGCACCACTGGCCTGTTAGAAGCTGTGTGGCTGTCAGATGAACTGCCATGGCAGTGCTTGTGTCGTGGTTGTGTCATGGTAACCTTGACACTGTAGGCCAACACCTGCCTAACTGCCTTACTTCATCTCACCTCACATCATCGTAAGGCTGAACGCAGGAGGCCGGCTTCATAGAACTGGTACTGGAATATAACTGTTATACTTTATTACTGTTGTTAGTCTTTCCTAATACTTGGTTTATTAAACCAGCACGGACATTATGTATAGCAAACTCACATAACATACAGTGTAGTAAAATGTGTGGAAGCATGTGCAGGCACTCCTGGGGTACTGAACATGGTTCCCGAGCATGAGGCGCAGTAGCTGTCCTTTAGTCAAGGAAAGGTTTTAGGAAGAAAGGCTAAGCAACAAGTGAATACACTGGAGGAAAGGAAAGAAGCAAAGTTGCACCAACAATGCCAGCTAGCTAGACAACTGGCAAAGAACATCGGGAAATGAGGTGGGGGTGGGGGAGGAGGAGAACTGTGTAGGCTGTGCCTGAACTCGGCTATCCTGGAATTCACCATCTAGAGATAAATCAGGGCCTATGATTAAAAACAAAACAAACAAACAAACAAAAAACAGAGCACAAAAAGAACCCCAAATATATCTAAAATATGGTCACTAAAGTGAATTAGTCCCCAGGGAGGAGATGAAAATCAGATGGACAGAGGTCTAAGAAAGATACTGCACTAAAACTTGGTGGGGGCCTGGTGAGAGGGTGCAGATGGGTGCTGCTGGGTGTCAAGGCGGACACTCAAATCAGTCTCTGGGATTCCTGTGCTGGAAGGAGAAAGCCAACTCTTGCAGGTCACCTTCTGACCCCCACACGCATACACAGTCTAATGAGAGGTCTGTCTGTCTGTCTGTCTGTCTGTCTGTCTATACAAGGTTACAAAAGGATTTAAGGTGAGATTTGTGGGGCTGACAAGAAGGCTTAGACTTGCCTCAAGGCTGCCCACTTAAGTTTGATTCCCTGAACACACTGGATGAACAAAGCCTCCTCTGAGCTGGCCTCAGACTTCTCTCTCTCTCTCTCTCTCTCTCTCTCTCTCTCTCTCTCTCTCTCTCTCTCTCTCTCTGTGTGTGTGTGTGTGTGTGTGGTGGCTATCGGATGTGGATGGATGCTTGCTTGCAGATCTGCTCTGTCTCTTTTGCTGTCTCCAAGTCCACATTGCCAGTTTATAATGTGAAGTCATCGATACCATGGCTAGGGAAAACTTTGTTTTCCTTTATACACAGCAAATGTAAATCTTCAAAGATAAAGATAGTACCAAATTCTAATGACAACAAAAATTAAATTACCCTTTGATGCAAGGCTTCTAAATAAAATTAAGATCTGGCTTCCAGTTGGCTTAGCATGTGACATTAGGCAGGAAGAGAGGAGAAAAAATAGGACCTATACCCACCAAAGAATGTAGAGGAAATCAACCTTGTTGCCATTCCCACTTTCCCAAACTTCACCTTTCATCCAGCAATGCTCCATTCGGCAAGTTAGCAGTAAGGCTCATTGGTTCACACTCTACCCTGATGCTCATTGCACTAAAAGGCAGAAATAGCCCTTTGGGACATTTATCTACTATCTACTTCTAAGAAAGAAAAAAGTGAAATTAATTTAGATATATCTTACATAGGTTAACACATTTAATGAGAGATCCAAGTTTTTATATGAAAAGTCAAAATTTTAGTGGTTTTTCTTTTTTTTGAGTGGCTATCAGTTGGAGGCTTGGTGTCTGATGTTATAAAGATGAGACATATTCTGTACTGTTAGAGGTAGGCATGATTATTGTATACACTGGATTCATGAAGGGTAAATGAATTTCTAACAAATTCAACTTTTCCATTAGTTTATATAAAATTTTTTTTTTTTTTTTTAAGACATACAGAAATGCCATTAAGACAAGCTATGTTTAAAAAGAAAACTTGCGGGATTAGTGGTTAAGAGTACTTGCTATCTTTCCAGAGGATCCAGGTTTGATTCCTAGCACCCACTCGGCAGTTCCCAACTGTCTAACTGTCCAGAGGCCCTGAGACCCTCTTCTGACCTCCCAGGGCACCAGGCACACAAGCTGTGCACAGACACACATGCAGGTAAAACATCTATACATGTAGAAAATTTAAAATTACAACTAAAACCAAACAGTAATAAAACATGTGGGTCAGTGGCTAAAGGTTCCTGCTGTCATGCCTGCTGATCTGAGTTCAATCCTGGATCACATATGTTGAGAGAAGAGATCTGACTCCCATAACTCCTCTGATCTCTACACGTGTGCTGTGGTGCAAAGGTTTGTGTGTGCAGGTGTGCACACATCAATCTAGAAATAAAGTTAGATCCCTGTTAATCCTGCCCAGCCCCCAGCAGGCACTCCTTTCAGAACTAGTGTGTGAACCTCGTTTAACTCTTCCATATTGTCCCTCCTAGCAAGCTCCCAGAGTACTCTTACATCTTTTTTTATTGTTCAATTTTTCCTACTTTAAGTACAAAACCACTATTAGTATTTTTGCATTCTGAAGACAACATTGACTGTGAAAAGAAAACTTTATTTACAAGATTTGTATAATAAAAAGTTTCTAAAGTCAAACATTTCCCTCAAACAGATTACTTCTTCCTCAACCTTGAGAGAAAGACACAGAGAGAGACAGACATACAGACAACACACACACACACACACACACACACACACACACAGAGTCACTAAAACCTTAGTCACGTGTTTTCCCGCCTGGATGAGCTGCTAAGGACTAGCCATAAGCTGAGGGAGGCACTATGCAGATCAGCTAACTTCAACTTCACGTCTTTGGAAACCCACTTAGAGAGAAGGAAACTCACGGTCCCATACTCCCTAACTTGAATCAGCTACAGAGTGGAGGCTTCTAGAGGATTCCCAAGCGCTGGACTGTTTGGCTGGTAACACACCTTGTTATTTATTTACCACAAACCCTCTAATATCTCCTCAGTATTTGTCACAAAAGGCTTAGTAGTTCTGCAAAAACCATCCTCACTTTTATTTCAGCAGGCACACACGCCGTACTTCTACAGTTAGACTGAGATTAAGTAGCAATTATTTTCAGAGTCGCACACCAAAAACCCCACGCTGTCAGGTTCTTCTGCACCTGAACCCAAGCTTTCAAAACTTGCATCTTTGCCATATGGTTAAGGAAAACAAAGGACCCGCACAGGCTGTTCTGCTCTGTTCACCATTTTAACATCACACCTTTCTGGAGTGATTTAAAAGCTTCTAGTTAGCATTAAACCATCCACTTACTGTCAGAAACCTTCAATCCAGCACACAGAAGGCAGAGGCAGGTGGTTCTTGTGAGTTCGAGGCCAACCTGGTCTACATTAATAAGTTTCAGGATAGCCAGAACAACACAAAAAGACCTCAAAAAAGAAGTCATTAACGTAATAGTGACCATCCTAGAACATAGGACAGAAGTTTACATAAAAACCAGGTTGTGGCATTTCTAAGTGTCCAGACTTCTGCTGTCAATTTTCCTTCCCTTACAGCCTGTGAGTATGCTCAGCAGATCACCACACCTCTGAAGGCAGGGGCTGTTAGCATGAGAAGTGGAGCTGAGCAGTGGTCTTCGGAGCTAGAATTCACTATGTAGTTGCCACTGGATTTGAATTCACAACTCTCCTGCATATGGTGACAAATGCCTACTGGCCACGTCCATGTGGCACCTTTAATACTACAGCAAGAAATCAGTTTTCATAAATTCAGAGATTACAAATATTTAGCATTGTGTATGCTGCTTATAACTGAACCCAGATCCATACTTCTGAGCCACACAGAAGCGATAGAGCACCAGGCACTAAAGACTCAGGCATAAAGCTCCTGGATTCACGCTACAACCAATAATCAAAGCAAGCATTTACTACAGGGCCACAATCAAACCCTAGATTTTAAATACCACCCATTCATATAATACTGTCAAACTTCTCTAAGCAGAATCATCTTATTCCTCAACAGCAGCTGTGAGGCCTGTACAAGCGATGTAAGGGGGGATGAACAGCGTCTCAGAGTTGGGTTATCTAGTAAGCGTTCTGACTAGTTCTCCTTGCCCTTCACCCTGCAACCTCCTTAGTTAAATGGCCACAACCATCTGTGACACTATCAGGAACAAGAAGTACTTACATGTAAATTCAGAAAAGTCTTTTGGAAAAGAAAAAACATAACATAACATAGAAAGTTATCTAATGACACCAAATTGGCTCCACGGAAAACAAAAAACAAAATCGTAATCACTTTTCATCACTGGCTGTCTCATTCCAGTAGTTCCTCGCTTTCAACTCAAACCTTTAAAGCTCTATTCTCCACAGCGGAAAAAGACTAGTAAAAATGGATGACGAAATATTTATCCTCACTAGGTTACATGCCAGGGGGAGGGGAGACAAAATGGTAATCATCAATATATCAATATATTTAATGAGACTCAGTGGCTTACAGATTTAAAAAAAAAAATGGAAGGGGGAGGGGAGTGGGCGGAAGTACTGAGGAGGGTGGGAAAAAAAACCCGTGGGATGTCACAGGTTCACCTGGCAAACTTTATTACCCACATTCAACAGCTGTTAAATAAGTCATCAAAATACTCAGATCTGTGGGAAGAGAATTTACACACTCCTGACAGTCTCATCGCCTCTGCTTCAAGAAAGGAAATCGCTCAACTCCTCAACACAGCTGTTGCGAGAGCCTCGCGTCGGGATCAGACCCGATCCTCCGGGAACCCAGGGTCCAGAGCCCAGGCAGAAAGTTGGACGAGCGGCCGTCGGCGGGCGGGGGGCCACCGGGTGCGAGCACCCGGTCCTCGCCCTCCGCGCAGGCAGCGGCCGAGGCGGTGGGTCGGGGTCGGGCGGGGGGGTCCCCGTCAGTCACCCGGCCCCGCTGCCCCGGCCCCGGGTCCGCCCATCGCGCAGGGCCAGNGCGGCCGCGCCCGCCGCCCCCGCCGGCCCCTCGCCGGCTGCCACGTAACCCTTCGCGGGAAGCAGGAACTGCGCGGCGCGGGAGGGGGCGGCGGGCCGGACCGGGCCGGGGCCGCAGGGCCGCGGGGGGCTGCGCAGCTCCGGCCGGGTACGCTAGGGTCGGCGGGCCTGGCCGGGGCTCCGGGTCCGGGGTCCGGGAAGGAGGGCTCACCTCGAACATAAGCCCCAGCAGGAAGAGCATCGCCAGGCAAGAGACGATGTCCGCGTGATTCTGCAGCACGAATTCGTGGCTCAGCAGCGGCGGGTTCTTGTTGCTCTTCTTGCGAATCGCCATGGTGGAGCCGCCGCCTGTGCCTGCAGGTGCTCCCTCCGCCCGGCTCCGAGCTCTCTCGGCTGCTCACCGCCTCGCCGCCGCCGCCGCCTCCCGCTGGCTGCTCCGCACCGCCCCGCCGCAGCCGCTCGCTGGGGCTTCACTTCCCATCCCACAGCCAGTA
>NC_034611.1:4102410-4112953 GCF_900095145.1 Mus pahari | reverse complement strand
CAACTCTAGAATCAAAAAAAAAAAAAAAAAAAAACTGTCTTTAAAAACCAAAAAATAAAAAAAACAAAAGAAAAATCAAAAAAAAAAAAAAAAAAAAAAGTCAGCCTGCAGCGGTGGCGAGCATGCGCACCAGGGGGAAACCGCGCGCTCGCGCCGTGGCCGCACCTGGTGGCTCACAGCGCCCCCTGTGGGCTGGAGGTCGCGGGACACGCGTGGCCCGCGGAGGCTTCGCGCCGGGAGTTGGGAAGTCGTTGGGGCGCGAGCGAGCACGGCTGCCGGGTGCCTTCGCGCCCTCCTGACCCACCCTGACCTTGGTGCTACCCACGTTCCACACTTGGTGGCCACTTGTGTAAGCGATAGCCACCGTCTAGAAAATTTGGAAAGAACGAAGTAGCCTGCTTAGTCAAGGGCTTTTCGCAGAGTTTGAGTGTCTGCCTTCCAACGTTGCTCCAACTCAGAGCACTTCTGTAATCCCATTGTTTGCGACGCTGAGGCAGGAGAAGTGCTCTGAGTTTAATACAATCCAGGGCTACATAGCAGCATCTTGTTTCTAAGTCAAAAACCAAAACCAAAAACCAAAAACAAACAAACAAACAACAACAACAACAACAACAAAAAAGAAAACCCTAAGTGTTAAATACTTGCTTACCTCAGAGTTAAGCTCTTTTCTGTCATTCTATCCAACTCCCCGGTCCCCACTGGAAGTTTAGATTTACTTGTTGCATTGTATTAACACTATTTAGGAATCCCAAGAAATCGTGAAAAGGGATCCCTTGCCAAATCCTCCACTTTCCCACATCTGTTTAACCCGAGGTCTTTATTTTTCTTGAAAAAGTGCACTACTTGCCCAGTCTAGAAGCTAAAATCCTAGGTTGCATCTTTTTTGACATCTAATATAGCACCAAATCCAGGCAATTCATTCTCCCTATTCCCACTGCCAGAGTATAGTCCCAGGAGGGGACCTGGCCTGGAATATTCCATTTCCGGTGTAATCATGGTAGTTTAAAAAAGTAATTATTGCCGGGCAGTGGTAGCCCACGCCTTTAATCCCAGCACTTGGGAGGCAGAGGCAGGCAGATTTCTGAGTTCGAGGCCAGCCTGGTCTACAGAGTGAGTTCCAGGACAGCTACAGTATACTTACATATAAATACTTAAAAAAAAAAAAAAAAAAAAAAAAAAAAAAAAAAAAAAAAAAAAAAGGTGGTTGATGAGTCAATTTATTATTATGCTCAACTTATTGTCTGTGTTTCCACAGACAAGTTACTTCTATGCGGCTCAATTCTCTTATGTATCCATTGGCTCAACAAGTAAGGAGAGAGTCGACCAAGTAGAGACTCCAGAGGGTCTCAGAACACAAGGGAAATGTCAAATTAACCAATCCTTATGGGCTTACATTCTCATGCTGGAGAGAGAATCTTTTCAAAAGATTTTAAAAGTGCCATGTGTTAAGTGGCGCTGGAAAAGCATAGGGCAGCAGAAGAGGAAGCAAAGCCAGAGGGTGTCATCTGCTGGGAGGGTGATGGTGTCCACCTCAATGACCCAAGGGGCTTCTTCAAGGTAGGGCTCAGCAGAGCGGGCACTCCACTGCGGGGCACTAGACTTGGCTACTGTTTTCCTTTCTGGTTAAAATGTGTTTTACTTAGTTCTAGGTCAGTTCCCGCTTTCTCCCCATCTAGAATGTTCTTTGTGAAAGTACTGTTCTTTCCCGTTTTTCCCTTTTCTTCATGGAACACTATCCTTTCATGATCTGGTCCTGCCTGCCCAAAACAGGCTTGGTCTTGTTCTTCAGTGCCCTCCACTCTCCTGTTTCTGATTTGCATTGCTGAAGACTAAGAAGCTATGTCATGCTTTCCCAAGCTCCCTTCTGCCTTTGTGTCCTTTTTGTCTTTGTCTGGAACATTTTCTTGTCTACTCTACCTAGCAGAGTTTGTGGTTCCTTCAAGTCTTCACAGATACCAAGGCTGACCAAACCAACCTGATCTTACCACTATATTCTAAAGGAGCTTGGATATAAAAAATTATAGAGTTCACTTATTCAAGGTATATATTCCTATTGATTATCATGTATTTACAGAGTTGCACAATTGTTAATACAAACTTAGTATGTGTATATTTGATCTCCGAAAGAAACCTTGTACAGATTACCTGTACAGTGTTACTGCTCTGATGTTAAATGTTCCCCAAAACTCTGTACTAGAAGTTTCATCCAGGGCTGATGGGCTATTGTGAGGTAATAGAAGCTCTGGGCAGTGAGGTCATGCGGGAAGTACATCACTGGGAGCTTCCTACGTTCGTTGCTTTTGTTTTGTATTTTAGATTGGGTCTTACTCTTTTAACTCAAGTTGGTCTCAAACTCTATAGCGTCCTGCAACTTCAAACTCACTGCAGTTTCCCTGCCTCATCCTCCCAAATGTTGGGATGATAGCTCTGAGCCACTAAGCCTGGCTGGGCTGGGAGTATGGTGGCTGCCTTTCCTACATCCTTGACTTCCTTTGCCTCCAGGACACGCTCCTCTCTCTCTCTCTCTCTCTCTCTCTCTCTCACACACACACACACACACACACACACACACACACACACACACACGTGCTTCCTGAATAAAATATCTTCCTTTCTTCAAGGATACTGCTTTGAAAAGAATGTGTATGTGATGGTTTGTATATGCTCAGCCCAGGGAGTAGCACTATTAGGAGGTGTGGCCTTGTTGGAGTAGGTGTGGCACTGCAGGTGTGGGCTTTAAGACCCTCATCCTAGCTGCTTGGAAGCTAGTATTCTGCTAGCAGTCTTCAGATGAAGATGTAGAACTCCTCCTGTACCAGCCTGGATGCTGCCATGTTCCTGCCTTGATGATACTAGACTGAACCTCTGAGCCTGTAAGCCAGTCCCAATTAAATGTTGTCCTTTATAAGACTTGCCTTGGTCCTGATGTCTGTTTGCAGCAGTAAAACCCCAAGACAGCCTGTGTCCTTACCTGCTGTAGGTGATCTTTCTCTGCCCTTTCTGTCTTGTCTGTGATTGCTCTGGCTTTGCATCCACTAAGAAAGGAACCCACTATACTCAGTCATGCACACTTGAGATATACTTCTCACTCTTTTATTTCTGAGAAAACGCCCCATGCCGCTTTTACTCTAGTTGCTTAAACATACCATACTCTGGTTAGCCATAAGATTTTCAGTGGCTTTTTGGTTGGGCAACGTGGCGTGTCAGTTTGGATCATCCCAGGACAGTGGTGTCAAAACAGAGTTAGATGTCTAGCGTATTGATGGTACCGTTTTATGGCATCAGTAGTGGGTAAAATCAGCAGGGAAAGTTTTCTGACACCAGGGAAAAGGTAAGGGGAGGGCAGCAAGGGCCTCAGACTAAAGTGTGTCTGAAGGATTTCCAGTCACCCCAGGGACAGCACCTGTAGGAGTCCTCACAGCAAGAGACAGTGAGTCATCTGGCACCTAGTGTTGTCCTCACTAGGCACTGAAGGCTTCCGCACAGCTATGTGGCCAGCCATCTGCTCCAGTCCGGAGACCCTCTGTCCCTCTGCACATGTTGTCAATAGTCTCAGACCTTGTGCAGTCCTGTATAGCTCTCTTTCACCTTGCCCAAACCTCTTAGGAAACTCTGCCCAAATCATCCCATCTGAATATACAAGTTGCTCCTGCTAACACTCTAATGATATCAAGATAATGGTTTCTTCGGAATTGGAGAGACAAACATCTGGCTAACGTGGGGTCAGAGAGAACAGGAAGTGATGGAAACACAGGCAGAAGAACTCATGAGGGGTTTCCCTGGAGACAAAGCACAGAAACAAGCAAGCAGCTGCAGAGGGTCTAAGGAAGGGTTGGTTTTCTTTTTCGTTTATAATGTCGTAGGAGCTTGTGAATCCAAATGGAAAGACTTACAAGGAAGCCATTCTACAGGAGTGACTTCAGGACAAAAGACCCTAGTGGGTCAAAGGCGATGCCACCCACTCCCTCTTCTTCCGTGACAAGGATGAGCTTGTCATACCTGAGAGGGATGTGTTAATGCCAACATGCAGTTGTCTTCCCTTGATTGTCTCTACTTTCTCAGGAGAGATGTTAGGACCAGAGGCCTTGCACTGGGATTTGGGGAGTGAACTGGAATCTCATGGGAGGGTGAGGGGATCAGAGGAGCAGGGTCAGACAGTTGGGCCCACTGGAGACTTTTAGATGTAAAAACTAAAGCAAACTCATTAGCAGATTCACCAAGTTTTTTCTTCAGCCCTGTTTCCATACCTAGAAACAGGTGTAGAGGAGGTAGGAGCGTTTCTGTCTGACTGATGTGAGAGTGCGACAAAGTTACTAAATATGTATGCAGCTGAGGACAGCAGAGATGCAGCAAGGGCCAGGGAGGAGTCAGCAGGTCCTTTTTTTCAGTACCTTCATTTCCATGACATCACATCCCCCACACCCCGTGGTGAATGACCAAGGACTGTAGGGACTGTAAGTTGTATTGCTGGGGCTCCCTGGCTTTTGGTCTCCAGCTAGATAGAACTGGAAGTGAAATAGAAGACACAGGCCAAAACCTCACCGAATCAGATGTACGCTTTCCCTCTCTATGCCGTCTCTTACCATGCTTCTAGCTTTATTCTCTGGTCACATCCCCTTCTTACTCAACTCTTTCTGGGATCCAGGGATCTCCTTCTGTCCCCTTCAGGCTGTTGGTGGCAATAGCTTATCACACTCCTTGTTTCTGGCCACACCATTATCTCTTCTGGGTCCCTTGATCTACCGGCTACTGTGTGAATAAGCTTCTTAAACTCTCCACTCAAGTCCTTTAGTGTAGGTCATCTTTTCCACACTTCTTTGGTAGACAGGGGATAGAGAAACAGTGACTCAGGTGCCTTTCAGTTGGAGGCACCTGTGAGGTTGAAGAGTTATTGGGGGTTTGGTCTTTGGGAGGGTGTGGCCAGAGCTAGGGACGATGACTGTGACTGCAGACATTGTGTATGCTGACTACGAGATTGCCAGCGCAGGACTGTAGGAGTGTTAGCTGAGGTAGATGGAGGAAGAGAAAGCAAGGGGGTGAGGAGGGAGGCTATGAGCCACTAGTCTCTTGGCACACATTTTAGGTGGCTACTAAGCCACAAAGAATGACTGAAAGCAAGATGGAAGGAAAGAGGTAGCTCACGAGCCAGGCACTTATGTCCGTTGTGAACCGGGAACAGGAGGCTGGCCGATGAAGGCCTGAGCAGTGAGTGGGTGGTAGAACTTGAGGGTGTGAGTTTTCAGAAGAACTGAGGGTTTTCAGCTAGAGAAGAATGGCTAGCCAGCAGCCGTGAAAGCCCTGAAAGGCTTGAGGTATGTGGGGTGTGGGGGTGGGGTGAGGGAACAGCCACTTCTTGAGAAAGCTCTAGGGAAAAACAGGTTGCTATTTCAAGTGAGGGCTGCAGCCTGACTTCTAAGAAAGACAAAGAAAAAAAAAATATCCAGAAAGAGGTAGGGAGTATGGTTCTGAGGGAGTTTCCAGGTGCAGAGAACAGACTTGGAGACGAACAAGGGGCTTTCAGCTGAAGTTAAAGGGACAAAGAGCACCTTGTAGGGGGAGAGCATGGTGATACTTGGTGACAGGAGAGGTTTAACTATGGACACCAAGAAGGCATGTCAGCTCCAAGTAAGTGTGAGAAAATGACTCTCCACTACATAGCACTTCCATGGGATCAACAAGGCTGCAATCCTAAATACTCTGCTCTGGTGGAACAGGCACATCTGAGGGGACAAAGGACAAAAAAGAGTGCATCCAGGCTACCTTAAGCCAAATGTCATTGGTTCCAAGGGTTGCTGCAGGAGTTGGCAACAGCAGAGACAGTCATTGTTATTAGTCAAATGTCCTTAGCCACCTGGAACACCTCAGCTCCAAGGGATTCTTTGCATAGTTTCCATCCTAGGCTTAGTGTATGAGGAAGAGCTCCTTCTCCTGTCTCTCGCGCCATCTTCTTAGAAGTTGACATGGTTGGCTCTAGTTGGTACTGAAACTTGACCAGGTAGGAAGCACAGTGAAATTATCTGGGTGGAATTGTGGTGAATGACTAGGAGAGTGCCTTAACAAATGTCTAGGGAAGGGCTCAGTGTGCCACGCTGTGCATGCCACGCTCTGTGTACCACGCTCTGTGTGCCACACTCTGTGTACCACGTTATGGAATGTGTAGGCTTTGCTAGCTTTTCCATCACTGTACCAGAAGACCTGGCACAGAGAAGCTAGATCTGCATGGCCCTGTGTGAAGTTGCCTTAATTACTCTCCTTGCCACTCATGAAATGCTTGAAAGAGTTCAGGGGAGGCTTGCTTTCGCCTCTGGTTTGAGAGGATACAGTCGTCATGGTGGAGAAGGCATGAAGGAATTCATGGTGGCTTCCAGTCCTGGCAGTGGGGAATATGCAGTGTGGTTTGTTCATATCTCAGAGGCCCAAGGAGCAGTGGAGACCTGGTGGAGAGCCAGCTTAACCTGTCAACCCCTGTGGTTTACCCACCAGTGAGCCACTTCCTCCCGCTGGGTCTTCCCTCCTCAGAGTTCCATAGTCTTCCAAGATAGCAGTAGGACCAGCACTGGGGCTGAAGAATCCAACACCCCGGGGCTTGTGGGAGGACATTACATACTCAAGCCACAAGAGACAAACATAAGAGCCAAAGCTACGGAGATGATCTGAAAGTAAATGCAAAGAAAGCGCCATAGAAACAGCTAAGATCAGGAGGTTGGAGGGAGGGCTCCAGAGGAGCTTGCCTGTTCTTCCAGATGAGTGAGCTCTGTCCCCAGGACCCAGGACCCAGGACCCAGGACCTGGGCTCACAAAGGCAGGGGTGGCGGGGGCGGCGGCGGTGGCGGCAGCAAGGCCAGCTCCAGGGATCTAGTCCTTCTAGGTGCTTGGGGTATTCTCCCCCCCCCCTCCTCTCTCTCTCTCTCTCTCTCACACACACACACACACACACACACACACACACACACAGAGCAAACATACACACATAACATATTTTACTTGCCCAAGATAACAGGGCTAGAAATATGTTTGCCTATCAAAGTCATTTTTGCTCCCTGCAAAGAAACAACCCTCTGGGTTTTACTTGCTAGAATGACTCTGAGCAGTTATTCTTGATCTTATTTCATTCCTAAGCCACTCAGGAGATTGTTGTGGGTTTTGTTGTTGTTGTTGTTGTTGTTTGTTTGTTTGTTTTTTTTAGGAAGCAGGTTATGTATCTTCACATGTTATCATTATATAATTCATAGAAATTGTTTCTAGGAACCAAACCTACTCCATTGCTCTTTGAGATGACATAATTTCTTTGAGTACATCCCCTGCAATCTACAACATAGCTAGCAGGTCAGACTGGCAGGGGATGCCACAGAGGTGGGCCTGACAATTGAACAGACGCACTGGCTGGTTGTGGGCATGAAAACCATGGGATGCCCTGACTCTGACCACTCTGGCTGGGACCCTGAAGCTGATAGAACCTTGACTCAAAACGGAGTTGTTAAAAACCTTACTAACAGGAAGTCCTCCGGGGCCCGAGTTAATGTTTCTCTGATGAGTGAGCATTTTTAGAAAGCAATGATCTTCGCAGGCTGGGGAGCAGGGTGGGGGGAGGGTATGGGGGACTTTCAGGATAGCATTTGAAATGTAAATGAAGACAATATCTAATAATAAAAGAAAATAAAGCAATGAATAACAGAGAAAGGAAAACAGAAAGTGTAGACGAGAGCTTTTAAGAAGTTTATCTTCGGGCAGATTAGATGGCTCAGCATGTAAAGGAACTTGGGACACAAACCTGGAGACTCACGGTCAATTCCCAGAACCCACCTACAGGTGGATGAAGAAAGTGGACTCCACAAGGCTCTTCTGACCTGGGCATGTGCTCTGTGGCACTGTACAGCCCTCGCCCAAGGTTAGCTGACAGGTTTTGATTGGTGAAGGTTACGTTTGTTGCTTTTACTGGTGACATTAAATCAGGTTCACGGTTTGTTTGCATAGGAACTCCAGGGGCGGGAGCCCGCACAGCTTAATGGCCTCCCAACTATTTTGGTAGAGTGAGAAGGACAGTACTTGTAAAAAGGTGAAAGGAAGAAGGCCAGAAGGGCAGGAATGGGTCAGTATTGACATCACAGAACAGTTTGGAGAGGGAGGAATCCATTAACCATACCCCAAACAGTAAGACCTCAAGACAGACCAAGTTTGAGAGACAGGAGCAGTGTTTATTCTACTGAGGGGATGAAGGAGACTGGCAGCTTGACTGAAGGTCCAGGAAGCAGCAGGAGCAGCTTGTTTGGTACACTGGTGGAGGATGGAGAGGAGATCGTTTTCATCTTCTTCTTTTCAATGGCCTGGGTTATATTGGTTGCAATCCCTTTAGTTGTGACTGGAAGGGGGAGATATTGGACTAAAATTTAGGAGTCAAAAGAAAAGCGGCAGGATCCAGGATGTATTGTGGATTTCAAGAATTAGAATACTAGATTTGAACTCACTGGGCTCTCTCTCCTCCTCTTCCACTTCCCCTCTCTTCTCCCAGCTCTCTCTTGACTACTTGGCTTCATTTTTCTCACTGTATATAGATTTATTTACATGGCAGCAAATACGATCAGTTTCAAGTGCATGAGGAGGTGGGATCTGCACTTGCTTGGCTTGGGCTGTGAGTGCCATAGCATCTGGTGGTTGACTTACTCTGTTACTTTTTTGTCCTGGCTTTATAGACGCCACTCTTACAGTACATTTTCTCTTGGCTTTAAGTCCCTTAACACAGTTATTGTCCCTTTCTTCTTCCCATTTTACTACTTGACTTATCCAATATGTCTTTAATACATTTCAGATTCAGAGGATATGACTTGTAGTAACGCTGCCATTTGGACCAGCACAATGGCACTGAAGTTGAAAATAAATCAGTCAGTCGTTAGGATTCTAGCAGGAAAGGCTGTTATGAGCTTTAAAGAGTTTCACCATCCTGACTTTTGGATATTCATAGGAATCTATTGTTTTGAAATAATTGCTGTTACAGTGCCACACACATGATTAGGCATCCAGTCCCCATTGGCCTCCATGTCATGGTGCACTGACTTCTCTCACTACTTCTCTTTCTTTTATTCATCCCCCTCAAAGAGCTGCTGCTCTTCATTTCTAGTGCTGTTGAGTATTGTTGCTGGTTCAAGCCACTTCCATGTGTATCAATGGGTCTGGAACCATTCACCAGTGCCCTGGGCCTAAAGCTTTTACTCGCTCTCTCCAGGTCCCCTTTATTTGGTTGTCTTTTAACATCAGACAGAAGCATGAGGAAGCCCTGTACCCTTAATATCTTGGAGGTAGCTAGATGTCTCTGTGGGCAAGGGTAGCTTCCACGATTAAGGGTGACTGCTGCCACACCTCACAACCCAGGTTCAGTCCCTAGAACCCACATGATAGAAAGGACTGACTCTTACAAGTTGTCTTCTGGCCTCCACAGAGGCACCATAGTTTGTGTACCTCCCCATCCCACTAAATAAATAACTTAATTCTTTTTTTTTTTAAATGGAAATCTTTAGCTTACTGCACCATCTCATGCCCCTGAACCTGTCTTTCTGACCACACTGTTGGATAAATGATATTCACTGATGCTCCATGTCAACTAGTCCTTCATCATTCCTGTTTCCAGGAAATACACTTCACTTAGGTGAGTGATTATATAATGTGAGGATGAGGGCTGAAAGCAGTTTCCAAGAAAATGAAGGAGGGTGTGGCTGATGGATGAGGGTGATACGGAGCTGGAGGATTGAAATGGCCCCACAGTGGCCAGACTATAGTTTTCTCAGCTTGGAGGATTTACTTTTGTTCTTCTCTAAGCTAGTAATTTTTTTTCCAACAAGAGAGCATGGATTTATTTGAGACTAAACTAACCAATTGCCTTTGCTTTTCAAAAAGCTCCTAATAGATTAAGGAAGATGGACGACCCCTTCTTATTGAGATATACTTCTACTTTAGCAGCCCCCTGTCACTTCCTTACTGCAGTTTCAATTATCTAACATCAACCACAGTTTGAAAATACTACATGGAAAATCCCAGAAATAAAAAGTCTGAAAGTTTTGATAGGATTCATTCTGACTAACTTGAAGTAACTCTGTGCTGGTGTGCACTCCCCCTAACGTGTGCCAATCATTTTGTGCAGTGTTTCCAGGCAGTACACACTACCCACTGATCAGCTACTTAGCTATTCTGTTCATAAGATCATCAGAATTTGTGCTCAAGTAGCCCTAAGTTTATTTTCTAATGTCCCTAATTTGCATGAATAATGGTGGTGGGGATTTAGATATTCCTAAGAAAAGTCAACTGCTTCTAACCCTGAGGCTGTCCAGAGGTTGAAGTCAACTGCTTGCAACCCTGAGGCTGTCCAGAGGTTGAAGTCAACTGCTTCTAACCATGATGCTGTCCAGAGGTTGAAGTCATCTGCTTGCAACCCTGAGGCTGTCCAGAGGTTGAAGTCAACTGCTTCCAACCCTGATGATGTCCAGAGGTTGAAGTCATCTGCTTGCAACCCTGAGGCTGTCCAGAGGTTGAAGTCAACTGCTTCTAACCCTGA